>NW_020447641.1:3846759-4241759 GCF_003343035.1 Apteryx rowi | reverse complement strand
TCATCGGCCCTCTGCTTCGAAAGCATTAGTCTAAAGGGATTCATTTTGACTGATGCCAGTGGTGGGGAAACTCTAAATTATGCCCTTTTTCATCAATTTATCAATAAGAAATACATGAAAAAGAAAGTACTACTGATGCTGAGATTTGGGGACTATTACAGAGTCAATCAGAACAAGGTGATTCAAAAACATAACTAATGTTACACATACTGCTATTTATAAACACAGACCATATATATGCTACTATAGCCATAGTTCATATTAATATTGGGGCATAGTGACTGTGAAAACACTAACTTTCCACAGAAGCAATGTCTCCACAGTATAACGCTTACAATAACCCTGATGCCATAAATATTTTTTTAAAAGTGCAAAAATTCCTTTTGGCTTCAAAAATGAAATTCTGGTCAAATAATATTGTTTATTATTTGAATTGTTTATAAAGCCAATTCCACATCAATGGCTGGTGGCATACAAATCAAATAACAAAGCTGCCTCTCTTAGTATTTCACATTTATTTCTTGTGGGTGAAATGGAAAGCCAAGGCCCACTCCTAACCACTTTTGATCATTAAAAAATCCACGGCAATCTTTACAAGAATACGGGTGTTAAATTAATCACAGTGACCTGGCCAAATTCCAGTTCTGGTAATTACATTCTGCATACCTAAAATTCCCCCTGCAGTTTCAAGTGGAGAAGTTATTCTTCACTTTCCCTCTTAAAAAGCATTGTGTAGTGCTGCTGCTGACATAGGATACTGCCACTTTTGGTCCAAACTGAATTTTGTTCCAACTGTAGGCAAGTGAGTAGAAGTACTTGTGGGTCTTCTTAGATTAAAGGGGCCTTAAAAACACAACTGTTCTGGCACTTATTTTATCCAACTATTTGTTTTCCTGATAATGTAGATACTTGTCCTATCTCTTGAATGCAGTGGAAGCATCTGTTTACCCACTACCTCTCTAGATAAGAAAACACTGTCTTCCACAGCCCTGATCTGGAAAATAAAGCCTCCTGCCCACCTGACGTGGAATCRGGCAAAGGAACGTAATGCCCATCCGCACTGACTGCCCAGACAAACAGCAGGAAAACTCACTCTGGGTCTTGTATACGGGTCTGACGAAGAGCGCAGGCACTTGCTGCCTCTGCTCTTTCAGGAGCAGACAAACAACCATCTTTCCCTCTCTCTTGGAAGCCAGAAAAATGGCAGGCACGGCAATAGTGCTAATCATTCTTCCTTCCCTGTCAGYAGTCAGATATCATTCATTCAAAGGCCAGCATGCATCTAACCTGTTAACCAAAAAGATGTGGAGATCAACCAGTTGTGAAGTCACCATTAATTTCTAAAATAACTAGACTACTAGGCCCTGTGGCCTGCCATCATTGTATCAGAATCCTTCATCTAGTCACTAGACAGAGTTGTATTTGCTCTTACGGAAGGATATGGGATACTAGAGAGAAATAGTTGCATATATACAAAGACTGACAGACGTTGTATAGGAGAGGGTAAGAGACAAATAGTGGAGTACAGTGAATCTGTCTGGGTGGCATCTGCCACATCTAAAGGAAACATGTCTGTTAAGGTGAGGGACAAATACAGGTGACACAGAAACATTCAGATGCTGGGCTGCTCCGGGCAGGTACGAGGAGGCATCTGTCAGTCTGCCATTGCGGCAGACTCCTGCGAATGGGCCTGGCTGGCTCTCCTCCAGGTAAGCTGCTTTCTGAGCCGAGGACAAATGTATATTGTACAGAAGGCTGGCTCCAGTTTCCCAAGTTACTAGTAAGGCATGCTTTGTAGGTGATAACGTCTCTAAGTGTAACAAGCAAAATATTATGAATTGATTTGGGCATGAGTTATTCAAGATAAGATGGAATAGGAACAGTGGCTGAAGCAGAAGTGTTTAAACTAGACACAGTGTATGTTCCTTGCTTCTGACCTTTGTAGATAAGCAATAAAATTATAGGTGGCTGCAACAGTATTCTGTGTCAAGAGTATTAAGCRGACAGCTTCTAATTACCTTTAGCTCATAAAGCTAAAGAGCTTGATCTATTGCTTAAAAGCTTTTTAGTTTAAATTATTTTTAATCAACAATTCTATTTTTAGCAGTTGTTTCTAAGATGCTTTTCCAGTAAACGAGGGGGGGGTCTGCTTAGCTAGCTGGCTTACCTCCCAGGACTTTACAACCTTAAAGTCCCCAGCTCAATAAGAATCTGCTGATGTAAAAATAAGATACAGGCACTGAGGCCTGGGAACCCCACAGCAGTGCCCACATTTTCTAGAAACATTTGTTTCTTCAAGACTGTGACAATGTCCAAGTGTCTTCTAATAACTAATATGTTTTATCTTCTTCCAGATCCCAACACCATGGGGACTCAGTATGGGTAGGGCACTAATGCTACCTTGCTTCTCTAAACTTGGTTTTGATCCCTGGCAGTGTTTGCCTTTGCTACGTCCCTGGCCAGGAGTTAGGCAGCTAACAAGGGAAGCCCTTGGCAGGGAAGCTGCTGGCCATGGGGAACTCAGCAAGAGCCCTGGAGAGCGGCGAATGGCAGATGATGTGGGCAGTAAAAGCATCTTGCTTGCTTGAACCTTCTCCCGGATGAAACAAGTGTCTCTGGAGAAGGGCAGTTTTGACACATTCTAYAATACCTCCTAGACCTGGGGAAAAACAAATGGTGAGAGGGGAGTGAAAAGCCATGTAACAACTTCTGAAACTCTGCCACAGGACGCTAGAAGTACAAAGCATCCACAAATATCCAACACTGTTTTCACAGACATAACTTTTATTGGCTGTGATTTTATTATTGAGATCAAATTTAGTAAATTGAACAGCCTGAACCTCCTTGTACTTTTGGGGTATTGATTAATCCCTTGATGCTCATTTGGCTAATATGCTAGTGGACTGTTCAGGTACTAATCTTCATAAAATTTGGACCAGAAGTGTATCAAGCTATTCTCTCGCTACAGAGCAGCCAATCTTATGAAAATATCCCCATATGTCAAAAGCTAGATACTAAAAAGAGAAAAGAAAACAACAGAAAAATCATGGACTCCATGACTCTCATGAGACTACGAAAAAGATTCMTCTTTAGTTATAATAGCAAAAATGACCTTGGCACAGGGCATTTCCTGAAAAACTAAGGATTGGCTGGGGTTAATGGCCTACAGCTTTGCCTGAGGCCATCAAGTCTCCCAGTCAGTCATTAATCCCCCGGAAGTACCCTGGTGCCTTGATCATTTCTACTTAATTAAAGTCGGTGATCCCCAGGACGCCTCCATTTCACCAGGAGACTCTTTCTAGTTACTTCAAGGAATGTGCCTCTCAACTCCCTCCCTCCGTTTCTTTCCCTCTCTCTCTCTCCCCCCTCAAGATATTTGACATGACATGTTCCAATTTCCTTTTTAAYGGCCAATGTTTAATATGGCTTACAAATAATTATTTTTTCTTTCATCTTTGACATGAACCCTTAGTCCAAAATTGAAAAATTAATTCATATTTTCCAAGGGAAAAATACGTCTGTGGTTCCTGCATGAGGGACATTGAACCCAAAGTAAATAACCACCAAGGTTTAAAGAGCTTCCATCTTTAAAACAAACAAAGCCAAAAGCAATCCATCTAAATGAGGAGAAAATACAGAATTATGTTGTAGGGATGAGCAGATATCACACAGGAAGATATAATGAAAGGCCAAAAAAGAGAATCCGCTCTTATAGCCTTTTTTCCCCGTCTAAGTCTCTAAGCCTGGAAACACTTACCAGAGATTTAATTTTATGATCACCAGTGGTCCCACAGACTTCAATGGAACTACTCATATGCATGGAGCTAGGCATTTGTGTTTGCATGACCAAAGCCTACATTTACACACAATAAAACAAACAAGCTAGAAGAGCAACCAGCTCTCGTTAGAGAAGCAATTGCATCCCACCTATATTCTGTTAACAGGCTGTTTCCAGATACAAAATATAGGCCTATATTTTTAACATTTGAAGTTTCAAATGATGATCTGAAAACAGGCTACATGACAAAATAAATGAAAATTAACATAAAAAGTTAAGTCTACAGCATATACAACAGACTGAGATGCATTAGCTGTTCCACAGATCTGATAACTCAAAGTCCTGATCTTGCAAATCTTTGGTATCTTAAAGGGGGCTGCAGAGCATCTGCAAATCAGCATCCATGCCAAAACCTGTATCTACTGCTCCTGGTCAATGCACCCTGATGTTCTGGAATAACTAAGATTCTCTTCTGAACTTTGCAGCTAACTTGTACCCCTACAACAGGCTGAGACAACACTATAGATAACACTTCCCTGTGTCTGCTCAAGTTCAAACCAGGATTTTAACTTCGTAATGAAAGTCTGTGTCTACTCATAACAATTTAAAGGAGACATTACAGTAGCCTTTCAAATTTCTGCAGTGCAATAGGTCATGAYGACTAGTTTCTTTGGAACAATAGTACATATTCCAAGTGTGCACGTGTGTGTGTGTATTTATAGATAGGTATATGTCTATACATGTCTATGCACACAGAGGAAAACATGGTGGACACATACATAAATAAAAATAAATAAATACATATACACACACAGACACACATACACTTGGTGCATGTGTATATGGAGAAAGAAGAATGCATTCTAAAATTGCCCAGTATTGTCACAGAATGAGAATGAATATATGGTATCTAGACTGATTCATTATCCTAGCAATTCTGCAGAACAACCTGACAAGCTTGTAGGTACAGCCAACAGCCAACAAGTTCTATAAAAATAAGAAAATAAAGAAAATAAAATTGTCATATGATGGTCATATGCATTGAGTCAGTATTACTAATATTTTATTTTATGCAAGTTAAATGCAATGAGTTTTCAAACATTAGCAAGTTAGTCTGTCCATCCAAATACATATGCACTTTGCATCATAAATGGCTGTGTCACAGTCAGTGACAGCTTAACTGAACTTTGACTGCCATCAGTCCAAACAAATACGTAAATTTTTGCCTCCTGATTATGATAGCAGTGACCCATAATGTTTTTAAGATATTTTTGTTATTATCTAACATTATGCTCATGACATTTAGGACCATGACAATAACTATTATTATTAATTATTCTTATYGAAGTAGTATGTAGACACCCCAGTTACTGGAAAGAACTGTGTGGTAGAATCTCTTTTTCCCAGTCATTCCTAAGAAAGCTTAAGTTTTCACTGAATTTATAAGTTTTATAATTATACTCAGATCACTGCCTCTGTGGTTCTTCAGCAACAGCATGAAATTGTAGTTACCATGGGTGCCTTTTAGAACTGGCCCTTCAGGACATAAATAAGTATTGACAAAGTTTGCCCAGTCTTTTTATTATTTCAAGCTTGACATGAGCAATATGGGAGGTACAACTCTTTCCAAGGAAGCAGAGCTGTGCTATATAATGAAGCTTTCTGGATGTTGAGAAGCATAAAAAGTGGATGTAATTTAAAGTTTCAGCAGCTGCAGGTCTGAATCCAAGTTTTCTTATCCAGGATAYGAACTTTTGCATCTCCTATTTTGGTTTACAAACAACAGACAAAATGAGCCGATTCTGAATAATCCACCCAGTGGTGAATTTATCCGCATGGGTGAAAGGTCTTTATGCCTCCCAATTAGACRGAAGTACATTCCCACATAATGTGGCATAATTACAACCATGGGATGGCCTCCAATCCTGAATAAGAACATTCTGTTTATGCCTTTTAACTGTTCTTATTTTATTTACTGTTCACCTTTTAAGGATGATGCTTCTCTGACAATGGAATGAGCTAGAGAAGAACAATATGAACTTTAATCTAAATTWTTTTTGATACCTCCCACGATCATAGTATTGTTTCAACATTACTGGTTTTTGAACTACATTCACATCAAACATCCATGAAAGGACTGCAAGGAGATTCACAACTACTCAGTGAAACATAATTTAAAAGAAAATACAATCCAGAATCTTGGCGACTCATGGCAGTAACAGACAGCCAAAAGATGCCTGCATTTCCAGTTACATTATTTTCCATTAAACAACAGAAGGGCATCTCAACAGTTTGAGATGGTACCTGCAGGAGCTCACTTGAGACAGTAAGAGAAGAGGTATTTTGTAGATTAAAACGTATTATTGGCATTGAGAGAAAAATGGATCCATGTATATGAAAAAGAGAGGAGAAAAAGTAGTTTCACTAATCATTTTACTGATCAAAGAATTCATTTTCTAAGTGCTCAAACTTTGAGCCTTTCAGTGAGGACAAACTTTGAACCCTGTTTAATGATGCTCTGGAAGAATTTCTTCTCTTGAACTACTGCTAGAAGACATGTAAAAAATGTTATTTCAACACTGAAGCACTTTAAGTGACTGACAGAAACCACAGTGTATAAGAAGTATAACTCAAGGTTGGCAGAACAGAGCTAAATAAATAGTGATGATAAGCGACATATCTAACAATGTAGCCTCAGTGTCTTGTCATTAACACAATTATGTCAGTACAGTCAATCAGCACATTGCCTTGACTTTAAAGTAAGAGTCTGAATACATGTTTTTAAAGTTGGAGGGAGGAGGAAAGAGACAATCGTTGCATTTAAAGCTGCAGTTACTCATAGTTTTTTTTAGGAAAACAAGGTTATCCATTTATAGTATGTTTCTTGTTGGAATAATGCTAAAATGATTCTTATGAGTTCAATACCATCTGTAATAGCCCTCTGGCGATACAAAACAGAAAGGGACTCAAGACGAAGCATTCCTTTCACAAATGAGAAACTGATTTACTACCTGAAGTGATAATTAATRCCATTCAGTTTGGTTTCAAGTGGAGATGAATAGGACAAACTGAGAATGCGTGTTCTCAGAATGCATTCCTCTGGAAGGGCCCTTTGCTGCGCGCTGCGAGGACTCACAAACCCACACCATCAGCAATGGCAAGGGATGATGGCATCTGCCAGAATTAGCTATTCCACACCAGTTGAATATCCTTCAAGAAATCACCGTTGTGGCTTAGTGAGGAAGTCTGTACAGAAGCCAGAGTAGGCAGAAGCACATTTACTATACTAAGGCTGCGGTATAGCCCCTGTGCTACTTTAGTCCACAGCAACAARTATTCATTTAAGAATGGCCTTCGGTTAAAACTCATCTGCATAAGGACTTCCACAGGAGACCTGCCTGCTTCAAGATTTCAGTTTATCTTTTAGATAAATTGTTAAAATAATGCTGAGGGCCTTGTATAAGCCTCCAGACACTAGGATGCTCAGAATGAAAGCTGCCTGAAATCCTTAGGTCATGCCTTATGATTGCAGCTGTCCTGAGAAATCACTGCTCGATTCTGGAGTAACAGCCAGGACCACATCCAAGAAGCCAAATCCTCTCAAGAGATGAATTAGGTAAGAGTCTTTCTTCTGCTAATACATCAAATCTGCCATATAACAACATACTAATATTCTTGCTACTTCTACCCTTTGAGACKCTCAACAGGGGCTTATGAACTACTTGTGGTATCCTGAGTAAAAGGCTAACATGTCGTATCATTTTGCCCCTCTGGCCACTTTTACCAAATCTCTGTAAGCTTCTCTGACCCACTCCTGGCTTTCCTGGTAGTTCTTCAGACAATTCCTCTCTGATCCTCCCTCAGCTCTCCTGATACTGCTTTGACTCCTGCTGTATCTCTCATGTGGCTCTAATATTTGTTCTTCTCATTTGGCTCCCTTTCTTTCACTGTTTCTTCTACACTTCTTTCTCCACATACGTACGATCCAAATACCTCTTTCAGCTCTCCTTAGTTCCTGCTCGTCTGACCTTATGTCAGCTAGTACAAAATTGGTCTGATCCTGTCTGATCAGACATTTTTTTCTGAACTCCTCCACAGCTCCAATCCTCCCTTTTCCTTCTCCTTGGCATTTTGATCCTTTCTACCTCCATTTGTCCTGTTTTGATCCACTTTCAGCTTCTCCAGAGCCYCTACAATCCTCTCTGAGCCTCCTTTTGCTACTCTGATCCCTCCTCCACTCTCCCTGTGTGGCTCCAATTACCCTTCAACATTTCTGTCTCCCTTAAATCCTCTGAATCTCAGCTCTGCAACATGTACTATATTCAATATGTGTACTGTGAAAACAGCAGGAATTTACTAGCAAAGAAATAGCCTGCTACTAGTGCCATGGAACATGACTGTGATCTAAAAAAAGAAATAATAATAATAATGGTAAGTATTTACTACCTATTGCCAGGAACTATTTTTCAAAGCTGAATATCCCATTTATTTTCACTGCATTTTGCCAACACTGTTAAGATATGGTCTTCTCAAATCCAGCTTTAAATAGAGAGACGCACACATATAAATATCTATCTCCACTTTTGCACAAATTGTGTGTTATTCTTATCATTCTTTAACCATTTTGATCAAACAAGTACATGGCAATAGCAATGGATGTGCCTGATTTGGACCAAAGCAAGTTCAATCAGGTGTTATAACGGCACTTTGAAAGCCTGGCATCTTGCCAGAGATGCTGAAGAATCACCAGTGCAGTTGCATGATAACTTTGCATCCACTTTCAGAAGCGTCACATTTAGGTGGCACACAACGTACAGCTACTACTCATGATGCCAGTCTGGGAGTTCAGCTGAACGCTGATTCACTCAATGACTGGAAATGGAAATATTTCTGCATTTGCCAGTGGGGCACGATAATTGGCTCCCCATTTGAAAACGATCATAATATGCATGACTTGTACAGATATATCTCCTTAATAAAACAGAAACTCTCACCATTGAAGTTCTCACAGTCAGGTGGAACTGTGCTAATGAAGGCCTCTTGCCAGGCAATCATACACAGGTATTTCACATCAATAAAGGGGAAGTTTCCAAACAGCTGATGGTTCAAGTACATGTTGAGTTAACATTTCTCTCTGTTTAAACTATACCACATCAGCAAAAATTCAGTAAGGAACATTAATTATCAAATGTGCCCATTTTGTGACTATTAAGTACCTCATTAGATTCAGTTTTGGAAAATGCATTTATGARCATTTTTATACAGGAGAGCATGACATGTTTGGCATTATTTAACCCTTCAACATGATCCAAAAGAAGTTTACATTTCAATATATTAATATCATTTGATGGATTGGGGTTTTTTTATGTCCAAAATTTTAAATAGCATTTTAGCTGTTCTTGAAGAACAAGCATACTGAAGACAAAAAAAAGTGCATCTTCTAGCTCAGTTCAGATGAAACTTGTCCTTAGAACTAGTGCATGATTTTCATTCATACCTACAGCATTATAAGGTTGGTAAAAAATAAAAACATTGTCTACATTTTGTGTATAAACATATACTCATACACACCCATCGCTGACAACAACACATTTCTTTCCTTCTGTTTATATTAGCACATACAGAGTAAAATTTTTCAGCTACAATATATTTCTTTTAGTTTGTCACAAAGAAAACCTCATACTTCAAGAACGGAAAAAAAAGAGAAAAATAAATTAAAACCGTATTTAAAATGTATCATCTAGCCTAACCTTTACTCCATTAGGGAAAATATGCCTGCAAAAAAGATTAAATATAAATTTGCTTTGCTTTTAAACCTACTTAAGAAGCACCTATCCTATCTGTCCATATAAATTCCAATGGAAAACATGATGACATGCAATTACTAATCTCAATGTACACAGCTATGCCTCGGGGACTTGGTGGTTCATATTTTACTGTTCTGTAATCAAATACAGAACTAATGAGTAAAAATATGCTTCCCCCAATAAATTCCCAGCACCTGGACAAGTGTCTGACAGGGAAATGGAGGATGCTCACACAAAATTCATTCTGCAAAGCTATTAAAGTGTTATACTTGCCAACAAGTGTTCATTAAACAAGAATGAAGGATCTTTATGCCAGTTTCCTACCAAAGGCTTTTTAATATTTTAATGGAGAGTAAAGACTATTTATCTGAACTCTGATCAGTTAACGTTCAAATCTGTTATGAAGAAACAAGGAGTCCTTTATAATACCTTTCATAAAAATCCACTTTGCAATGCTTCAAATAAAAACTAAGGACTGTAAAAGATTATGTTGCGTATAAACAAAATCAGTATCATTTTGAAATTATATGGTTATCCGTGSAGCTCCTTAGCATATTAGAATCATGTCGTATTTTTATTTAAAGAGTGGTTAGCAATATCCATGATACAAATGAAAAATAGGATTAGAGGTGACATCACTTGTACAAGAGTGTCTTCAGACTGCAGGGAAAAAAAAGCAAATTTAATGGGACAGATGAAAGAAGTGGGAGGCTAATAGATTGTGCAAAGCTAGGCCATATACCTGTTTGGGAAACAAAAGCAGTCCATGAAATGTGCAAGGAGGGTGGCTGATGGTATGTTTATCAAAAGAAATTGAAGTTTGAATCCAAATCAAAAYCACATTTAATATATCCTACAAAAATGAAGGCCAGAGAGTGACATAAAGATCTAAAGTGGCCCTCAGAAATAAAATAGGGATCAAAAGAAAGACTTCAACACTCTGTTTTGCAAGAAGACTGGTGATTTTGATTCAGGATTTCAGCTCAGCCCTTCAGCATCACAGAGTCAGCCCTGATATATCACCTGGGTTTGAGAGTGAATAAAGCCAAAATGCTGAACTGGTGCTATCTCTAAGCAAAGAAGGGTGAGTGTGTGTGTGTATGTGTTTTCTTAAAGCTGCATGCTCTCACCCCTGTCGAGCAAAACTCCCCAGCAGCACCTGGTTAACTCTGATGGGCCAGACTACATAGGACTACCATCAGACACTTCAGTACCCAATTTGGGCTTTGCAGTGCCTAGAAATAGGGCTCCTGGCACCAGCAGAACAAGCCATAACGTGTAAGTGCTGAGCCTAAGCCTAAGCCTCTCCCCGGTCAATGGAGAAAGCTGGGAACCACAAAGGGGAAGGAGAAAGAAAAAGCATGGGGAATCATAGCCTAATGCTTTGGCCATTCATTTATGTTCCCTGCTCCCAGGCTGTTAATGTATTTAAATGTATTTAAACTAAAAGCCTAGACCAGAGCCCCTGGCTGAAAGCAGAAGTACCGTGGGGAAYGGGAATGCCACGCTGCTCTCAGGACCTGCCTCCCATGCGTTTTCCTTGAGCTGGCAGCTTCCAAACCCATATGGAAGTCTTTGCACCAAAATCTGATTTCTATTGATTTTAGGAATCTTGGGGAGTTAGGCAGCATTTAAGAGTAAGCACTTTGAATTGCTCGCTGAGATTTATATAAAATTTTGGAGGAGAGCCCTCCTTTTTGTCCTTGATCCCTGTCTCCTCCCCTCTTGCAGTCAGCCTTATCCAGCTTCTCCTGCAATCAGTGGAAAGACCGACATTAGTTCCAGCAGGGCTTGGATCTGGTTGTCACACAGCTTCTAATTGTGCTTTGCAGTTCAGATTTCAATGCAGTATAATGCATGTGGCTATTCCATATCTAACCTAAAAGATGCAGCTTTCTCAGCGTTAAAAGGAAGAAGCTTATATCAGTGTGGAACATAAATATCAAGAGGTCAAAATTTTAGAAGTAGTGATGGTAGCAATGTGCAAATACACATTTAACTTGCAAGAAAGAACAATTACCCAACTGCGTGCACAYGTTTCAGTTATACGGGCACATGTGCATATATTTAAAGGATAATAATTTTTTTATTGTTTTAATTTGAACCTCTACTTCTGAATGTTTCTGAATTCTTTTTAGGGGAAAATCCAGATTTCTCAGACTAAGAGGCTTTATGGTAGACTGTAGTAATAGTGATGYATATATCCATAAAGAAAAGTACTGTATTGTGGAAAGAAGTATTTTTAAGGCGCATGAAATTTAAGGTTTAATAGGGTGTGAAGTTGTCAGGGAAGGATTTGTGAGGCTGGGAGTTTAGTTTAATGCTTATTAATTAGAGCAGAATTGGCAGCTACAAACCTGAAGAGTGAAGTACCTCTGCCAATGGAATACATTACCCGGCACATAAACAAAGAAGTACATACTATCCCCTAATGTACAGAAGGAAGAGTGGCTACCCCACCAACATGAAACTATGCATAAGTGTGCGATCCTCCAACATGAAAACCAATGAACACACCCAATGCTATCTCACAAAGTTCAGACTTACTCTGGGCCACATATCCAGACAGACCTCCTGACACATGTATTATTGGCAGATTAGAAAATATTTACATTAGCATGCAATCCTGCTCCCAATTAAACTTTACCATTGATTGAACTAGGAGAAGGATAAAGACACACAGATCAAACAGATAACACCTTATCTATTAATTGCTGCCCTCAACAGTAGGTTTGTTTGATATTTAAATTATACTTGATATTGGGGTTTTTGGCATCAGCATTTTTAGAAATTCAGTATAGTAAAAGTACAAACAAAAAAAAAACACATAAAAATAAAAACATCTAAGATGTTCTTTGTCCATTACTTTCTATAGTTCAGTTGCTGATAAAACATATACATCTGGTGTTGCTTTATGAAGAAGATGAATTATCAATAAAAACAATTTTAAGTAACTTTTTAAACCAATTATATTATCATCTACTGTGACCACTACATTAATAAAGAGGTATTTAGGCCCTTTCCCATGTCATCCTTGTAAATACTGAGGTAAGACTGTAATGGCTCCACCAGTGACCAGTTTTGGGAGAACCACCTGTATGCCCTAGTGCATATGTCAACTTCTTGTTGAATCAGGCTCTGTAATTCCCTATGTTAYTGAATTTATCAACTCCAGGTGGAATCTTTTAATTGAATCATCTTGGTAAAGTACCATGCGCAGTGATGGAGCTACATAAATAATACATAATGATGATGAAATAATGTGTGAGGGAAACTCTTTGTCATACTAAACTCACATTTAAACATGTGAGACACAGTCCAATAAATTCTCTGCATGAATTTAAACTGCATTGACATCAGTTATTCCTCTGCTGCTCTTCTACTAGTCAGAACTCACATCCCGATTTTGTCACTGAATTCTCATTATTTCAGTCTCCCACCTTACCCTAGCTGAATTGAGCGGGTGATGGGGTGAGAGTATGTAATAGCTACCAAAAAGCTTAAGAAAATCACTGAGACATAGCTGAGATCTATTGCATTAGTGGCACTGCTAGGAATGACTGGCATATTTCCAATATTTGATTTATGTAGACTTTAATCAGTATGTACAATATCTCTTTCCCTAAAGCAAATCTATTGTGTAATCTTTCATATATAACTGTATGTATTCTTGATAAGCCCGAACTCCAATCCCTGCCTTTTGTCATTCTCTTCAGTGAAGCAGTTTCCTTACATTGTACAGTTTTGATAATGCACAAAAAAGGAGATCTAACTGTTAATTGTACTCACTTCACACTTATTTCATCATTTTATTGCAAWAAGTAAGACTTTCTACTGGTCAGGTAGCAGTTCTGAAGCACTACAAAGTACATCGGTAATATCCATTCCTTCTGCCTCYYAGCCACTCAGTGAGACAGGTACAACTCTCCTTCTTTTACAAATGGATTTTCAATCCAGCCACACAAAGTCGTGACCACAGATAAGACTAAGTGATTTACTTGTAGCAATACAAGAGTCCTGCTTGCTTGTTCTCATGCTGATCTGGAAAATCCAGATCCTCCCCATAAACTTAAAAGTCATGCCAAATATATGACAAGGGAGGACTGAAGGGTCAGATTAATGTAATAGGTATTTGGGTCAATATTTTGCTCTGAGTCACAACAGTTACACAGAGTCTAATTTTAACGCTGGAAGAAGCACTTTTTTTTTTTTTTTTTTTTTTAAGGGAAGAACCATTCCTCCAACAAAGTTAATATTTTAAAGGGAGAACAATTTTTCTAATTTATAACCAGGCTGCTTTACGTATGAAAAAGTCAGCATGTTTGTTGGCTTGGGCTAGCCAATGAATAAATAGAAGATGACATAGATGGTTAGGAACAAGTGATATATGCATAATAAAAAGTTAGAAAGTAAAACGGCTAACAATCATCAGTCACCATTCTGACATTCAAAGGGAAAGAGGATCACACTCTATTCTTTGCACACAACTCTGAACAAGTAAAAGGGAATAGGATTTTTTTTTCCAATTTCTAATAAGTCCAACAGATTGTTTTCATACTAAAACCTGGAACAAAGATGAGGCTTGTCCCTGTGCATTAAAATGTCTTACCTTATAAGGAAGTTTTTGACAGCCTTAGATTAAACTCACGAAAGCTAATGAAGATTCCTCCTTAATATGCATTTCTTTTTTCCAGTTTGGACTTGAAGTGACAACATTACAGAAATACCCTGCAGGTTTTTATTTAAATAGCATCCTATAAAACAATGTCCTCTTGTCAGTCACCACTAATTCAGCAGAAGTCAAGCTATAAATCTGTCCAAAGGCCAGCAAAGTGCTTAACTTGGCACATCCCTAATAAAATTAGGAATGTGAGTTTATTACATGAACCTTAAGTAGGTTTGGCCAAGATATTAAGATTTTCRCTTATGGCAACCATGGCTAATGTGGATTGGTATTTTCATTATAACACACCCCACAGCACTTCCCAGTAATGTCTCAGGTTTCCAAATTGGACAATAATTTTCTACACTATCTGACACATCACTAGGTGTTACAGATGAAACTCTGTCACTGCACACTCTTTAACCATACTTAAAGATGGTAAAGACTTTTCAATAATGCTAATTCTACTGAATAAATGAGGGCAAATTAATTAATGTAACCTGATTTCACTTTGTTCAAGTACAGAAGCACTTACAGGCTTTTAACCCAAGCTCAGATGTATTGTTTCAGCTCAAGGCAATTGAGAAGTGATTTATTCTGTAATAAGCTGAAAATGCATGTTAAGAAAAACACTGAGAATGTAGATTATACAGTTTATATTTTTAGTTGTTTTTAACCAAAAATGCTTCTTGATGAYATTGATGCAGAATGTCTCTTCAGAGGACTCTTCTAAAAACAGTTGCATGTTGTAACTCCCTTCTCACCATCTTTCATACTGAATTTTTATGTTACAGAAACATCTTTCCTTCAAGAAAAGAAACACTCTAAGGTCCAGAAATGCAGACCACATTAATCATGTTCTCACCTGGCTGAAGAAGTTCATATAATTACTGGCTCATGCAGAAGCAAAGGCTTCTGGTTATTAGTGCCTGGTACAAGAYGAGGCACCATGGTGCATACTGCATTACAGCCACTACAAACAGAAAGACATTGCTTAAGATGCTGCAATATCAAACACATGAATGTGCAGAGTCACTAAAGTTCACTTCATGAAAAATACAATATACTCTGGGAAGGAAGTATGATTGATGTCCCCTGAGCAGACTGTTTATCAGACAAACACATTTTGCAAACTTTGACATAAATTGTTAGTTTTCTTATCGTACTGACAATGTAAGAACAGTACCTTTGTAGAAACTTCCTCAAAACTCTTTAATGACCTCTAAACAGCATTATCTTATCACCATCTGACTTTCCACTACAATAAATCATCTACAAATAGGTTAAAAGAAAAATTGATATTCAAACTATGGATTTATTTTGCCTAGCTATAGACTTCAAGATGTGGGAAGCCTTCTCAAGGAATAGTTATGATGCTGATAAAGCACTCAAATCTCTTGGTGTTTGCAGTAGTATTGCGAGAAAAGAAAGAACAGTTCTCAAAGAGTCTYAAGAGAAATGAAATGAAGATTTGCAGTTCCTAGGTCTTTATATATGGGTATAACAACATTGTCCACTTTGAAAAACACAATTGTATGTGCAAATCCCCACCTGAGGTAAATCATAGATAGACGCMCTACAGTGATGTCTTATGTGTGCAGTCAGCTTGACCTACCCACAGGCAAGGCCATCACTAGCACACACCGAGATGTATCCAGGATACACTATCAGCAGCCAGACTATCATACAATACATTGCATYCTTATTTAGTAGCCTAACACGAGCTTAATTAAGATTTCAAAACATTTTAAATCAACATTTGCTCTAAAAAAATCTGTAACTTTCTGTGGCTGAATTTTCCACTCTTAYTGTAGCTGTCCACAAAATCTATACATGGAATGTATTCAATGACAAAAATTTTCACTAAATGAGTGATTAGGAAAAATTGATGGAAGGTACGCTTCCCACTTGAAATAAAATATGTACTCTAAGAATCAGACTTACGTAGCGGGGAGGGAAAAAATACCACATGATCTAAATGATTAATTAAAACGTATTAATGCTTCTCAGATTTGAAAAATCTGTTTAAACTCAAGAATATTTCCTTGGAATTACCCCCAGTACAGTTTCAAACAATGAGCACTGTCACYGATGTTGCAAAGCTGTTGGACAATTTGAGAAGATATGAAGTAGGTTAGAGTAGTTACTTGCTGTGTGAATAATTTACAGCCCCATACATAACATTCTCCACATAAAACGGCTATGTCGACCTGCTGGTTGGTAGGGGAACACAAGGTGCCTGTAAACCAACACAGCTCTATAATTTTCCCATTTTTTCCCAGCCTGTGGGAAGTCCATCAGCAGCACGCTGGGCCCAGGAGGGCAGTCTTCAGCCGTAGCGCAAACACGCTGAGCGCACCAGGGGGGCCTCTGAATTCGACCAGGCACCCTCGAACTGGCAGCGCTTGTGTCAGCCTTCTCCTGCACCGCGAAGGCGCGTGCGTAGGAAAGCTAGCGAGACGCGATGGGCGCACACTTGCAATCTCGGGAACGATCTGAACTAACCACCTCCGCACGGACCCCCCAAACYTGCGCTCAGCGCAGACCTCGGGGCAGACCAAGGCTCTGCAGTGGGAGCAGCCTTCCCTGCCAGGGCTTTTATTAAAGCATCTCCCTTTTTCTGTGAGAGATTTTTACACTGGGTTGCAGCAGATACTGAAAACCTCTCTCGATCCTCCTGATGCCCCTCGATATCTCATTAAATTGACAGACCACAGCCTATTACCATACTTTTGCCAATTGCGCAGTGGTTATGTGATCTAGAGAAGAGCTCATCTGACATCACCAGCTAAACTAATATTCCCATGCAACCTTTATCCAATTTGCAAATCCCACTCTGTCCAAAGATGAAAGGCCAGAGCACTACCCCACGTCTCCCCCCATGCCGTCTMGCACGTAAAAATAAAGGAGGTAGCGAATCAAAACAAATCTTACTTTAGAGCTGAAAAACTCTCACTGAGCAATATAATTTATTTCAATTTAATATGGATACTTGTACGCAGGTCTAGGATTTATATATTTTATAGCTCTCCCTAATTCCACATCTTACTGCAGATGGTAAAGACATAAAACATTTCATCACAGTCTTTGGTAGAAGGGTTTAAAAAACCCACCCTGTGCTGTACAGCACATCCTCTYCAAATTCCCAGCCATGTCACCCACCACACCATTTGGGAGGTCACAGTCACAGAGCCCCGCGGACGTTACTAATTGAAACTGAACTGAAAACTACACCATATAAAGCCAGGGGAAGAAAAACAAAATGGAGCTGCATTTTTAAGGTGCAATTTTAGAGAAGTAATACAGGCAAAACTGAACTTTAACGCCCAAGTATTGTTGAAGCCACCTTTAAAATGGCAATAGTCACCAGTTCTATGCCTGAAAAGAGAAAAAGTTCRTTTTTTCCTTCCAGTATTTACCATCTGAATTACCACACTTAAAACATCATCATGTTAAACATACATACAGACTGCAGGAAGAAAAAACAGTGCAGTGCGCCATTAAACCACCTTAGTTATCAAAACTTAATGAGCTCTGAAATAGACACAATCCCAATATCGCAGGTCATAAAAGAGATTTTACCTGTGACCTACATCATTCACACAGAAGAACTAAGAAATTAGGGCATCCTTCCACTCCTCATTCACTGGGTGAGACGCTGCCTATTTGCGCAGTCGGACGGTTCGGCGCCGGGCTCAGCACCAGCCACGGCAGGTCTGCCCACGTTGCCGGCCTCGGCGCCAGGCTCAGCACCACGCTGCTCCCCACCTGCCCTGCATGCACGCTTCCCACACTGGCCACCGAGGCCACCAAACTTCTTGGCTTAACTAAGGTAAAACATGGTTTGGTTTTCATTTTACAACATGCCACAACGTACAAGCTCAAGTGGAAGTGCAGTCCCCCAAAGAGCTGGTCGTGTGTGGAGCACAGGAGAGAGGCCACCTCCGCGCCCCTGAGCAGCGAGGAACCGCAGGACGAGGCGCCGCAGTCACTCACACCAAGTCACGGGGCCGTGCCAGACCAGCCCACGGGCACCGCCTGCCGCAGGCGTCCACGCAACCCCCCAGCTCCAAGGGCTGCTGGAACAGGTGAGGCTGGAAGCACGCTGTGAAAGTCAGCTTCCCCCAGCTCTGCGCCCAGGGCTATAAGCATTAATCCTGTATGCAAACAGTCAAGCAATAGGATTTCCTATTGCAGAACATTACATATATATATAAAAAAAAGGTGGTTAAACTTTTCTGTTTATTGGATTGTACTAATTGCCTCAGGCTTGCTGAAGAGCAGGAGAACCCACCATCAACTGCCTCCAAGTTTTACCATTAATTTGGGGAAGCAGAGAAAACATAGCATCTCCGAGTGGCATAGGTGCAAAGGGGGACCCAAGAGATTTAGATCACCAAGAAAGCCAACAAGGTCTCGTAAGCGAAGGGACAGACGGCATCAGCACTCAGATGTGYTTCATCAAGTCGGTGTACGCACAGTGACAAAACTGCAGTGCTTCGCTTCACTCTAGGTTTTGATTCAACTAACTGTGGTCAGATTAAGGAAGAACACGAAACAAAAATATGAAATCTGCCTGCCAAACAGTTTATATTCCACCAGGAAGTACTGTTAATTCAGTAATTTCCAAATACCAAATGGTCAATCCCCACAGCTCTCCCCTAGATATCCAGCATGGCACCTCTTTCAATGCAATTTAAATGAAACTAGTACATTGCTGGTAATGCACATGACTCAGAAGAGGTTTTTTTTCCCTCCACCCATTTCTGTAATGATAATCTGTCMTTGTCTTGACTCTTGTGCAGTTCAAGTCAAAATCATTCCTTTCTCCTTGCAGAAATCTATATTTTAGAAAATAATTTTGCCCCAAGCATGCTATCCAGGAGATTGTTCTGCTTATACAGACCAACTGCCAGGCTTCTGGGTTAACTGGACTGAATTCACAAGCTTGCAAGAAAAAGAAACAATACCTAGTATATGTACAAATCAACACTTGATGTTAATATTACAGTATCTTTCAAAATAGTTCAGCGATTGTTCCTCTAGTTAAAAAGTCAAGAACAAAATCATCTGAAGGACCAAGGAAATCTTTTTGGAAGAGCTTGTTTCTTAGATTCCCCTAAGTAAAAAAAATAAAACTCCCATACACAAGCAGAAACACAGTTAAGCTGTAGAGTTTCATCTTGAGTATGCAAATATCACAGCCCAGTCTCATGTCAGCTTGAAAAGATAATGTCATGCAGAAAATTAAGACCATCTGATGAAATAATGTTATGAAAAGTGGTTTGAGAAAGCAGCTTCTTGAATGTAACAGTTTGATATATTTCCACAACAAAACACAAGTGTCCAGGCAAAAGAGCTCAAGATCTTGAGTATTTCAATCAAATTTTCTTTTTCTTTCATAGAGCAACAATTAGGGAATGGGGGGAATAAAAGTATAYTTTAATTGAATCTTTAGAGATTGGTATATAGAAAGGAAATAAATGTTTCAGCCTATTCATTTAGTGGTAAGGAATTAACTTGATGGTAATTTGGATAACTAATGCTGCCTTTAATGTTAATTTTCTTAAAGCTAATGTCTTATACACATACACAGAGTACATTTACAAGCTACCCAGCTTTCAAAGTGATATGCAAGGGCCTCTAATAAGTTTTAACCCATTTCTGGCAGCCTGAAAGCTTTGTCTGAGCTGGAAAAATCTTTAGCCCCTTTAAAGCTAGTATAACTCTGTTTCTTCTTTTGGCCTAACAGAAGAGAGAGTGTGAAGAGATTGTACTTAAATGAACAGTGTTGTGTATTTTAAGCCTATTGTTCATTCCTTTCCCTGCCCCCCCAAATTAAGAGACCTTATCAACCTTCCCTCCTGCCTCTAGTTTCCATTCTGGAAAACTCATTCTCAAAATTACAGTAGATTTAGGATAGTRGAATTACTGAGCTTCAGAAACCTCCCATGCGCAGTGTCTCTGATCTGAGAAGTGAAGCGTTTTCATGGTGAGCAAATATGACAAACAATCTATTTTATTTTATCCTTTTTCTTTCCTCTTCAGAATTCCAGACACAAGCTGTAAGCCAGGATGTGGGAAATGGAGAAGGGATGAGAAAGGGAGGGCCACAATTCAGCAAATCCTTGTTTATAGAGAATTGTTCCAAAGGGCTTCTTGTCCCTTGGAAAGCCAGAATTGCAACTGGATAAGGGAAGGCACCTCCTAACAAAGGGGCTGCRGAAGAGCAGGCTGAAGCTCCTAATCTCTTAAACAGCGAAGAGTCARTTCCCCCTGCCTTGCAGGAGGTGAGGGCAGTGAAGTCTCAGCAATGGTGCTGTGCCTGGCTAATGYGGTAGAGAGCTGACGGGGCCCTTTGCAAAGTGGATTACAATAGGACAGATGACCTGTGCTGGATGAATTATTGTCAGATAGTTCCTTGAAACATTACATAAAGTTACAGCCTTGTTAAACTGCATTCTTGGAGTCTTGTCTTTCTTCCGTCGGGGTCTGGGACAAAGCAAATGTGAAAGACAGGAGAAACTACAGGCAAATTYCCCTAGTTGCTACAACAGTTGTTTTCTAAGTGTTGCCTCTTCTCCAGCAAAGGAGAGAAAGCTTGACAAGCTTTTTTTGGAACAGAAGTTATTGTAGTGGATTTATATAATGAATTCATTTTAGGAACTTAGTTTTGGAGAAAAAAGCTAAACAACATACAATTAGTTTACAGAAACAAACCAGTTCTACTCTCTTACTACCTTTAGATGGCTTAACCTCTCCTTTCATTCTTCCTTCCCCCTGAAAGCCAGGAGCATTTGCAATAGACTAATAAATATACCAATAAATCATTGAATTAAAAATGTTATAACATAGATTTCCATGTTTCAGCATATTCTTCTCTTCCTAGTTTTTAGTATACTTTGGAATTACATTCTGACAAGGTCAGGTGACAGTGATAAAGGCTCACAGAATTAGCTTAACACTGAAAAAGGAAATCTAATTAATCAAGGAAACAAAATTATTTAGCTGAAATTACTTGATTCTCCTATTCTTCTTCACTCTCTACCTTTCCACCTTTTCCAGTTTGGCTTCAAACACTTTTAAAGATGCATCACTACTTTCAGCTCCTTTCTGCTTGTCCAAGGCAAGGGACAGAATAAAAGGATGAACCTGCCCTATGAGGTCACTCAGCAATTACTTTTTTGAAAACACAGCAGTTTCTCTGATATCACCAACATAAAACTGAAGGCTAAATGGGTTGGGTCAGAAAGTTTTAGTAATCTTGGCAAATAATGACTTGCATTGAGAGAGAGTCCACAGCTACTTCTAATGCATCATGGCACCTGCCCACCTGGTTCAATAGTCCTGCAGATACAGTCTCTGTCTGCACCTATGGATTTGTGAGAAAGGTGGTGGAGACAACACTTACCTCTACTGATTACACAGCCTTATTCAGTTGTATGCTCAACATTTGTGACTGCTGCTGACTGGGCAGCTAGTATTGAAACAGGAGAAATCCAGCTTGTAGGTACTAAGCATACTCCAAAATAATTTCTTAATTTTAACCCTGGAACTCACAGTTTCTTCCCTTATTTGAGGCAACAGCCTGGCCAGACTCAGGTGGGGAAAGCATACGAGACAGTGCCATCCCCCCCAGTAACTCTACTGGCCTGGAGAGCAGCATGCCAGTAGCAACAGTGTGCCAATGGCTACAAGCTGATACTAGCCAGCCAGAAGATTCAGTCCCACAAAGCCGTGTATCCTGGACCCAGAGCTCTGCACCATTTGCACAACAGAGACCCAGAGAGACCCTCACCTATTGCTTTACTGCAGCCAGTCACTACCAAGAGGAACCAGGCACCACAACGCTTCCATAAATGCAGACTTGGCCAGTTCACTAAAACCAACAAATTAAACCAAGAAGGCTTTTCACTGGGTGGTATGAAGCGTTTTGAAGAAAGCGTTAAAAGAAACAGACTCTTTCCTAAAGTCTTTTCCTTTCCTACCAGACAGCACAGTYTCTTTCTGAGAATCCATGTCATTATTCAGCTGTTTCTTCTGGCAAAGCCAGAATCCAGAACAGAATTTTCATGAAAAAGAAACCAATAAATTAGAGCTCTTTGTGAGCAATTTGCCGTTAGTTCTATTCTCCCTGCCTATTAAGATTCTTTATTTGCTTCACCAAGAGATTTCTGCTGACAAGTCTATTCATTTACTACTAGCCTAGATAAAATGCTAATAAACAAAATGTCAAAAAATGTATTCATATGACTTTCCCCTTTTCACTGGGCTTATTAAAGGGACCATGGAACCAAACATTAACATCTGGTGAAATCAGGATGCTTGTTTTCCCCCTCAAGACTAGGCCCTATTTTAGACTTGAAAATAACTTGGGAAAGAATTATTTGAAGCCTCCACATTTCTCTGTTCTGCCAGACATGCACTTAGAAAAGTGCCCTCTCTCCAGTTGCAGTGACTCTACCACTTCCCTGCCTCCAGATCAAACAGAAGTACTTTTATGGAAAGATACTGCACAACACTACACTTTATATAGGTTTTTTAAAGCATCCCACAAATGTTTTATACTGGGACTAAAATGCTTTGTTAAACCCTGCAGAAAGGTTGTCATTATCCTGACTTCTATTGAATCAAACAGAAAAATCCTGGGATGTTCTTTTGGTCCTTTATTGGTTTGTGCTCTATTAATTCTCTAACTTCCCCCCATTAGACTGGTGTGGAGGTATTGCAGAGAAGGGGGCTCTTTGCTCAGGTAGTCCCAAGGGAGTCCCCTTCCTAGCACTCTCTGTGAGTGGAGTTAAGGTGYACGGATGGGGCAGAGCCCAGAAGCAGCCACTCCTAAGGAAAGATACAGTCAAAAATGCCATCATGAATTAAGGAGTCAGAGAGCAAAGGCAGCAGACAGCTGGCCACTGGGAACTAAGTGAGACAAGCTCTTGTTAGCTGGACATAAAACATCTAGGTAGTGTGCCAAACAAAGGACTCCACATGACACGCTGGCATGTTTTTTCATAAATCTTGACCCTCCAGAAGTTCTGCAGACTGTCATTTTCTTTATGTAAGATGACCTGTTCAGCCTCTTTGAACAAACACGCAGTCAAGATGCAAGACAGGAAGCTGTGGCAAGGCGCAGGTAAGATACTCCTTCCTTCCTCACGCCCCATCTCCTCTTAACTTGGAACACATGATCCCCTAGTGATAGCAATGTGTTTCGTGAAGTTGGCAGGAAGACGTCTTTCCAGCCAAAGCTGTCAGTTGTCCTAATCTGTTTTGCTAGACATATCCCAAATGAGAGGGATGGGAAATGCAGCCTTGCATGCTGTCACATGTGGAGGTACAGTTCTGCAGTGCAAATGGCCAATTATTTTATTTTTTGAGTGCGTCTTGTGAACATTTCAGGTGAAAAGAAGAAGAAACAGACCTGAACATTTCCATCCTGCTTGAACTCTAAATGAGACACCTACAATACAAAACAAAAAGGTGCCCTCAGGGCACTTTTATACATTTATTACAAAACAAAGATTAAAACAATTATATGGAAATTAAGGATAATATGGAACATTTGTCTTCCTCTCAGTCAAACAGTAACACGGCCTAGTTCAACAAATAGCTTCACAGCTTGAGGCATGCTGCATGCAAAATGRTAAAATGGCTTGGGCTGAGAGGCCAGTCTGAACGGCTCAGCGCTGCTAGGTGCGTCCCAGTCAGATCCGTGGAAGGGGTCATATTTCACTGCACTATTGTTCTTTGGCACAAAAAACAGTAAKTTTTCCTCACAAGTTTTCACAGCTACACAGAGGAAGAGAATGCAGACACTACCCTTATTCACTAGCTGAAAAAGCTGAAGAACCAGCATGGTGAAAATAACAGAGCTTTTTCTCACTGCTTTTCACTCTTTTCCTCCTCATTGTAGCCACAAAGTGCAATTCATAAGTTTGAGTTTTTGCTCTTTACAAAGCTTCAAAATCTGTTGCAATTTTCTCCTAGCTACCAGTGTCGTACCTAACCAAGTCACAGCTCTGAGAGCTTACTTTTAAAGGAATGTGTTTTTAAATATAAAACTAACAGATGCTACAATTGCAGTTTAGCTCCTTTGATTAAGGAGGAAGCTCCCTTTTCCAAGAGGTAAACCCTTTTACAGTAACAGGGTTGGAAACATCCTCTTTTGGAAAGATGGCTTCTCTGTCCTGGTGGCACCAAACTACACCACCACCTTCCTGTTGTTATAATCCAGAGCACTTCTCACTTTAAAAATTCTTAGACACTTCCAAGTTTAACTTTTGAAAATGGGTAGTGAGGTAAATCAYGAAACTTTCAAAATGTATTCTTTTCTTGGGAGAGGTATCTTCAGCTAGATGAGGTTGCAGGGAAGACGGGAGAGAGCAGTAATGTAAAAATGAAGAATTAAGTGCAGCCCTGATGTTATATGCACAACAATATATAAGGAAAAAAAAAGTCAACAAGAGTAACTGGAAAAAAAGTCACCAAAACTCATGTCATCCTGGGATTAGAGCAATATTCACCTAACTCATTACTATCACTAGCCTTTCTTTTGGGAATTGGTTTTCCACAGCAGCTGAAGAGAAAAATATTCATATAATTTTCATAAAGTTTTAGGAATGTAAATAAAAACCCTTTCTGTTTTTAGTCACAAAAACTCAGAGAACCTGTGAATTACTGAGTAACACTACCCTTTGAGGTACATTAAAACACAAGGTTTTCATTATTGCTTAATACTGCTCATCGGAAAGAAACTTATTGCTTAATTACAATTTTTTAGTGTTGAAGCAATAATCATTGTTATGATTATAAACCACATTCTAAAGTTGATCCAAACAATACAGCAGTTTACCTTCACAAAGGCAACATACTGTTCTAACTTTCTTTCTTTTACATCGAATAATACTGTCACAGTCTCCTTGGTGTTAATGGGTACAACTGGAGTAAGGCAATAATACCCAAGTAAAACTGTACCATAGTTTGTCCCATAATGAGTTTAAGTGAGACCTGCCCTATTAAAGCAACAAAAAGTCCTTTTCTCTCCTCTTTTACAAATGTTTTGAATATAAGAATTCATCAGGATTTAGGGAATTAAGAAACCACTGTCCACGAAAAAAAATCTGCAGAAATTTTCATTAGTTCTTTTATGAGTTGGCAGCAAATACTCTAGCTGTGAACTTTTATGAAGCTATAAATATAAAGGACCTTCTGATACTCGTATGATGATAATTCTAAATTTCCTCTTTGCAGCTGCAGTTGATCCCCTGTATTTGGTAAAAAATCTCTCTTTTTGTGATTTAACAGAGAAAGTTGGCTCAACTACCGTATTGCCTTTGAGCACTTTGTGTGGATTTCATGAATTAAACCCACATGGCAACACAACCCCCCTCCCCACCTTTCCCTTAAGGTGGCTATAAAATGTCAGTAGAAAGCAAAGCTGTTTATTTTACTTAACATTTGATTCTGTAAGTAAATGAGTTTCTAGTGGGGCTTATGTGGAAAGCACATCTTTGCAACCAGCTCTGTTATATCACTAAACTTTAATAAAAGTATGCCATAAATATTAAATCAATGCTTAGAAATTTAAACTTAATACTAATGGCAAAAGTAATTATGCAGGTAACTAACAGACTTGCTGACAACATATTCCCTGAAAGACTAAGATGTTTGATCTGGGGTGGGTTGCAGATAAATAAATAATAATATAAAAAAAAATCTTCACTACTGACAACTTTTTTTACCTTTTGGGAGCAAAATTTAAGATGGGATTTTGCCTACTTTTTGCTGCATATTTCAGAATCTCTGTGGTGAACAGTATTCCTAAATTACTCTCATAGATCTGTGTCACTCTGGATTTGTCTGAACACTAACTGTCAATACGTTCCACTTAATTGTCTGATAAACACAAGGAAGACTCATTTTTCCTCAGGATGTCTTGGGAAAAGGGCACAGTCTGAGACACAGAAGGGATCTCATTCCTTTGGCTTCTCAGTCCTTAAACAAATACTGGAGCAGCAAAAAAGAAGCCCCGAATAAAAGCCATGCAGAAAATACGCAAGAGAAATGGCTATGCTGGGGCAGCAATTCGGTTTCTTGGGAGTTTAACCAGAAAGCACACAAAATACCCAGGCTGCCCAGATGCACGCCAAAACGCAGTGCGAGATCAGTTGCATTCGTTTGTATGTGTCCCAAGGCAAACCCAAGATCAGCTTAACCACTGGAAAGTTTTCAATCATGCAAGAGAAGAAAGTCACAATTAGACACCCACTCTCTGTATCTGTAAATCTAAGAAACTGGATGCAGCATCATTATTTACTGACTCTACCTGAGATTATGAAATAAGGTCAGGGAGCAAACTCCACAGGGTATATACTGGCCTAGGCTAGCAGTGGCCCCTGCTCTAAGTCTGAAGAGCCTGGCTGGAGTCCTGCACTTGACATAAAATGTCTTTCAGATTTGAAATAGTCATAGACAGCCTATGCTTTCAATGTCCACTGATGGGAGACTTTGGAGTGAGGGACATACAGGACTCTGTCTATATGGTGCGTTTTCCTATGATACCTATGATTTCCTACAGGTGGTGCAAAATAATTGATGAGGTAACTAAAGCAGTAAACAGCTATTAGCTCTATTTCTCCCAGCATTATTCTATAGTGATCCGAAAACTTCTGTCTTACAATTTACAACAGAAGATATTTTTTTAAATAAGCTAAAGGTAACTTAAGTGAAGAGTCCTTCTTTCCATGCATCTCTCTTACAAGCAGCCCACAAACTAAAATGCCAGACAAGTCTTATTTGCCACCATTTTAATAACTGAGAAATGCAGCTCAGCCCAATACACTGTTTTCCAATTTTTCCTTAGAAAAAATAGTTGCAGGATGCCTAAAAGCATATTAGTAGTGAACAGTGGTTTATTAGGTGCCCCCAGCAGGTCTACTGTAATTAAAAATAGAATCACACATATGGAAAGTAATCCAGGTGCACAGGTGCTTCTATTTGCCTCCTTTCCAGTGTTAGCCATGTAATGTTCAAGAAGTGCATGGATATAACTTAGAAACCTAATTAGGCCATTAGAAGTAAAGTCCATTAAAAAAAACCCTTCAGCTTTAACAATAAACTGTAGCCATTTCAAATTTAATACTGCACTAGCAAGTAATACTACCATTGAATAATTCAACGTACTGTAACATAAGGTGAGATGAGAGGAATGAGAAAGTGCGATTGCTATTTTCATTATGATGTGCCTATTTGGGAGGTATAGTAAAAACCTCATATCACCGACGCTAATTATTTTTGGCGTCATATTGGCAGTCACAACTGGACAAAAAGTAGAAATTTGTAAGAGCAAAACAACTTTCTGGCTAGATTTCTTCAGCCCTATATACTTCAGAGTTTTATTTATGGCTAAACTGAAGCTGCATGTCAAATCTGAGTCCCTTAGAACAAAATCTTAATAATTAACTGGCAAAACTGAACATGATCGTTTCTGACACACCTACACTGGTAATTATTGCTTTGAGGCCATTTACTAATGAAATTAATGTATTCATTGCCCTAACAAATTAGCATAACTCATACATAATGCCCCACATTTCAAGACCTTCCTAGAAAAACAACACTTAATACTGCAGAATGAAATGGCAAGGGCATTACATGGAGACAATATTCACTGAATTACTACACGTTAAAAAGCACAATGGCTAAGTGTTAGTTATAAAGCAAAATGTAAACACAATGTGAGTACTGAAACCATTAATAGTGTAGTCAAGAGTGTACAATTGATGATTATCTTTGCACTTCAAATAAGCACATATTACAATAGCAGTAACTACGGAACGCAATTAACTGGCTACTTTTAATGATATCAAGTATGAAAAGGAGGCTTTGCAGAAGCAGTTTCTTCTTCCTTGTCAGATTCATAATAAATACAGTATGGCTAGTATGTACCCGCCCCCCTTACTGCCATCTAGATGAATTCAATGCCTAGAGATGGTTACAGCCAACTGGGTTAAGTAGCAGTAAGGGACTGGATTAAATGTATCACCTTTGGAAATGACAAAAACATCAGCAGGACTCTACTGCCATTTTTAATTTTAAGATTCAGTCTGTGAAAATGATTCCCAAAGTTTTATATCACTTCAGAAGAGAGGTCAGAGGTGCAGATCACCAGGTGGCTAGATGTCATCCCAAACTGAGGGGGGGGGGGGGGGGAACTGCATGTGAAAGCCACATCCAACATGCTGTGTCACCTGCAGCCCGGGCTGCTGCATTTAGAGCCCCAGGCAGCAAACGTAACATGCACTGCCACTACAGACCACTTGTAACTTGTGACCTTGCAGAGCGCCAGCATGAGGCAGATTACCTATTAAGAACCTTTGGCTTTGAATAATGTATTTACGTACTTCAAATGATAAACTTACTTTGAGGGAGAACATGGGGGCAAAAATACAGTGGGATGGCAGAAAGTCACCTAGGTCTCTGAGATGCACAAAATTCACTGTTGGCTCAGTTGTGGGCATCTGGGAACTAAGGATGACTTTACCAGGCCTTTCTTCCACACATCTAAGGAGTCAAGCTCTGATGCTACAGCCAGGTTACTTTACTTTTGCTGTCTAGAATAGTCTAACTTTCCTCCTTTCCTCCTAAATTTCTTCCTGAGAAGCACTGAATAGCACCCTATTCTGTGGCATCTCCTTCTCTTCTCCTACACAAGGATAGATGCATGGAAACAGAGTTCCCCAACAGATCCTGAACTGCATCAGTAACTATTGCTCCAAAGGAAAGCACAAAGAAACTCCAAGGAGAAAAATTTTTGAGCAGTCAGCTAAGACATAGAGTTTTCTTAGAACCCCATCCACAAGCATTTGGCTCCTGCCCACAGGCATAAAGTTTTACATCTTAATTTATTAATGTTTTTATTCTACCCAATGTAATTTGGATTCTCTCATTACTCATACAAATGTCTGATCTTTCTCAATCCTCTTAAGCTCTCAGTTCCCATGATAACTTGTGGCAATGAGTTCTATATGCTAATTATGAGATGCATAAAATTTCATTTGCCCAGTTTTATATTTCTTGGTTATCAAGTCACTTCACTTTCTTTCCCAAACATTCCTCTTCTCTTTAGAGTTCCTTATTTTTCACCTTTCTTCAATTTGAATTAAAAAAAAAAAAATCAAAGTTTTTTCAATCTTTCTTACAGGTCTTTCTTTGATCATCTCTGGGCTTCTTTTGTTTCTATTTTTGCATTTATTAATTTCTTATTTTAAAATAGAAAATGACCAGAATGCAAGATAGTGTGAGAGATTTTTCTAGCCCATTAAATATGCTTTAGACACTGCCAATGTCCCAAAGCAGAGTGGTTTAAACAGTCCAGTGGTGGATTCTTGAAGTGCTGAGCTGCATAGGTGATTGTGCTCTCTCTCCTGAAGACATGAAACCTAATTATATTGTGGCTGCTACTGCTAAGTATAGATACCTTGAGGCAATTCATGTATGACTGAGAATACTCTCCTCTTGTATCTTCTAGAACTAGCTGATCTTTGAAGCAATCATCTGAAGTGTCATGAAATTGCTTCTCTGAACCTTGCCCTGTTGTGACATATTTATAGATGGGTAGATGAAACCTATTACTATTTTATTAGACTCAGTTACCTCTTTAATGTTGCTCACAATTGCACACTCAGGGCCCAACTTTCATTTACACTAATCCTCCTTTACACTCAGGCAGTAAGTTTCTATGTATTTCTATCTACATTCAGTAATGCCAGAGTAATGGCAGCGACCCTAGTGAGAACAAGAATAGGTCTTCAACAGCCTTTCCTCAAGCAGGCAATAAGTAGTATAAACCTGCAGCGTAATTTTATGAATTTTCTTCGATTTATAAAACAATCCCACATCAAAGAAAATCCACACAAAGCTTAGGATGCCCCCCAAAACATTTAAGACCACAGTACTACAAGAACAACAGTTTACATTCCTGTCAAGCTACTGTATGTCTTTTCACTCAGAAATACTATTTCACTGGACTGCAGGAAAACTTTGGGGGTACTTCTACAGCTCATCCTTATGACTGGCCTGTTTCGCATAGTTCATAGCCAGGTACCGATCTGCTCCAGGGACTGATCTATGCTGTCCAACTATGTACTGCAATATCCCATTCATCCCACCATGTTTCAGGTGCACTTACTTCAAAGATCAGTCCTCTTCCATCCTCAAGCACCAAGTTCACCTATTTTGCCTTTAAGTCTCTCCATGGTAGAGAGATTGTATTTTTGGTGGCATGCCTACTTCTATTTAATTCCTTTGTCTGACACATTGTTACTTCCCTCAAATATGCCTCCGTGACCTTTCTTCCTCCAGGTCAGCTGTAATTTCTGTCCTATCATTTACTACTGGATACAGAGTTACTTTTGCATTGCTGACATTCCTAGCAGATGTCTTTGTCTGAATGCTCCTCACCACCTGTCACCTCACTTCCAGGTCCAGCTATAAATAATCCTCCTCCTTGCTGGTTTGACTATAAATAATCCCCTCCCCACCTTGCTGGCTTTCAGCATCAGCTGGTTCCAATTTGGGTAAGGTGGAGCTTCCCTCTCCTTGCAGAGTTACAGTTTCCCCTCCTAGTTGCGTTACCCATGCAGAAACTCTCCTAGTGCTTGGAAACAGAAGTATTTAATAGCAAGATATCAGTAGGTCTCTAAATCAAATCTTTGGCCTGTTTGCCCACGTTTCCATTCCAGCACTGCTCCCACTTGCCTCCCAGGACTGGTACGCGCGGAGGCACTGAGGCTGTGCTCGCTACCAAATGCACCTCTGCCCACCCTGCTTCCCATGGAGCGGCCACCACTGCTGCCTGCTGAGCAAGCCAGCTGGCCAGCCTGAGGGGTGACTTGGCTATCCTGCACCTCTCCGGGCTCACTTGGGATCAGCACAGGTTGAAGGGCTGTGGTTTGCACAGCCTTCGCCTGTTCTGGCCCCGTGGCAACAGCCTGTGACCAACAGTCGCGGTGGCGGCTTTGGGCAACCAGGGCAGATGCAGTCTTTCTTACAGGGCTCTCTCCTCCCGAGAGCCAAGGACACTTACAGACTGCCTGAARAGGGCTATGTTGAGGGTGTCTGCAGGATGATATGGATAAGAAGTCATGGCCTTGTGTGCTCTGTGGACCTCAGGCCTGTCCCAGGATCAGCCAGCGCGGGTGCTCCATGGGTTTGTTCTGAGCTGCAGCTGGACGCTGACAAACAACCATCAAACAACCACCTGAGATGTCCATAAGTCATTCCCTGCACCTCGTGTACCCTTGTGTTCAATGATCACTGGTTTCCTCTTCAGCACTCATCATGTAAGACCTGACACTTCTAACACACACTTTGCATGTTTCATAAGTAAACAAATATGCCAAACTCACCACCTTAGTTCCTACACAGAGGATACGAACTGCAGAGAGGGACAGGGTACACTGGTGAACATTATTTTTTTAAAGTGAAGACAGAAGAATACCTCAGGTCAGCCCAGGGTGGTGTAATATAATAGTAAGAGGTAAGCGTTGAGACAGCCCGCATAGCAGCAGCCAGTACTGAAAACCAATTTGAAAGAGTCACATCAGTGGAACTATTAGTGGACAGTTTTCCAAAGTTTAGGCACACTTTTTCTTCTTTGAGGTGGCTATTTCACATTCCTCTTTACAGAAGACAGCAGGTAGCTATACCAGGTAACTAATGGTGCTTTTCAAGTTGGTGGCCCAAGACTTTCCTACAGAGGATGCAGCAGAGAACAAATAGTACCAGAACTGGACTTAAAATATTCTGGATTTATGGCATCCTTCTCAGGAAAAGCAGTGATTGCAGCAGTAGCAATAGGCCATCTGCAGCAAGATAAGCAATAAGAAGTGAGAAACAAAAGGGAGAGGAAAGAAAGGGTGGCTTGATTTTCTCAAAGCCGTTAAAGATTTGACTTGAGTCAAAGAACTGATGGATTTGCTGGGTTGAGTGTTTTTCTCACATCCTCAGTAAAAATTTAGGGGAAAAAACAGTGATTAAGGAGTGACCAAGTCTGTAGAAAGGGGCTGGTGAGAGAAAGTACGGTAAAATCCTGAGAAGGCATGGATGGCTGTATTCATCCACTGGCATGATGCCCATTTACACCCACTGAAGACCTGTATTTCATGACATTCATTATCGGGCCTAAACAGAGGCATTTCTGCAAGAAGGGTTAACTCAGAGAGCCCAAGTAGGCAGTGATGTCCCTCCGTGCAACTGGAGGTGCTAACTCAGCGTAGCTGGAGGAACTCTGGGTGACCTTAAAGGCTGTACATACAAGTCTTGCCTGCAAAACCCGTGAGAACTTTTTCAGCTATGATTATAAACTTTACTAAGTTAGACTCTCACAGAGTTATATAACCCTATGTGGTAGTTAATGAAGTGCTGGATGTAAGAAAAATAACTGCAATGTTATTTTGCCCCTGGTATGCTTTGCCTTATAAGGATTAAACCTAGAGCTAATTCACTTGTGTTTTGTGATCTCTATCATGCTGCAATAATAATACTTACAACTTTATAGCACTTTTCACTTATAAAAAGTGCTTTACAAACATTATCTAATTATTAATCTTCACAACAGTCCTGTGACATAGGTATACAGGTCAATTTAATGTTCTGCTTTAATATACTACTAGCACTTTAGTAAATTGAAAAGTATAAAACACATTAAATTCACTTAAGAGAAACAAAAGTTAGTGAACAAATTGCAGTTCTCTCTACAACATTCTAGGTGGGCAATACACATAGCAAACTGTCCCGATCACCCCCTCTGAGGTCCACACGGCACAATCTACATAACAAATATTTCAGCTAAGTAGTTGAGAAACTCATCTTTTAAGAAGATAGAGTTACTTTTTGGTTTGCATTATTCATACCATCAGAGCAGCTGAGGCTGCTTGATTAAGACTACACTATATTAAGCTCTGAACAAACAAAACATACAGTAGTCTCTACTCTACAATGGGTGAAATCTAGGTATAAAACAAGGGACAAGATATGGGGAACTGGGAGAAATTAGTATAGCAAGCAGTAATCATTACCATTCAAGTTATATCTGCCTACACACACACATGCAGAGCCATTTTATGCTAGTATGCTTGCCATCTTCTCATTAGTACTCTGCAGTTCTCTCCCTTGATATACCTCACAGGCTTCAGTTGTTTGTGATTAAAGTCAGTACAAGAGTTTGACATTTGGTAAATGCATCATCATACAGACTCAGTTACATAATCACAAACTATTTTTTCCAGAAGGTCACCRTTTCATTCGGTGCATCGCATGGACTTGTCTTCAGGATGAATCAATGCAGGGCAAGAGGCTGTTGCCTAACGAACAGAACTGCTGCTCCTTGAGTTGCAGAGGTTCAGAGTTATGTAGTGGCTGAGGAATGCAGGAAGAAAAAAAAAAAGGAGAGAAAAAAAAAAAGAAAAAACAGAAGTCTCCTACTTAAGGTAGTTTAAAAGCTGCGCTGAAGAGTTCAGAGTCTCTACCTATGCCTGTCACGAGAGCGTATGTGATACTGGACAAGTTTCTTAAAACCAAGCTTTTTACACAAGGTCATCCATCAATTGTATGTTCCTCATGCGCTCATTGGCTGACCTGAAATGTGGGATCTACCTTGCTGAAAGTGCTGATCACACACAAATGCARCTGAAGTTAAAGGGAGCTGTGCTTTGAGCATAAAACATATTGCTAAATATTCTGAAAAACAGAGTGGGGTGTCTCAGACTGGGTTCCCAAATCAGTAGGCACTTTCAGCCTTGAACTGCTGTGCACCAGTCTCTGTCTGTCAAATGAGGACACTAATTCCTCTTCATTTCACAGGGGTGTTGTGAAAATAACTTCATTAATGGTTTGTGAAGCACTGTAGTGTTGAGTGCTATATAGAAACCTATGAGAAAAATAATAATTCTGTCTCTGGAGCAAATTTTGAAATGCATGCAATAAAAAGGGCCTGAAGGCACACACTGAGCAGAGGACAAAAAAATATATATATTAAATTCAAAATATTTGAACAAAATATTTGAACTGCTCATTAAGTAAGTGCCACCCATTCTCTGTCTAACAGACTTCACCCTTACTTTTACTCTCAACTTTGCAATCCCGGCAAGGTTTATTTTTAATTTCTTGTGTTTCTAAAAATTCAAAGCTATCCAGCTCTCCACAAATGCCATGACATGAAATTATACTGACAAGCCCATGGCCCACTAGCACCACTGGCATCATTTAGATTCACTGTGCAGATCTTTACTACTTGAGCTCATGGAATAAAGCAGCAAGAGCATCTTTCTCAGCACGAACCAGCACTTGAAGGAGAGAAGATCATACTTTGATAGTAGATTTTGAAGGTATTTCTGAATAGCAAAGGTTTGGCTTTTTCTGAAAAAAGGGAATATGTATTGCTCTGTATACAGTTTTGGGTACTTTATTTTTTTCCTCTGAATCTCAAAACTATATACAGAGCAATACATACTCCCTTCTTTCAGAAAAAGCCAAACCATTTTGATCAAAGTTTTTGCAAATGCTTTACCCCAGGAGACAGCCTGGCATGGGAAATATCAGTCCAAACAGTTGAAGTTTGTGAAGATTATAAACAACTGTAACAAGATTTTTTTTAAATGAGAATTGTCAAGTAACCTTAATGGCAGGCAACATTCTCTGCCCTACCTAGACTATTCATGCACACTGTTCTACACTGAATGTTTTTTTGAGTGTTTTGCTTGCTGTGCAGCTCATTTCGATTCTCTGCTAACAAATTTTCTTCAGTGCTGAGTTTACCAGGCTACCTTTTTTTTTTTTTTTTAATTTATTATTATACACCCCCTAGCTGTTTCTTATATGGAGAGAATAGTATTTCTCAGCTTCCCTTAAATAATATACAGATGACTAATCACTGTGGCACCCAGGAAAGATATGTCAGGTAAAGTAAACATTCAGAAAAGAATGAACCCTTGAGCTATCCCTGCCAAATACTCTTACCTGGAACTGTCATAACGATTGTGGTGCGACCAAAGAAGGAGCCTTTGATGACTGAGGAGTTATCTAAATTAGTAAACTGCCTGGTGAGTAGCAGAAAGCCTACTGCCAGTTAGTTTAAAGCAGTGGCATTTAATAGAGATGATAGAACCAGAGGGCTGCCTTTCATGACTGTGACATTGAGGCTATCAAATATGTTTTTAAAATGTGATCAAGAGAAAACTGCTACTGGCTATTTTACTGCCATTTGTCCAAGGGGCTTAAATGGTACAAATGCAATGGCCGCTTTTTGGCTGAATAACATCATACTGTAAGGGCTTATAAGGGGTTGACACTAAAACTAGAACTGCATCCCCCCCCAAAACATACATAGAAAAGAGGACATCCAGTGCCCCCCATGTCTCTCCTAAATCTAGATTTTATAAAAACCAAGTTTGCAAAGCACTATTCTATATAAAGATTTTCTGCCTAAAAATAAATAAATAAAAATAAAAAAAACACAGAATATCATGGTATTACTCTCCACAGGAAAAAGGACACTATCTGTTTTAGGTGTGCTGACACAATCTGTTTTAGTTGTGCTATGGCAGAAATGACTTTGTTCTTTTAAGTTTTTAAGAACTGCTCTTGCGCACAGATCAAACACTGGTTGTGAACTTTTCAAATCTGTTTCTTAACATAATGTTGGCTGCCCAATCTGGAAGTCAATTTTATCCTCATTCTAAGGTATCTCTTGGGATGTCCTCTTCACGCTTCCACTTTTTGTTCTTAGCTGCCAGTGTTTCTATTTTATTTTACAAGCCTCATCTGTATTTTGATGCCATGTTCTGTCACATGAGTAGTGATTTGGACACCCTCAACTAATGGCAGCTGAAGCTGTAGATGAAGATGTAGGTGGCACGTGATCTGTAACGACGTTTGAGAGGCAAACACGCCATCCTCCCCAGGAGCCCGTGGACTGGGGAAGCTCATGCTACGTATGAGGCCAGAGGAAAAGCAGACAGCACACAGGCAGGCTGCGGGAGAGCAGAGTCATGCAAATCTTTTCTACCAGAGTGAGACAGACTGCTGTCCTGAACCCAAGTCTGCCAAAACTGAATTCAGTCCTATCACCAACAAATCACTGTAAAGGAACAAATGATCCCTAGGCCAAACATGTGGGAAGGCAGAGAGTCCATGCACATGGTTACAAAACTGAATCCACAGTGCTGAGCCCCTTCATTGCCTGTCTGCAACACCATACCAAGCACAGTTCCTCAGACAAGAAGTAATTAATGGCTCAAAGGCACCGGCCTGCTTAAAACTCCTAGTTTGTCAGGGCAAAGTAAGAAAACAATCTAAAATAGACAATTTACTTCTCCTCTTGCCACAATTCCTTATAATAGTTCTTCATCCAGAGCAGCCTCCTTGTTATCAGGCAGCTGATATTGCCCACTTCCAGATGTATTCCCATGTACTTTGTGCTACAGACAGTAATGCTTTGTTTGGTCCTCGCAGGCATCTGGAATATAGGCCTGGGGAACACAGCTGGGAGCTAAATATGCAGAGATGCATGTGCTGGAGCTGAAAAGAGTAAACCCACTTCAAAGGAACAGTGGAAAGAGTCAGAAATTGGTTGGACAAGAAGGATGATGTGAGGAAAGGGAAAAGATTATGGGAGCTGCGGTTTGCATGTGACACACATGAGAGGATTAATATACGTAATTATAAGCAGCTAATAACAGTGTCCTCTCAGGTGGGTTGCATCTGACTGATGTTGGTGGAAGCCCCTTGGAGCACAAAGTCCAGTACAAACTTTCAGGAAGAGTTTATTCTGATGACAAAAATATTCTAATCTGATTATACACTGCTGGCAAACTTCACTGAGCGTTAGAGAAAAATCTTGAGTCATGTCTGTCTATCACCCCACTCATGTTGTTTCACATGAACTCAGACTTTTAATAGGATCAGTTATTTATTTCTTCACAGACACACCTCTGAAGTATACAATTAAGTAATTTACTTCAGAAAATAGCATCTGTTATACAACAAAGAGAGAAATGCAAGCTACATCCTTTACTTTTCAAGTAATTCACCTCATTATTCCCAAATTAGAGGAACATTCCCTTTAAAATAACTTCTATGCTTGTTGCTGGCAAGAAATAGCTGACTGGGGAAGGCAAGAGCATACACATCTACTGAAGAGAGAAGGGAACTCATACACAAAACTAGCTGAGGAAACAACAGACTGAAATGTATCCAGTTTGTGAGGATGAGACTTACAGATCTGGAGGCTTGTGTTTTGATAAAGTGAGTCAAGAGAGAAGCGATAGAGAAAATTACTTATTTTTCTAATATAGTTCTGTGCATTCGAAGTGCCACCATTAGAATGACTTATAGATCCATGCTGTATTCTCCAGCTCTGTACCTGCCACTTTGCTGATACCTACAGAGGACTTGCATAGGTATCTACCCGGACTTTGTTTTCTTGAACTGCAAATTGTTAATTTCACATTAAATCCAATACTTTTTGTCAAAGTTTGTAAATATCATGAGTTGTATGACTTACCTGTGTTGTACATTCTCTGCATGCTGGATTATCTTCTAAATAAAAATCCTAGAAAAAGAACAGACATTTGGTACAAAAACTTATTTAAAGATTATCTCTACCAGCCAAATATACACAAAACCTTCTAGTATCACCCTCCTGGCAGAATTAAGGAATAACAAAGCCAAATCTGTAATGAAAAATAAATGTCCTACCACTCTGAAGATCTGGTTCACATTTGATAATTGGCACCTTTCTTCCATTTACAGTTTTTATATTATGCAAAAACATATATACCACAAGTCAATGAGGTACCATAAGATAAGTTTCAAATAGATTACTGACAATCAGCGTAAACTAGAGCTCAGGACCCTTGGGCCTATCCGAGCCTTTGGAAAGAATCAAGGTTTATGGTGTTCAGCCATCATCAAGGGAAACACGCAGCTTTGGTGAGATAATGCAAAAAGGGAAATCCAGTTAGATACTGTTGGGAGGAAAAAAACAAAAACAAAAACAAAACCACACCACCAGGATAGTAAAACAGTGTAACAAGTTGCCCAGAGAGATCATGGAATCCCTTTTCTTGGGGATATGCAAAACCGGACAGGACACAGTCCTGAGCAAGCTGATCCAAGCCAGCCCCGCTTTGAGTGGAGAACTGGCACTCATGAGAGTACCTCAGCTCTCGAGCTGACTTGCATGAGAGCTCATAACCTTCTCACAACCCCGACCCGGGGTGCAGCAAGCCAATGCTGACTGTCGGAAGAGACTGAAATCTCCCTTCTCATTAAACAACTGCAAACTTTAACCTGGAAAGTATCAATATAACCCGGATCTTTTCTTTTGTGAATAAGAGTTAATGGCAGCTCAAAGTACATCAATGAATAAATGAAATAACTGAATAAGCTTTCTAGAAAGAAAGAAAGACTACACCTCGAACAGGTAAATGTTCCCATCACCACTGCACCTTTCACCTGAGAAAGGCTGTGAAATAAGGATGTCACGTGCCATCTCATGGATATATTAAACTACTTGCTGTGGTGGCCTCCTTAAAACCCTGTAAAAGATCAAAAGTGGCACRGAATAGGGACAAATATGCTCTGCTGTACTTATTAGATTGGTTTCCAAATGCAAGCCCACAGAGTACGAGGAGAAGGTAGGAACAGAGGGAGGGAGGTAAAACTGCAGCAACAGTGTGGCTGCATTGCAGAATGCTGGAAATATCATCTCAGATTTACTAAATGAATGGGTAATTCCTGAACATTCATGACTGATTGCCATACAGGTGTTTAACAGAAAATTGCTCACAATTAATCGAAGAAAGGGAAAAATTATCTAACATTTCTTCAGAAAATTTGAGGACAGCCTTTTTGAAACACTTGCTGCTACCCAGGAAGATGTCAGTAGAAAAATAACAGAACATTTTTCGAAAGACTGTGACACAGAAGCATGGGCTGTTCTCAGAAAGTGACTGACCTGTGGTCTCAAATGCTGAAATGCAAGAGCTAGTTAAGATTCACCTCTGATACCAGATGACTAAGTCTGAATAGTGAGAACCTAGTCAACGTAACAACTCTGAAGAGAGCATATTCTCTTACACGGGTTTCATATTTGTTTCTAGAAGCAGCTCCAGAGAGTTTTAAACACAGAAATCAAACTAAGATGACCAGAATAGAGAGAACTTAATAACAGACTGAAATTTGCAAGAAAAAGTTTTGAATACAAGACTACATTAAATAAAATACTAGGATGGATGACACAAGAGAGAATGTAGGAGTGAACTGAAATCACTGCAGGTTTATGATGTAGCTCTCTCTCACTGTGCCTTTCTTCTGTTACTCGACCTTCATGTTGTGGAGTATTCAGACACCAGCATTTCAAACTACCCATATTTAAAAATAATACCTCCAGCATATCCTTAGTTTATATGAATATTTCACCTTTTTTTTTTTAGTCGATAAAATGATGCAAGAGTTGTGCCTTGTGATGTGCACCACCATTGTACTCCAGATGAACCGTGTCAGGCTGAACAATCCTCAGTACCTCTCCTTCCTTCCTCTCTCCTGAGCCTTATATAATCTTCCTAGTTGGAACTGTAGGTAGCCAGTGTCACGGGGAATATTTTTCCSTTACATTTTAGAATACTGTAATTTATAACATGAAATTAAAACCAACATAAATTAGTAATTCAATCCCTATATTCCAATTTAATGAACTAGAGGCTTCATTGCATTATTGTTTTGTGCCACTGGACCAATCATTTCGTTTACAGATGGAATGCACTTCTTTGTTAATAAATAAATGCATAAAAAATAAAAGGTATCCTCAATGCAATTATGTTGATGTCCCTCAGGAACCAGAATGCAATTATTTAAAATATTATTTTCTTAGATTACTCTCAAGAAAATAAGGAAAGAAATATGAAATTTGTGTCCTTTTAGCTTAAGCTCATTTTAAGAGCAGTAACAGTGATGCAGTTGGTCCCCAGTGGCAACTGAGAAGCACTTAGCCAGAAAATTGTTATTGGATTACAGTTCTGGCTTCATAAAGTGTGGCTAAAGATCATTTTAGACAACTATGGAATGACCCATTGCCAAAACTCATATGACAAACAAGTGACAAAGTTATTGTACTTGGCCACTTTGGAGGATTTTTCGTATCACAAAGGTAATTTGGGGCAGTATCAGCCTACATAGTTTTTTTGATTCAATTATAAAAATAACTCACAATAAGAAGAATTCTAGTGTAAATAATTAAATCTCTCTGGAGGGGAAAAAAAAAAAAAACAACAATCCCACAAACATACATATGCTTTCAAGGGTTCTCTATGTATAAAGAATTGTGAAGTGATATGGTGACCATCAGTCAATTCTCATATTGAGAACTACTTTTCAAAGTAACTGGTCTTCCTTATTAAAATAAACAAGATGAAAAGGGCACCAAAGGACACTGCATGATTTTTAACAATATGCAAACTGAATCTACTTGGATACCTCTAAAGTTCATATAGTCTTTTTCATTTCACTTTATAGACTTTTTTAAAAAGATGATTTCCTGGATGAGGCTCTTACCTCCTATATTTTAATCTGCTGGTTAAAAAAAAAAAAAAAAAGTCCTAATGTGAACATACATCAGATGCACATGTGCACACTCGGGTAAATGCAAAAAAGAAACAAAATCTGAATATATATATAAATTCTTTGGCATTTTTCTTCACTGTCCATTACATGGTAGCTCTTTGCTCTTGTAATTACATAATTAACATCCTCAGACCTATTTCACCCCTTGTTAATTTTGCTAAATATAAATACAGATATGCTCAAGGAAACAAACTCGGCAAGTGTAGAAGCGTAGCCGATTTTAGGGAGAAAAAAAAAGTCTATTCGATGCATCACTGAGCATTACTAGATGCCTGTAATCCACCCGCTGGTTCTGTGACTAGCAGCTTTCCATCAGCCCCTACAAGAGCAGCATCTACTAGGATGAGTCCATCTTTCCACAGGGATGGCACAAGCGTTGGGACAAGGAGGTCTTGGTTTTCTCGGTCAGTAATAACTCGTGTAGCGTGGAGCACCAAAGGGCAGTAGTGGCAGTTGGTAAAGCACAGTGGTCTCACAGCACTGTTGATTCCCGAATTTAATTTCTAAAAATCAAAAGGATTTGAAAGGGGGTAGCAGGGACTTGGCACCTAAAGGCTCAAAGGTCTGCTGAATCAAAAAGATTTTTGCAGTTCATCCAAGAGGCCAAAGCCACGTTGTTTAGCTGACAGCACTCTATGACCATGATCACCATTCAATTGAGATATGGGCTTGAGGATTACTGGAGTGGCAGAGGGTTCCTCCCTCACACCTCTGCAGTGAAAGAAAAGAGAAAAGTAGAAAAAAAAGTTTACTGTAAACAAACAAGACTCTAGTTCCAATGGGGGAAGTTTTAATCAATCCACCCTTGGCTAGAAAACTGGCAGCCTTATTTCCTCCACAGCAATGTCCAAAAAGTAATTCTGTTCAGCCTTGCGAGAAAGGAAAATATCAGATGGGTTCCATTTAGCAGGGTCACAAAGACCAGATCTGTACTCAGCTGAACATATGGATCCTCACACTTAGGGTCAGATTCGAAAACTCTTACTCACAACAAAAATTATTTAGCTCCTAGAGTGATACCAGTAGGTCATGGAGGCTGGTGTTATTATACCAAAAGAAGGGTATCACTGACGGCTGCTGGCATCACAAACATACTTTCAAACTTAGCGCTTCCATACAGAAGGATACTGTTTCTCTATACAGATGCATAATGTCATTTGACGCAGCAGCTAAGGAGAGGAGAACTATTTTGTTTTCAAGACTCTTTTCCTTAAGAATCACTGTCAAGCTTGTTTCATTGCACAGAAGTGTAATTCTGAGCTATACTGAAGTCCATATATACTGTGCTGACCTGCTTATTTYCAGAGTTCTGTTTAATTATCCAAAAACGTACAAGAAAGTAGAACAGCCCTATTTGAACGCCCTGATGCTGTCTCAGCAATTTCTGCTCCTGGCACATGCTATTTCAACAGCCAGTGATCACTGGAGTTAAAGTGCATGCAACCAGCTGAATAGGATGCAATTCTTATTCTTATGATGAATATCAGGGTCAGGGGTGAGTACCAGATAACACATAACAGATGTGGAGGGAGTAGAAGGAATTCTGTTTACTTTGGGTGACCACCTACATTTCAAGGAGGAAAAAAAAAAGTCTAAAACTGCAAGATGAAGATTGCTTAAGGGACTGCATTGTACAATATTGTGCAGGACAGAGTTACATATTTGTATATTAGCATGAAATATTGTCCAGCCCAAATTAACCTCTCATGCAATGTAACTCTTCAGGAAACAAATAAGAGAAATCTTTTCAAAACATACCCTGTGGTCACTTCAGCTGGTATGGAAAGGCTGTATTTCTTTTTATGTTGCCTGTACTTCCTTCCATTTCAGGATTTTTTTCAGGGACCAGCAGCAAAGTAGCCTTGTCAAGATGAAATGGAGAAAAAACAACTTGAACCTGAGGGAAGTTCTGGACAGCCCCTGAGAAGGCTCTGCAAGATGCTCGTGACAGCGCATTTACAGGCATTCAGTGCAGGACCACAAAGAGTTGCAAGTACACACTAGCTGCTTGGGCTAGATCCTCAGCCCTGTAGCCCAGGTCATGCCAAAGGGACCTGAAACTGCTCCAAACAGGTAGTGGACAATCCTTCCAAAGATAACGGGGTAGGGGATTCACAGGAACTCCCAAAGCCAGCAAAACTCTTAGCAGCCATTTAGCTGCTCGGCCCTTCACAGCAATGGTTAGGGAAGAGGAACCTTCCACTTCAACTCCACCAGCTCCTAACCACCAAGCAGCAAGGAGGGAGCCTTATAACTACATTTAGCTACTGTGAGGGGCAGGTGGGAAGACTGATGACTTCAAGTACAGCAGTGAACTCACTTCAAATATAGCAGTGAACTTACTGTACAGTCATGAACTAAAACACCTTTTTGTTTCCCTGTTCCCTTTTCCCCTCTCTCCCCTCCCCCAAGATATCATGAAAGTCATTAAATGTCTTGATGTTTTCCATACAGATGTTTCTAGAATTTGCAAGGTCAAAGTGGACCAGATAGGAGAACTTCAGAATATCAGAAAGGGTTTCAATAGAAAAGGGGAAAGGAGGGGAGGAAATAAAGCTCATTCATAAGAACAAATAAATGGAGCTATCCTAGGACAAGCTGCATTGCTCAATATGCTACAGACATTCACCTCCCAAACAGCTGAAAACAAATGCCATTGTGAAGACTGCCATAGCAAGGGTTTTCAACAAACGGATGGGTTTTGTTGAAAAGTTTTCTAAAACATTTCCATATATATATATATATATATATATATATATGGAAATGTAATGTTTTGGAAAAGTTTTCACCAAGACCCATCCATTTGTTGAAATATATATATTATATATATATATGAAATATATATTTTATAYATAAAACTTTAAACCAGGTAACTAGTAATTACATCCACATAAAATGACCAAGCCAGAGCTCAAAACAGAATTAATGGGAGTATCATTACAACTTTTTTAAACTAAGCTTTCTAGAAAATCTAGCAGATGCTGTATGAAAGACCAGATATTAGAAAATAACTGTGAGCAGGCAAGCTTACTCTAACTAGGAATCAGCAGCAAAAAAATCACCATGTAGATGTCACCAGTTAGTCTGCTACCTTCATTAATGAGTTTTTCCGTTTATTCCTTTGGAAGCCTTGCTCTGGATGTTGAGGATTCAATCCAATTTTTATGGGTGAAGTACACAGTGGGCAAGTAAATATGGCAAATGATCTCAGAACTATTCTGGACTCTTTGAAGATACAGTTGTCTTACATTTTTAAAGATATACACTTCCTCATTTAGATGATGGATTGAAATGGAGAAAGGAAGACAATTTAAGTAGAAAACCCAATAGATTTCAGTTCTAAACCTTCTATGCAATGTAAATCTCATCTCAGGTAACATTAAAGATAATTAAAAATAAAATCCTGATTCTTTAAAACAGAAAATATATTTGCAGCATAAAGCAGTCATTCTTTTTCAAAATCAAAACAATCTGCAGGAACAACTCCTGGGCTATTCCTAGAGTTTGGCTGAAACAAACCAGCCAAAACATCCGATCATTTCTCAGAAAGTGGAAGGGAATGTATCCCCACTACATTAACTTTTGGGTTGCTGCCACACTTCCATTTTGGCAACCAAAGGAATGCTGTGGGCACCATATAAAGGCATCTGTGGCAGCCTCAGGGTTAAAGTAGACATTTCTCATCTTTGACAGATGGTTAATTCATGGTCATTATTACTAAATTCAATTGCTCAATAATTTATATATGACAAACGTGTGTAGGAATATATGCCAGGACACCCTTCTAGGAATCCCAATATTGTATATCCCCTCCATGCTTTCACCACGCATCCTCACGCTGAGTGCGACAGATTGAAACAAATGGGGGCTTTCTGAGCACTTCAGCTCCCTGGTGCCACTCCTGCTACATTAGAGAGTGGTTCTAGAGAGTTACTGTGTTCAGACCTAGGGGTGGATGAATTGGCTGGGCTAGAACAACCATTTTGTCAATAAAGGTAATGCAAGTCCAATTTCTCTTTTGTTGTTGGTTTTGAGGGTTTTTTTGAGGCCCAACTTTTTCAGTTCTGTTGCTGCAGATATTAGCACTTAAGCAATCTTAAAGAATGAATCTGCAGACAGAAAGTCACCATTTGAATGGCACTGAGTGCTAGTAAGTTCTACTGAAACGTTGTTCGGGTGGCTTTAAAGCAGATCCTAGCTGGGTAAACGCTTGTGCCAAAGATTAGCCGCAAGTCCACTTTTACTTTTTACAAATAAAAAGTCACAAAGTGAAGTCACTCAACAAACTGTCCTTTTCTCTCCATTACCATCCCATATCCCAAACCCATTCTTTTTTTTTTTTTTTTTTTTTTTTTTTTTTTTTTTTAAATGTGGGGACAGGCATAAAGCTCTTTTGGCAAAGATTTCCTTAAAATTCCCTTTTCCTTATTTCAGCTGATACAGGAAACTGAACTTTTCTTCCCTGTTCCCACTGATATTTCCAAATGAGCTGGCACAAGAGAGCACCTCAGAAGACCTCTGCATCTCACTTGATGAATTTGAAAGTCTTCCATTGACCTCAGAGACCTTTGGATCAGGCCCAAAGTCAGCATACAGATGGGCTAGCACAGACTACTCAGCCACAGCACTGCCTGGAGCCCAGCTTTTCCATACACGACTGCTAAAGCAGTGGACGGAGCTCACCTAAGTTCACATCTCTGAAAGTTTGTTTGCGCTTTTGTTTCCTTGCTAATCTGTGGAACATTTTGCAAAGTTTCACTAATTCTTGTGTTGACTTTGGCTAATTTATAGATTATAGAAAATATGTAGTGCAGGCATTTGAACCACAAAACCTAGGTATCTCACGCTGGCTTTTTGGGGGAGGGGGTGGGGAGCCTTTTTTTTTTTTTTTTTAACTTTTGAGATCTTAAGTTTTTATGTTTTCTATGCTCTCCTCCTCCCCAGGAATTTCATTGCCTTCATGCATCTGTATAAAGCCCTGAGATGTCATATTTTTAGTTATAACATGAACCTTTTAGAGGAGAGATGTTGCTCTTACTTGTTAGTAACTCACCTGATACACTATTGGCACTAGATAACATGAAAGAATGCATCACAACAATAGTAAGTGGGAAAAGCCTCTGCACTGTTTTTCCACCATGGCCATTAATCCTCCTTAGAGTGCTGGCAAAACAAGAAACTCCAGGCAAACATGTGAAAGCTAAGCCCTACCTGTAAGCTTGCAAAGCATCTCAGCCACAGCAAGAACTGAACCTAACTTTCTGTATGCTCAAGGCAAGTGAATCCATTAACCAGTTCTGATGAAGCATCCACAATATCTGTTTCAGACTACTAAGAGCTGCATTAGCTTCCAAATCAACATCTTTCTGTTTGTGTACCTTTCACACCACCCCAAATCACAACTGCTTCGAACCATCACCACTGCAGACCCAGGACACGCTGCAGGGAGATGCAGCATTCCCGTGGCTCCTCAAGCTACCGAGAGTTAAAGAACGGGACATCCCACAGGCCCTTCTCAACATCTTGTACAACTGACTCTTTGGCCAGTAACTGCTCCGACATCTGGTGGTTTTAAACTGTCTCTCCTTTCCTTGCCCTCTGATTGAGGTTATAAACACGTGTTTGTAAGAAGCTTACAAAGCTAAAATAAAACTAACAGAAGAGCATCATAACCTTAGCAGTGCAGTGACATACAGGGCACCACACAGAGTTAAAGATAATCAAAGTTGGAAGAGGAAACTCTACAGAAGTTTCTCCCACCTCTTGTGGCCAGGTAAACACACACTTCTGGTGAGCAATCAAGTTTTGCAGTCACAGAAGTGCAGCAGAGCATCACAACCCATCTTGTCTCCTGCTCAACAGATAAAGCATTCTTTTGCTTCTAATTAAAAAGATTAATAAAGTAAGAGAACACATCAGGTTTGAATCAATCATTGCCCATGTGGTTCTTATTATTGTAATTAAAAGTTATCTCCTCAAAACTGTTGGATGAAAGTGCCATGATCTGCAATTGAAAACACATTGAAGGGAGTTATCCAACTTATTTGACTGTTTTAAGACAGTCAAATTTAAGAACGCTGTGGAGATAATGCATTCAAAAGAGTCCTTAAAGGCAATCTGTCAGTAAAAGTGCACTTCTGTCCTACAAAACCCCCCTTTATAAAGAATGTGAACCTTGCTAAGGGGTTTTTTTTGGAAAAAAAAAAAAAAGAATATTAATAGTAAGAATGGATGTCTTTTTTTAAAAAAAGAAGCTATTTCAATTCAGCCTCGAAAATTCAGGGCTTGATCTTGAGAGTTGTTTAGCTCCTGAATATATTAGGAATGTTCAGCTCCCTTGGGACTGAATCTTTTTATGTGTTTAGCTTTTCACATTGAATGGGCCAAATTTCAAATAAACCTAAACAAACCTGGTTCTTTTGCTGACATATGACTCCTTTATTGCACAGAATTTAATGCTGAGTTTTGACATGCAAGCTTTCACAATACACTGGATTTTGGAAACTGGTGGTCTAACTAAAGAATTTTTGCACGTGCAGGAATGCAGACTTACAAATCTGTGAATTGAGGATGCACAGCAAACTGAATTTATAATATAATTACTATTCCTTTCTTTCAAACATTAACGTACAATAGTTTTAACAACAAGCTAATTATATCAAATTTAGGAGCACACTAAAAACCCAACTCTTTTGAATGCTTTCTTTGTATAAGGCAACTTTTAAAGTTCTCTTCCTTACTCCCTTCCTCTCCTTTCTCTGCACTGTCATATATTTTGGCATAGGATGCAGCGAGTTCACAGAGTTCTGTTCAAAATTATCCAGGATGCAAAGCCACGCACTGGTGTTTGAGAAAGGCTAGCAGGGTGCTATTAAAAAATACACTTTTAATACGGAGGAAGGTATCTCTGGTAACATAAAGGAAAAACCTCTTATTTAACACGTCACAGGAAAACACCAAAGGGTGCTAAAGGAGGACTTGTTTGAATCTTTTTGTGAAAAAGAAAAGAACATTTTCCTGACATCTTTGTTTACATTTGAACTCTGCTACCAGTTTTACTTTTGCAGTTTCTGAAACCCAGTCGTCTCTTGTTTCTTCTTTACTGGTACCAACAGACAGCTTGATCCATGGGCAGTGGATTTACATGGCAGTTGATTTACATGACAAGAGATGAAAATAGTCAGTCTCCAAAGGGTTTTTAGAAAACTACAAGAGATTGTACAATTTGTTTTACAATCTTCGGCTGTAAGAAAGAGCTTTTTTAATTATTTTTTTTTGCTCAGACGGAAATACCCAAATCTCATAGGAGTTTTACAGATACATCTGAGGGAAACCTGTCTTTTAAAGGAAAAAAAAATTAATAGGAAAAACCAAGAAAGATGAAATAAGTGCAGAATTCTGAAACGAGACCATGGGAGGAACATGGCACAACATATTCGCTGTGGCCCCCTCTACAATTTCCTATAGAAAAGTTACCCTGTATCAAAGAAAGCATAGAGAAAAGAGAAGCAGTGATGCTGAATATGACAAAAAGCTTGTTTACGTTTAATACATAGGAGAAATTGCTCAAGAACAGTTAAATGTGACCCATTTAATATTCCAAGGTCTCCAATACCTATGGTACTCTGCTGAGTAAGTGCTGATCGTGCAAATTAAGGCTGCCTGGGGATACACAGTGCTTTTCCCTTGCAGTTTGAATTTTCCAAGTTCTCAAAAAACTTTTAGAGATGTGGATACATGTTACAGGGTCACTAGGGCTACTTTCATTTCTTGAATTGTTGGCTCATTTTTGAAAATGCATCTGTCTAACATTCTTGAGCCTTTTTTGACACATATGTCCATATTTAGGAAGGCAAAGATGTAATTATCACTTCTATCTGTGTAACTTAAAGCAGAGATGGCCAAGTCAATTTGAAAAAGTGTCCTAAGACTCATACTTGAGCTTCAACAGGAAAGAGGACTGAAAATGTAGTGGTCATTGTGACTCTAATTAACTCTAAGGTTTAGGAGGGACTAGGAGGAGTCAAAGCTAACATAGATTATATCTGTAGTACACACTGTATTCAAGATTCGATACCTTCTAGAACTGCTTACATTTACTGGCCTAGCTTCTTACACAGTTTGCAGTAAGCTTATATATTCCACCGGCTATAATTTGGGCTCATTACATCTGAGTGAATGCAAGAAAATCCAGATTACATGCATCAAACACCCAAACAAAACTTTACAAATTAGGTGAAAATTGGGGTATGAGATGAGAGGGCTAAAAAAATGTACAAGAAGTTAGGAACAGCAATGCTGGTTTAATACAGGTATAATGTGCCCACTGTCTGAATACAAAAGCATGCAATGGCAGGCCATCCATTTTTATAATTTTACTATAATTATATAGAYTCTAACCTATAGGGAAATTATGCTATAAAACAAGTTGCACTAACCCCCATTCCCTAAACATTTCTCTAAAAGATTAAACTGTGCCTTTTCCTATGGCTATTTTTAGTAATGGCATCAGTAATTAAACATACTACGGTCCAGGGCCCCAAAGAAAACATCACTCCGGGTTCTGGATGCGTTCCATGTTATCTTGAAACAATCCTGAGCAATGTCTGCAGCCAGCCTTGTGATCCAGGCGGATCTGCAGGAACCCATTACACTTGCCAGGGGAAATGCTGGGGTTTGACAGTGCAAGCAATTTAGCTTTATTCCCCGGAACTGAGGCATGACACAGTACGAAGCTGCTGTTGTTCTCCTTGGTTTCTCTAAAACAGTTCAGTTCAAATCTTCTCCCTGCCTAATTCATAGCTAAAATCTGAACCACAGCCTGCAGCCTCTCAAGGGAGCATCCCAAGCACTGATAACAGCATGCTCCCAGGAGAAGGTACTCTGAGTCCCTGTTCTTGCAGATTCTCCACCAAAAGAGAACTAGCTAAGGATACAGTTCCATGTACCTGTTCTTCAGTTCAAGAGATCTCTCTCCTGGCCACATCTTCATTTCCAACAAGCTACTGCCCTCCTCCATTTTTCAGGGTTGCAGCATCAATCAGGTCACAGCAATGTTTTGGGTTAAAAGCAGCAGCACCTTCCTGCTCCCCCACCCCAACCCCAGCAAAGTGTTCTCCTTTAACTCAGGTCATTTCAATGCCTGGAGGTCCATGGCAATGCTGTCTCCTGAAGAGTGGGACCTGCAGGGGCATAAACAGGCTGCAGCCAGGTCCCGCTGAACCTGCGCCACCGCTGCAGGACCCACAGTCTCAGAGAAATGGGAGATGTGTGGCAGGATGATGCAGATTGGGACCCATCACGTCTCAGCTGGGTACTCTCAGCACAGGGCCACTGTTCGCTCTTCGGCAGCCTGCTCCTTAATTCCTTTTCTTTCATTTATCGGCACCTGCCATCAAACAGTTAATTCTCTGTAGAACAAAATGAAATGCTTTCAGTACTTTCATTTAAGTGAGGTTTTTTTAAGTGAATCCAATCTGATCCAGATTTTCTTTCTTTTCGTCAGTTTGGCTGCCACGCTGCAAAATCAATTATCTGCAGAATCCTAGTTTATATCATGGAGTTAGTGGGGTAACAACTATGGTCACTCTTGTTATATAGCTCACATTGATAAGAAGTTCTTTTGATCTTTTCTTGACTTCTTTTCTTTCCTCTCATTCTTATTAAGGACAAGTTTGAAAATTTGACACTTAATGAAGAAAAATACACACTCCGTCCACTAGCTGCATACAGTAAGCAAACAGATGTAGATGGGTTGTTTAGCTCCCTATCCAGAAAGCCATTAGGTATTCCAAAGATATTGTTGACACTTACATAATATTTTTAGAGACATGCTGTCTCACATCCGGGACCATTAGTGTATTTTATTTGACATATGTCAAATAAAAGATTAACAGGGAGAAGAGTTTTTTTTTTTTTTTTTCCCAGAGATGACCATGAAATATTAAAATAAAAATTGCTAGAAGCCATTTGATCACAAATCTGTTTTTTAATTTTTGTGCAGCTGTAAAAGTGGATTCTCCTATATTATCTTTGTGACTACCAAAAAACAAGCTGGCATACATGAATGGAAAAGTACATGGATGCTTGCTTCTACACCTCATTTAGTATTATTTTCTTCCCCCCACAGAAAAAAATCTACTTATAAGGTATTTGTTGCAAAACACTTTCCAATGACTGTCTGTCAGAAAAACAACCTCACCTGTTTATGCCAAATCACAGTCCCTGAGTGCAATGGAGTTCAGGCTAGACCCTGGAACAGGTGACACTATGAGACTGACATAATACTTTCTTCCCACAGTGTAATTTCATTAGTTACTAAGTGAAGAGGGAATGTGGGTGTTTACAGACACTTAATGTATACTCTGTGTGTGTGTGTGTGTGTGCGCACGCATGTAAATACCTACCTAGCATTTGTGTGTAAGTATATACACGCATCAACAGAGACGGATATTGTACTAAACAGGGCACTGAGACAGTCCCTGCTAGTGATATTCCTTGTATATTTGTGTATTAGTAAAAACCATCTAAGACAGACGCAGTTCTCAGTGACAAACTGAAATATAAAAAAAAAGATCAAACACACTAAGAGAGAGTACACTTAAACCCCTAGTTATTAGTATTAACAGTTATGGAGTGAGAATGACAGAAAGTTGACCTTCGTTAGCTGGTGTTTTTAAGCCACAGAGACAAAGGGGGGTTCCTAGAGGTACCATAAAAAGCTGCACTGCAGAAGCATTTATGGGGTACAACTTTCAAAGCGCACAGTGAGGTTTTATAGCTATCTCAGACCTAGTGGGCTAAATCCCGAGCTAGTGAAATCAATAGAGTTCCACTTACTCTAGTAGCACTACACCAATTTACATCACCCAAGGGTCTAGCCCAGACCTGTAATGGGACTCATGTGACTTCAGCTTTCACAGGACAATCTGATACTATATAAGCTAATCTGACAAAACCAAGATATTTGAAAATAAGACTTCTGCTCTCTCCATATTTCACCCAGTTGTGTTTAAGTGCATTGCTGTAAAGGCCTCGATATTACACAGCGCACTGAAACAGAGCCACAAGAGTTTTCTCCTCACTCAGAAAAATACCCTATGGACTCCAAAGGGACTCGTACTAATTTCAGTAAGATCTTATTTAAGCAAAGAGTGTTTTGGGGCTAGGTCCAGCGACCGCTGTGACACTGGAATGTAATGTCAGATTCCAGATGGCAGCTTCCTGCGTGCTGGGGTCCTGGTGCGGGTGACAAGCTGTGTTTAGTTGGTGCCCCAAATGGCAACATTTAAATCTGGATACCAATTCCCCTCACAATGTAAAAAACCCTGCGCCTGAACTGCAGAACCAGAATATTATTCCTGGCCTTCTGAGAACAAATAGAGGGATACCCTACAAACAGAAGTGATTTTGAAAGAATCTAAATATACAAGGCCATTTTCTCAGCTGGCACAAAAACAACATAGCTGCATTTACTTCAGTGGGCCTAGAAAAACTCACATGAGTTTAAGGACTGACCCTTAAAAGTCTACAGTCTCCACTACGTGACTTGGTATCAGTGATGGGAGATACTATGCTCTAGCTGAAATTCATGAAAGACAGATTAAAGGCCATCACTGGACAGAGACCATAGGGCAAAAGCATATTTCAGAAAAGGAAATTTCATGTTTCAAATTAGAGTTGTCTTCACAATGAAAGGTGACCTTTGATACCATTCTTGCTTTGCTCTTTGTATTTAAACTCCTTTTGCTTTAAGCACAACTCAAACACAGATGTCTTCATCCTTTCTTTAGCATCCTTATTTCAATATTCCAAACTCAACCATCATTTACCCCAACATTTTGCATCTGTCCCTCAAACCTTAAGTACCTGTCCTCCCAAGCTATTCTGAGGCTGAGTCCAAATGAGTTTTGTGCATGTAAATTCTATTATCTACATGCATAAATGACAGAATCTACTGCCTGTGCATGCAAATGTTAGCTATCTAGACCAACCAATGTGTATGAAGAAACAAAGCTTTTCTGTGCACAGATAAAAGCCAATTAGGGTACCTTTGAAACCGTGGCCCTAAAATTATGTGCAAGAAGAAAAGAAGCATCCCTGCCTTCAAACAGTACATACTTCCTACAAGTGTAATTCTCATGTAGCTTAAACCTCTGGATAATCTTCAGAGCATGAGTTACCCTTGCTTACAGCTCTTCAGGATTCACCTGGCCTTGGTAATGCAAGAGCATATGTGCAATCTGTCCATTTAAAGTGTTCAGAGAAAGAAACATCATCCCACCAATATAGATTACCCACAGCATCTGAAAGGCTTCAGGTCATAAAAACATACAAGGAAGTTTAACCAGAAAGGCACTGCAAGGGACAAGAGGTGACTTGAAAAGCCAAACGACATTTCTTTTTGGGGAGTTGTTTTTAGTTTTGGCTAAGGCATGTTTTTCTTTTAAAACACTGCAAATGTTAACACTTTTATTTATATTCATCGCCAAACAGGTAAAACTAGATAATAGACCTTTTTTTTCCTTTACAAAGCCAGGAACATTCATTCCAGGACAGAACTAACACACTAAGTTTCAGCCTGAGGTCAACTTATCAGCTATTAAAATCCCCTCCTGAAGAGGTTTCAAAATGGAAGCACTTATGTACCCTACATTAAAGAAGCACAGCAGTGTATCCTGTATATTTTCTATATCTGCATATARACTCAGGGGAAAAAAATTGGTTCTGTTGCTTAGCTGTAACTAAGAACAGAATTCAGTTCAGTGTATGTGTACATTATCCACACATTTATATAGACTCCCATTTTACCCATTATATAGACTCCAGTTATCACTCTGTGTATGAATCAGTCCCTTTGCAGTTTATGATTTATGCAACTTGCTAGAAGAGAAGTAGGCCATGCCAGCCTTGAAAGCACTTTCGCTTGGTTGTTTCTACTCATGAAGGATGTGTTGTCCTGTAATTATTCTGTCATTTCTTAAAAGGTGAAATCCTGAACAGGTTCATGCTTTATGTGTTGCTATGTGTATGTGTGAGTTGATGTCTGAGCACGTCTCACCAAGTTGGAATCATCATTCCAAATTACTTTACAAGAGCAACATAGAACTGGACAGCTTAAAATGTGTTAAATATCCTTAGAGTTTACGTGGACTATTTCAGGGGGAGCAGGGGTGGAGCAGGATAAGGGGGAGTCAAGGAAATCATTAATATGTTCCAATTACTGCCCTGATTCACAAAATACACAACTGCATAAAAGTGTCACTTTCTGTTTTGATCCTGTCAGTAATGTAATGTAATGTTGTGTTGTGTTTTTCCGTACCATTTAATAGGGGCAGTATCAGCAAAATGTGCAACTTTAAACAATTATGCAAATTTTAAAGTAAAGCGTTCAGAGAAACTAAAAGGAGATTCTGACATTAATCAGAGACTGCAGGCTCAGCTTGCAACAGTTCTGTAAAATATGGGCTAACCTTAGTGCTAGTGGCTGAAAGGCAAAGTTTTTCTGCTGCCTCAAATTAACTGCAGTTTTAGCTTATTTGAGAAAAACCAGGAATATTAAATTCCCTTTTCTACACAAAAATCAGCCATTCAGCTTAAAGGACTAGCACTGAGACACAGAGAAACACCATTTCTTAGATATGTCAGAATATTTGGAGAATTTTAGCAAACTTCTAGAATGATCTACAAATCACATGAATTATGGGAGCATTACAATAGATTCTCTCTAACAAGTCCTGCTGCGCCTAAGTAACGCTTATCTGATATACTGGAAATACAAAGGTAATATAGTGTGTATATACAGAATACTGAAACGGTGTGAATGAAGGGAATACCAGCCCGGAGCCCAAATGAAAACAGGAGGGAATCTGGATCCTTTATATTAAAATAAAAGGCGATTCTGGATGGTTTGGCTTTTTTTTTAACTAGAGATGGAACAGAAGACAAGCACAGTATCAGGATCCTCTAAGCTTCAGATTCAAATTTTAGATCTCTGTTGGTTAACAGCTACTTGTGTGATACTCGGTCCTTACTGTTAACCAGGGAAGGAAGCATAAACTGGAGAAAGAAAAGTCATGTTCAGCATGACCGTGAAAAGGAAATGCCATATCTCTCATGAGAAAGAATGATCTTGAAAGATACCTATCCTGTTCTCCAAACTGCTGGGGTTCAAGTAATATCTAAACTCTTTAAGATTATTATCTGAACTGCCCTCTGAACCTCTCCTGGTTTCCCCACTGTGGCTGCAATACACAAGCACAATGAGGGCAGTTTACAAGGCAGTGTTAGTTATTCACTTTGAATTTCCCAGCTTTAGTTGGTTTAAGTAAGACCCTTAATGTCACTTAAACATAGTGTTTTTGTGTTATATTTTAATTTTGAAAGGATTATCAGGAAAATCTACCCTTTCCGTTAACTTTCTTTGAAAACTGATTAAGAGTTTTAGAAAGGATCTTCAAATATCCTCACTCTGCCTGATAAATTATCCAGAACGAAACATGTAATACAGATGAAATCTTGAAAAAATGCGGGGGCAAAATATAAAGTTCTCAATCTGAAACTACAAATACCAGCGTGTTACTTGGGAATGCAGTGCAACATGGTTAAATATTATAAATTAGCCTGAATTTTTCTTTGTGTTTGTATTCAGCTCTGTATATTTTATTGATAAAAACAGCAATTTATTTTTCTTTTTATAGGGCTAACAATTACATACCACTCAAAAGAATTTGACTGCTATTAGCTGACCACAGCACTTGCAGAGAAAAATCCCATTGTCTTGCACAAACTTTACCAGTAAGTAATATTCCATCTAAGAAGGATTTTGGAGAACTATCAATAAAATGACTCTTCCTTAGCTACTCTTTCCTAAAACACCACATTAGTAATCTCAGGCTGCAACTCATTTTCCTGATACTACATGTGGAAGTCACTGTGAAAACTAGAGAGAGATGGGATGTAACAAACGCATCGCTTATAAATATGGTTCCTCAAACATAAAAATCTGGCAAAGCTCAAAGAGCAGAGCAGGAGGTAAGACAGCTTTCATATGTTGCTGCCTTTAATGCTCTTAATGTGCACTGGATAATTATGTACCTCATTTCTTCCAAACTGAGTAAGATGTTTTCTTTTAAATCTATTTGCGGAGTATGCTGCCATATATCTCTTTTAATTTACTGTAGTATTCTCTGGTCCAAAGCAAGGGGTTCTAAGTTAAATAAGCTAACATACCTATTCCACAAAGCAACCAACTGCATTCCAGCGAAGCACCTTTGAAAGCTATGTCAAATCTCTGCTGTCTCAGGGAGGAAAGTACCTCATTCCCTTTGCATTAGTCACTCTGCTAGAGATTAATCCTAATGAGCTTTTTTTCTACAGGCTTGGCTGGCACACCCAGGATTTGCATTACATACCTGTGATTTCTCAATATTTAGCCCAAAATGTGTGTGTTCAAACGCAGATAGATATCAGCTTTCCAGAAACCATTAACTACAGCATTACTGCAATAGCTTACGGAGTGAGTCTAAAGAATGAGGCCAGCCACAGGGTGCTTCCTCAGCTTTGGTAGGAAGCCATCACACAACTAAGTAGTGTAAAATCAACATGGGCCAACGAGCAAACCAACACTGGTATAAATGCCACGTCTCAAAAGGTCACTGAATTAGAGAATAACAGTGCTCTCTTTTTCTCCATTTCATTATCCTCCCCCTCATTATCTGCCTATTTCACTGATTTTTGGCAAAGGGTGGGCATCTATTTGATGTGACTAGATTGTCTGCAGACTCTGCAGCAGAGTTTTGAGCTTCCTCCCAGCTGTATCCTGCCCTATCATTAGGCAAACAACCACCTTTTGGCCTCCTCCACTCAACAACATGGGAAAAAACTAACAAAATTTCAGTTCACATAGAAACCAGGAGTCCTACATCTTTGATCACTCAAAAGGTTTTTCACTCCCCAAATACAATGTGTAAGCAATTTTTATTGAGGAGCAACACAAAACTATAATAGTAGTCAGTATCTACTATACCATCAAACCATCACGGAAAAGATCCCCCATTCAAAAAATTTCTATCCAAGTTGGCTCAGTCCTTTTGAAAATAAAATAGGTACTTTTAGATGCATTGGCTAAGTCAAGAAGCTTGGCCTCTTCYGGACCAAAGGGCTGGAAAACAATTTTCAGATCTTAAGATTTTTAAAAGTAGGCAGTAACAAGCTCTTTCCCAGTTAAATAAGGGTACTGCTAGCCTACTCACTACAGTCACTGGAAATCACTGCAGACCCTGTCTGGTGAAGCTGTGTCATTAAGGTAGCCAAGGACAAAACTGCTTACAGTTTCAGAGTTAAACAAACACCGCTCAAGCTTTCCTCAGAAGCAAAATAGAAGTGCAGCTCAAAGTCTAATATGCTCCATGGAGAAATCTGGGTTTGAAATCTTCCTGAAAGTGCCTAAAACCTGCGCAAGTGTCCTAACTATCAAGATATCAGGTAGTCAGCACGGGGGGCACTCACCACCTCTCCTGCCAGTCCAACTGCATCAGCAGCTCAGTAAGATTCCTCCTTGTCATGAGTAATGCACAGGGTCTGGTGACCTCAACCAGGGCAGAAATCTGCAGACAAATGAAACTGAAAGTCCTTCAATCTTTTCAGCCTCTGGGCACCTAAGACGGGACTAGAACTGTCTGGAAATTGAAATGCGCTGTCCTCCTGATGGATACCTACGACAATCCTCTCATGGAGGAGAGCTAAACTGATTCTGCCAGCTCCATGAAGCAGGAATCCCTTTTCTCCTGCTTCCCGCGGGCAGGCTCTGACAGAGACATTGCCAGCTGTCTCTGTTCGTGCAGGCCTTACTGTGAAAAAGCCAAACAACAACACAACTTTCATGCTGCACCGTTTAGCTTTGGCTGAGACTGTAATCGTGTGTCTGTGGTTTTCCTGTTTGGGTGCTTAATTTAACTGGCTGAGCCCACTCCTTCAAGTGTGGAAGGGACTCTGAGGGTATAAGGAATTAGCATGCTTCTGCCAGAGACATTCCACCAGGATCCCATGCTTGTTTAACATGTACAAACAGCTAAAGTAAAATATTTGTTGGCCTCAGTAATAAACAGAATATAAAATAGTGTGAAATTAAGCAGGACCAGCTGGGTTCAGGAGAACTGAAAGGAACAGTTAACTTATACTACGCAGCTATCTGGAATGCAGATGCACTAAGATGGACTGCTATTGATGTGTTTTTGATGCACTTTATATACAAAGTGCTGATTAGATCTAGCTACCAAAATTATGCCCTCTCATATCCATATGTCAGTAATAAACAAAATTTAGAGAAACAAATCTTTAGGATGCTTTCTACTGTTTTAAATCAACTGCCTTGCAAGCCAAGTTTGCAGTGTTGCATCATACGCTGTAGAAGTGTGAAGAAAACTTTACAGTGGTGATAACTGATTCCACTCTCCTAGGAAAAAAAAGAGAAGAAAAGTAAGAATTCATCTGCTTTAAGGCAGAATATGTCCAGCCCTCAAAGATCTGTGAGAATTTCAGAATGTGCATCTGCATATATTTTGTGTCAGAACATTTGGCCCTCCATATATATACATACGTACATATATATATACTGAAACCACAAAGCAAGCAACTGCTTAAACAGAGTTCTTTGTGGAACTCAGAAAAGTTGCTGCCTGCTAACACAGGACAGGAGAGACGTTCTCCGTCTGCCAGGACTTTTTCTCCTTGAATTAGGAAGCAGAGTCAAGAGGAGTTCTGTATTCGCCCTGACCCTCTTCCCCACTGATAGCTTCTTTCAAGAGCACTTGTATTACAGAGCTACCACTAAATGCGAGGGGAAGGGAAGGAGGAAAAGAGTATGTATGTTTCCAGAAACACATGTAAGCTGTGAGGGAACACAGCATCAAGAAGGGATCCTATGAAATAGAGGATAATATTTTATTTCATAGCATTAATGCAATTTTGAGCAGCGAATACGAATAGGAATGCTACTTAAGTTGTAATTCCTGTGACAGATGCTCTGTTACACCACGCAGACCACCCTTGCACCTTCCTCTGGCTGTACACTGTGCTCCACGCCTTTCCCATTTACCTGCCCAGAGGGTTACACGTGTGGCATTGCAGCTGGGCATTTGGGATCTTTACCAGCTTATTACAAAGAATGTATCTATATCAGATGCATTTATGCTTTTGATATCTCTTTTAAGGAAAAGAGGCTGAATGAAGAAATAAAGTCCAGCCCTTGGAAAAGCTGCATAGGAAATAAACATTAGTCAGGGCTAAATCGCTAACAAAATAAAAAGGTTTGGGAATCATGTTTAGAAGTCTCTCACATTAATTACTACTTTTACATCATTTCATTGGCAGCTGGGCTGTTTTGTTCCTTCACTTTCTATTAAAAAGAATATACTGGGACTAGTAAACACTCTGGATCTACTTCCTCCTCCCCAACCTGAATTTATTGTTGAATTGCCTAACTGACAGAATGAATTTTCTGTCTGGCACATGGTAGGTACACACCACATGCCACATAAGGTCAAGTTTCCTCAAACTATCCCATAATCAAACCTAAACCCCAAGATGCCATGGAAGATCATGTCGGTATAGTCCAATGTCGCTGTGCCTCTGAATGCACAGGAACATCAGGTAGGTCACAACAGCTTTAATCTTAATCTGGTGATCATTTAAAAGCACAACTTTTTCCCTTTGTCTAGTGCCCCACATCTCTTCTGGCATAAAACAAAAGATCAAAATGGCCCACTTGCCAGAAGGGCTGATTTGAGAGGGAACGCTACCAGTTCAGAACCAAAAGGAGAAATAATGAATTTCATAGCATCACCTGCCAACAATGGCAGAAAAACCCACCACAGCATCACCAGGGAAAAATATCTGAACCATTAATAAAAATCTGCACGAGAAAGGACTGTCACTTGAATCTCTCTCCCCACCCTCTCCCATTTTTATGTAGGAACAGTTTGAGGAAAAAAAAAAACAAAATAAACCCTGCTTTTAGGTCTCACATAAAAATTACAAACGTTGACTCCTATCCCAGGAGAACAACTCTGGGTCTATAATATGACTAGCCTGAATCCTGCTTCTTCAGTGCGTGTAGCCCTAGCATTTTGTCTCCAGACTTCTGCTTAGTGAACACAAGGAGGCATGCTCCAGTGGCCAGTAACGTACGCCCTATCAGGTCTTATTGCTTAAAGAGCAGGTAATGCTCCAGAATATGAAGCTGCATGTACTCCCATTGTAAAGGCTTGAATATGATCTGGTAATAGAGACTGGTCACACAGTCATGGCAGAGTGAATAAATCACTGCATAAATCACTAATTTATATGGTTACAGTAACAATACTGTACATACGGTGAGGGGCCCAAGTGGGGGAAAATATTCTTCAGCACCCAGCACAGTCATTCAAGAACTCTGTTTTAAATACTTCTATCAATTATTAAAGCTGCACAGTGCATAAGAACAGCAACTTGCCACCTTCAGGAACCTGTGTCCAACACTGTTTCTTTTCACCCTTCTGCCTGGAACTTACCACATTCAACATTAGCAGGAAGTGTCCAGAAGGTGCTTTTGAAAAGTCTGCTTTTAAAGAGGCTCCAGAAATAAGGCTAAGGATTCAAATCCTTGATATCCAGAGGCTGGAAAGATGACTAACGATATTAAGTTTTCAAGGTAGTGGAGGCAAGAGCTGACTGTGAAGAAATGCCAGAAGATTTTATGAGAGGAATGGCTGGGTGACAAAATGGTCAATGAAATTTAAGGTAAATAAATGTAAAGTGACACAAACTGGAATCAACAATTCTGATTTTACATATAAAATGATGGGGTCCAAGCTCATTACTACATCAAGAACAAGATCTGGATAGTAGAGTATAGATACTGTAATAATCAGACAAATAATACAGATAGTATAACAGATAATGAAAACCTCAGCTCAAAGAACAGCATTGTCAGAAAAAAAAAAGCGCAAATCAGATGTTAGGAATCACTGTGAAAGAAGTAGAGAGCATGATTATATCAGTGCATAAATACATGGTGCCCTTGTTATCTAGTTCTGATGCCACTTCTGCAATGGACGTAATGGAAATAGAAAGGCTTGGAGAAGAGTGGCAAGGATGATAAAATCTGCAGCATGACTGCTGTCCAAGAAACAACCAAGTGGACTGGGATCCTCCAGCATGGAAGACAGATGCTGCAGGGAGGATATGACAGCGGTCTACTAACTGATGAGTGAGATGGCAAGGGTAAATAGGGATCCATCTACTGTTTCTTCCAATATGAGAGTCTGGAAGTCTCAGATAACATAAGCATTTACCAGACTCAAAACAGACACAAGGAGGTGGTTCTGCATTCAATGTGCAGTTAAGCTGTGGAGCACCTTGAAGCAGGATCTCACTGTGGATGCAAAAGTTTGCATGGGTTCAACAGGTGATTGGAGAAGAAAATCTATAAGGGAAGGTCTGCCGAACAGAAAAGCCCCTCTTCTGATTCAGTGAGGCCAGAACAGCCTGTYGGTGTTTCAAAGAGTATTCCAGAGGAGTATTCTTGACCTTTTGGTCACAGGTGGGAAAGGATGTGGGGCTAGATGTGCTTTTGGGTCTGATCTGATCTGGCTGGTCTCATGCCTTTCCTTAAGCATTTCATAGTAGTCCAACTGTGTTCACAGGTCCTCCTTCAGTCACAACTCTGTTAGCTAAAAAGGCTACTATCCTCAGCAACTTGTCATTGTCTTGTTAGTGAAATTTATCTCTAACCTGTCACCTAAGCCACTTGTGTATGGCCTCACCTGTTTTAGTGAAAATCAACCCTATTTACAATGATTGTATTATTTCAATCATTTAAGATAATCCAGTTCATTTCTGAAGAACACGGGTTAAGGGGTACTCATTTGACTAACTCAGTCGACTTACTGGAGCAGGGAAGCAACAAGCATCTGGAAAGGGGGCGCAGACTACAGGCCTGTCTTTTTTTCCAACTCTTCTCCTTGCAGACGTGAGGAGTATCCAACAGCTTAGGCTCAGGAATTCACCATTTGTGAATAAAAGGCTGATAACTTTTCAAACTGTTCTTTTTTGTTGCTCTTAGGTTTCATTTTCACTGTTTCTTTGTCAGACAAGCACCCTTTTTCTCCATAGGAGGTTCAGCTTTGGAAAAAAAAGAAACAAGCAAAAGCCCCATATGTTTAACATGAAACCATGATAATTGGTGGATCATTTAAATACCTTATTGAAAACATTAACCAAAGGGTTATTGAGAATGATTATGGCTTAAAACAAAAAAAAACCCTTACCTCTTTCCAATAATATTTTGAATATTATAGATTTATTTCAAAGTGTACACTGGTTTTCAGAGAGGCAATTCTATATGCTTCAAAATGAACAATTTAAAGTTAAGAATTTTCACCAAAATAGACATTTATTTTCAGTCAGCTCTATGCAAGTAAGGAGCTACCCTGATCTCATGACAGCAAAATTGTTCTCTGTATTTTTTCTCTTTTTAAGACGTAAATTCTACTATGAATAAAATATTAGTAGTAGATGATGATGCTTTCCATGTTTATTATGACATCATTGATTTTTACTCATAAAAACAGGAAAGATTTTTTATGAAACCTCTCTTGATAGTTCTGTGTTTAACTGTCTGCATTGAACTGCAACAGATCTAGCCCTGACTAACCAGAAAAGCATGTCCCTCATTCCGAGTTCACTAGGGGAACCAGCATCTTAAAGACTATGTGCTGCCTCTGTGGAAGGCAGCAGGATGGCGTCCAGCAAGCATCCTTGTGGAAAACTTAAAAAAAACTATGTGATTTTCTTCACACCCTACCTAATCAATCCAGCTAGGATCAATATGAAACTAAGAATGGAGCACAAGGGCTCCAAAGATAAAATGTATCCCAGTTCATTACATGTTTTCATAGTTTGTGTCTTCAGAGTTCATAATATGTTTTATAATATGTTATAATATGTTTTCATAAACAGGTGGATAATTAAAACCCAGCTTCCTGGCCAGACCTGGGACAGTATCCCTGAATCTGTTTTTGAAGAGAACTGTCCACAGCCAGCAGGTGACACCCCACAGTCTGCCTACAGCTTATGACACAAGCTAAAAAGAGGTCCTCAAGCGATTGGACAACATTACATAAAACACTAATGTGTCCATTTTAATCTTGATGAAATCACTTCACAGATAAGTAAGAACAGCATAGTATTGTGCAAAGATAGCATACCACATACATCTTTGTTGGACTGAAAGACAATGAAAAGAGAACAAGTACTGTAAAGAAATAGGAAAAAATAATAATTTAATATTTTTCTCTGCATTTGTGAGAATGTTCTTTTCTCAGGGCCAGCAGCTGAAGAATCAGAAAAAACTTCCAGCCAGAAAAGAAAAGACTCTTTGACAGATGTACTGTTTAGAGTGATTTATTTAAAAATACTGAATTAATACTCAGAGTCTGAAATCTAGGAACTACCAGCTGGGCTGGGATTCAAAATTACAAGGATGGAGCGAGTTTTTGAGTTGTGATGCATTAAGCAGTGGAGGCAATTGCTTGTCTCACCTATCCCACTGGGGAAGGAGGAAGGGAAACATTTAAGAATTAAGAAAAGATGACTTAGGACTATTGGGTTACAGCATCTTGCACTGCTAGAGGCTGAATCACTGCTTGCATTTGAAGGGAACTTCAACAAAAATTTAAGTCTTTCTTTGACAGTGAGTCATTTCCAAATGGAGCTGGAGGAAAAACAAAATAAGTAAGACAAAGTTGTGCTTGTTAAATTAGTTCAAAAAGAATCTGTGTATGTACCTGAAGTTCATTCATAATAAAAGGGGCAAAAAAAGGTCCTTGTTGCTTTCAAGTGTCAGCATTACTGCCAAGGGAAGGAGGAGGGAGTTCATGTAACAAGTATACAAGGGAATATCTACAGGCTGTATGTAACACACATGGAGGGGAAAGCCTACAACAGAGGGAAGCCAATAGCCACAAACTCCTATACACTGTTTGAGGAATGGAGGGGGTCAGGGACCTCACCTACTTTAGCCCAGGAGTGAYGAAGAAAATGCCATAAGCTATCCACATCCAGCCAGGGAGATGCCCAGTGGACCATATTCTCTCTAAACCACATAGAGTGACACAACTTTATGCAAAATAAATTGATTTAATCCACAGTGTCTAATGTGCTATTTAAAGCAAGCCCAACCAGAGCAAGGGTTGGTAAAACAGGCATACTGTTTCCTAGGCATCACAGTCGTAGCTTACATACATAAGCAATCACCCATACATAGGTTACAGTCAGCAGCTGTAACTGCAGAGATACCATGCAGGAGGGCGACTAACACAGTGGGTATTTGTGGGTGTAAGTGGCAAAAGGACGTGTGTGCAGGTTAGTATCCAGAGAACAGCACTGCGGTTTTGGATCAGTCAGATTTACCAGCAAAACAGCTAACAGGAGGGTGTAAAATAAAGCAGGCCTGATCTGCTTTCACTCACCCTTCACCTCCCTCAGCACACACAGGCACAAACGGGCACTCCTCCTCCCAAGGCCAATGACAGCGGTGGGCTGCACTCATTCCAGAATAAATTACTCACTTTCTCAGTGTGATCTTATAGTCACATACGAATTATAGCAACTTGCATCTTACAGGTATTTATAACTACAAGGCACTTCAGTCAGGTCAGAGAAATTTGATGAAAAGAGGAAGAGCTACAGAAAGCTCAAACAAAAGATCAGAAGGGCTCTGCCAATGTAGGAAAGGCAACAGTAAGCACTCTAATTTCTTTACTGCATTACTAAAAGTGGCACTGGTATTGTAAACAAATTCATATTTTTAATTCAGTTTACTTAGCACTATCTATGACCTCCATTTACTTTTGCCATATCTCTTAGTTTGAACAATGAAAAGCAATAAAGCAAGTTTCACTTTTACTTCTAAACAGTTTCACTTTCAGAAAAGACTATTCATTTGTTTAAAAAAAAGCTTGTTGCATTGAAATCAAAAGCTGCACATATTTCTGCTGACCTCTGATTTAACAAAAGCTTGGATAGTACACTTAGGTTTTAGGTTAAATTAAGATGACAAAGTTTTGATAACAAATATTCAGTTGATTTACAGAGAGATTAATTTTGTGCAGAATGTTAGCACACCCTTTGGACTAAATTGCAAGACAGAGAATTTCCCAGAACCACAGAACAGTTGAGGTTGGAAAGGACCTCTGGAGATCACCTTGCACAAGCTCCCTGCTCAAGGCAGGGTCAGCTAGAGCAGATTGCCAAGCACCGTGTCCAGTCAGGTTTTGAATACCTCCAAGGATGAAGACTCCACAACCACTCTCGGCAACCTGTTCCAGTGTTCAACCACCCTTACAGTAAAAAAGTTTTGTCTTACATTTAAGTGGAATTTCCTGTATTCCAGTTTGTGCCCATTCCCTCTCGTCCTGTCACTAGGCGCCACTGAGAAGAGTCTGGCTCTGCCTCATCATCAGCAGGCCCACATTTTCCCTGCTCTTCCTCTTGCTGCTGATGTACTTGCCCTTCTTGCTGCTCTTCATGTCCCTCGCCAGATCCAAGTCCAGCTGGGCTTTGGCTTTCCTAACCCTATCCCTGCATGCTTGGCCTGTGTTGCTGTACTCCTCCTGGGTCACCTCACCCTGCTTTATTTAAGAAAAGTTTAATTTAATAGAAAGTTATGTCAGTGATCTATTTTTTTTATTTTGTGTGGATATTTTCCTTATGCAATTGCTTTTCTAATCCAGTGCAAACGGGATACCAGAGTCTTATTTATAAATTTCAAACAGTTATAAATAAAAAAAAAGTCTGAACGACAATCTCTGCAAAGGTGAAGTATTGTGGCTTGTTTTTACAGCCTACCCCCTAGTACCCTGCAGGAGACTGCTACCACCAAAACAAGGAGGCTGAACTGCAGTGTTGCGCTTCCCATCAGGTCATGGTTTGTAAACTCTGAACAGAGAGTGATCAGTAAAGAACTGCACTGTGCAACCTGTACAGTGCTCATAAAATAAATTAATGAACAAATAAATATTCCCTGATGGATGAGCCAGCCAGCAAATATCCCACAAGTTCCTCCCTAGCCCTATTCCCACAGGTAGGCTGACCAGCAGGTGTCTAACCACACTCCCACAAATAAGCCTGCCAGGACACCTTGGGCCCACTTCTCCTCTGCTTTCTTTAGCCTCTTATGGCTGGGAAGAGCAAGTGAAATGTGAAGGTAAAACCTGGTTCTGAGGTATTTTAGATCCAGGGTGGTGTCCCCGTGCCCTGGGCAGTAGCGCGGCCCCTGGCCCCCGCTCATCACCGCGCAGCAGCAAGCGCTGTGTCGGCCCGGGAGCGCAGGGCGCGCTGCCCGCCCGAGAGCGGCGCGGCCCCCCCCGGCCCCCCCCGACACCCACAGCAGCCACTGCATGGCCTGGGCGCCCTGAGCTCCACGAAAATATCAGGAAGAGCTTTAAGTACACTTCCCAGAGAAAGCTAGCCCTTCTTTGCTACCGGTGGCTCACGTTTTCTCTCACAGGGGCCCTGGGTTTTTGGTGGGCGCGGGTCTCTGGCTGCCAGGCTGGCTATGGGCTGCCCCGGCCGCTCTCGGGGCTGCTGCCGGCTCCCTGCGGCAGCCCCAGAGGGCCTGGCCCTCCGCGCCGCCCCGGCGTCGCCGCTGGAGAACGGTTGCTTGTACCTCATGGACTCAAAAGGACCCATTTATGCTCGTTTCCCGCCTCTTCCCTGCCGCGAGGCAGCTCCGGCGCCAGCTCGGGCCCCCGTGCCCCTGCGACAGCCCACGCGCACGGTGCTCCTGCGTGCCGCTCTCCCGTGCTCGCTGCACCCCGGGAATCGCCCTCAGCAAAGCAGCAGGCCTGCCTTCGCGGAGGGTATCAAGCTTCAGGTTAAGACAAGAGAAGAAGAATGGAATAAAAAGGAAGCTGAGCAAAATTTTTTCTTTGAATCAGCGTTGCCACTTTCTGCTGGCCTGAACACACAAGAACTGCGTGCTGCTGCAGCARCTCTGAACTCCTCATCATAGGACAGGATACAGTAACCACAGGTTAATTTTACAGAAGGCTGGTTAGTACCAAATTTTACAAGGTTGGTTAAAATGTGTGTATCCTGTGCTTTGGCTATTTTTTCCTAGCTACATCCTCCTCGGGTCACCAGTGCTGGTAATAGTGAGAGCAGTTGTCAGCTTTTTGACTACCAAGGGCTTTCCGACTCGCAGACAAATTCTCTGCAAGTCCTTGGTCCTTCACTTTCTGTATGGTAACTATCTAGGAGTGAAGAGACCCCGCTGACATTGTCTCTCCAACAACTCTTCTCTCTCTAGCACTGCAGGTACTACTAGTGTCCAGCAAGGAATAAACAGCTGCAGTCAAACATTAAATAACATATTATTTTCCAAAGAGGTGGTTCATCTCACTTAACTACTGTCTGCAAAGACCCTCATAACCACTGCATCAGAATGGCATAAGGTTTTCCTGTCTTAACATATGAAAAAGAGATAAAGACAAATACCACAGAAACCTACTGCAGCACATTAGATGTTCTGCGGGTATGTGTTATTGTTCATTTCAAGGCTTAGTCCTGTCAGCCTAAATCAAACCTAAATTTCCACTGGTCTCAATGGCAGCTTTGCCTGAGTGAGGACAGCAGAACCGATGAAGCGCAGACAGCAGATACCTGCATGACCAATGAACATCAGCTGTACTGCAAAAGCTTCTGTCAACAAATAACTGGATCTATCTTTCTTAAAGTATTCTAAGAACAGGGACCAGTTGATTTTGGCATCTAAAAAGCTGGGGGGGTTGGTATTGGGGACATTGTTGGGAAGGTTTTGGCAGTAGTATTTTATGTCCCTTCCAAAATATGGGTCATAGTTTTCAGCAATGAGAATTGCCCACCAAGGTATCTAAATCCAGGAGCTGTTGGCAGTTTTCTTCTTCCTTCTCATGTCCTGTCACCATCCCACTCAGATCAGCTTTAGATCACTACATGTAATTCACTTTTACCAGTGACTGAAAAAATTCAGCATGTTTATCAGAGTATCATTTTTTATTTTGATGGCAAGACTACCCTCAGTTACTGTTTTTAAGAGGTATAAAAGGGGCAACTGTTTGTCTGCTTTTTTAGTAATTCTTGTATCTTTTACCTGCCTGATTATTCCTAGTGCTCTGTCTTCTGTTTGGTGATAGAAACATTAACATTAGGTCCAAATTCTATGCTGTCCTGGTTTTGCAATAAATGCAATAGATTCAACAACAGGGTAAAAGTTGCCTGCTTTTTTCATGCAAGAGAGGGTTGAATTTTCGCATGGTTGTTAACTGTTCTTTACAAATATATCCTATGAAATAATACTTAAGGCAAATTAGTGAAAACACACAAGAGTCTCTGGTGGCGCAAGCCAACAGAGCTCACTTTTGCTATTCAGACGCCATTTATACCACCTGAGAATGTGGGATAGCAACGTAGCAGCAATTTGCTTTAATTGCAAGTCCTGCTGTGTTTAGTCTCTCTGAGAAAACAAAATCCTATACAGAGCTCTTTTTTGGTTTGATTTCTTCCCTTTACACGTCTTTGGAACAATACTGATTCTGACAAGCAAGGAGTGATCTAGTCCATTAGGGCCCTGTATACTCTCATGCTTTCACAGTTCCTAATATCATGCAGTTTGACCTAATGCCTCAAAATCTCCTCAGAGAAATCCTGTATCTGGCTAGCACCAAGCACAGGCACTTCCTTTCTGTACCTCCATCTTTCAGAATACGGGCTGCAGCAAATCTGGAGTCCGTATTTCCCAGACAGAGGTTTGAGTATTGCCACTTATGGTAGGACAAACCGAAAAATCCATAAAGATCACTAAACCCATGAGGCAATAACAAATTCTCGCTCAGTGCTGAGTAACTCACCAAAAAAGTTTTCATAGCCATACCTTTCTTTCAGATCTTCTTTTTTTAATAACAGATTTATGTGAAAAAAAGAGCTCCTCCCCTTGAAAAATCAGTCACCGAAGTGGCAAAGTTGGTTTCTAATTCCTCTTGCCCTGCCCACCTTAATTCCTGATATAAATACAGGCCCACAGCAACTACCCTTCAGGTAGTTTATTAGTTCATTCAGTCAGGTACTTCATTAAAAACAGATAGTTGCATGAATTAATACAGCGGTAGATCAAGTAAAGATTTTTAAGGATTCATAGCTCTTGTCCATTGCTTAGTTCTCTGACCATGTGAAAATGTCTTTTATGATTAAAACCTTTCTTCCCCCATATATATATCCCTGCAAACTGATCTGATGTTCTTTTCCTTATTGTGTTTTCTTCTGGATTTTACCATAGCAATCCAGGCACCCATCCAAAATTTGTAAATGAAAACCTCCTCATGCAGCACAGCATCAGCATCACAGACCAGCAGCTAAAATAGTCTCTCTCTCTCTCTCTCTCTCTCTCTGTCCTGAACCCAAACTTGGGAATATCCCAGGTCACAGGCTGCTCCTCTCAGGCTGATGTGGCAGAGGTTGTTATGTTTGTGTAGGAAGTCCGAGCTGCTCGCACCAATGAGCGCTTGGGCTGCGGGCTGGCCCCAGGAAGGGAACGCTCTCCCTTGGAAAAGGAACTGAAAGTATGCCTGGGGAAGCCTGCTTTGCCTCCGACCGAACTAGCTGTCTAAGGAAATGCCAGACCTCGCTGCACAGGGGTCAAATGTAGAATTATGTGGCAGTTTGATAAGCTACAGTACACTAATTTATTGGCTATTTTAAAAAATGTAGAGGAAATTTTATTACGGATTACTTTGCTTTCCTGAAAACTTTTTATAATTAAAAACATCTGGAAGACATTTCAATATATCATAAACAAGAGGAAATCCAAAGCACGTGACTTCTAAGAAAATGATGCAAATACCTTTCTGTGCCAAAATTTACAGTAATCTGTTTTTCTTATTTTGTTAAAGGAAGTAGGGAGAATTGATGGAGGAACAGTCAACAATGAGAAAACTACTAGTATGAAGAAATATGCTATATTAGGAACCATCATTTAATGAAAAATAATTATTTTTATTTAACACAGCAAAATCATTAAAATAGATTTTGTTTTTTTCTCCCTCAAAATTAATCAGTTTCCTGAGAAAATATCCTTCTGGAGTGGATAAATGATGACATCAATCCAGACAATAGTAGGAGGCTATCAGTAAGAAAGAAGAAAAGGAATAAGAAAATGCTTTGGATGATGTTAGTTAAAGGAAACTACTATTTTAATCTACTGAGTACTCTGCTTCTTAATTAATATCACTAAAAACTGCAGGCTAAGATGACAGTTCTTTAAAAAAATAAAAAACAAAACAAAACACCAACACAGTTCAACACATTACTAAATGTTTTAGTCTGAGTAATTCATTATCTTATAAAATAGAGTAAGATTTATGGTCTCTTAAAACAAACACAGACAAAGAGCTTTACACAAAATCCCCCAAACAATTAAAAAATAGCCCAACAATTAATAACTAAGTTCACAGTAAATTAAATAATACATGGGAAAAACTGTGAAAAAGTTTATAATGAAACCCAAAAGTCATAAGAAACTTAAAACTGGTGTTGGGTTCACTGGAAAGACATAGAAGTACAACACTGAGCTGTTCCAGAGTTCAAGGTGTTTTGTATCTAGAAGTTTGGTTCAGTGCATGGGGAACAACCATAAAGGTTATGCTGGTCTGTASGTACAATGTCACCCAAACTCTCTGCTATTTCCATCCAGAATTTCAATTCAAGCCCACAGTTGAGTTTGTTCAGATCTATTGCTCTTGAGAATGAAGTTATTCTGATAYGGAAAAAAATATTTTCCTTTCACTTTCTAGAGCAGAATGGAAGAGAAATGCTGTAGATGCCTCCACATTGCAAAATGACAGGAGAGTGGTATGACAAATCTGGGCTAAGAGCCATGGTGTTTGCTCCTGTTCTGGACCAGTCCAAAGTCAGTCATGAACTCAGACTATGAGCTGCTAGGGCTGTGGCATATGTGATTCAGCAGCTCTCTTTCCCAGAAGAGGCTGCTAGGGCACTTTAGAGCAGAATCAGTTTACCTGTACTGACTGCTTTTTACTGGTCTTGCTTCACTCTGTGACAGTTCACTGCAATTCATTCAGAGGGACACCAAAATGTCATTTGTTGTGGGAGTCTTAAAATATGCTATAGAAAGCCAAGTAACCTATATGTATGTGGAGAGGAGTTATGGCTAGACCCTTGTAATCTGGGTGGGCCAACTGCAGCACTGTAAAATCAGCTGTGTGATACCACTGATATTTTATTGACCCTTTCTTAGCAGTCTTAGTGGTAGTAAAATAGTGACAAAGGCTGTCATTTATATTTTTCAGATTATTATCATGAGATATCTGAACAAAATCTTATATGTGCTACAATGAATTTTGCAAATCCCACATTTCAGTGCTATTGTTTCAGGCTCTTCACAAACWCAAGTATTACTTATTGCATTGGCTACACTCATATCACATTTTAGAGGGCTTTTTCCCAATACTACTTACTTTACTTAAAAACAAAGTAAAAGTCCTTCTTAAGAAGACAAWGGCAATTTCAAAAACAACAATTCATCCAGCTCAAATAAAGCCCTAACTAGGTAATTTTAATATGCAAATTTTAGTGTTTAGAGAGAATACAGTGCTTGCTGGTGAGCTGTACCATATAATTTAGGGAGGACCTGATGAACTATGTTCTCACAATCTGAGAGGCATTTAGTTTGCTGAAACAACTTTAGGTTATGCATTTGTGGCAATTAATGTCTTCTATAGCACTAGGTGCAAAGAAGGCCCRATTCTGACTGAGTGCTCTGATATAAGATTGTAATGCTGACAATGCATCAAAACAAAAGTAAGACTTAGTTCTTTGTGTTTTCCTTGTATTTTGAAAAGAAAACACTTAGGAATGAGGAAAAAAACAAATATTTTTGTTCTATTAAACAATACATGCTTGATGTTTAATTCATTGCTGTGAAGAAATTGTGATAACATTTTGACTTTTTTCCTTTAATAAATATTTTGTGGACCAGGCCTGAATTCTGGCAATATGTTTATTAATTGCATTTGACAATCAGGCATTGATCCTTCTTGTGTTTCTGCAGATGAATAATATTTAAACTAAATTTTGCATAAAATCAAGCACGCTTGCATTTAAATGAACAATTTTCATCTTACAGGTTGCTTGCATAGTAAGACAGTGATTATTTGCAATTGTGATTGTGGCTGGTCATTTAAATCACCTGATACTGTATCTGTTTTCTGGTTTCATAACTGAATCTGGAGAATTCTGAATGATGAGAATGAATATAGAAAAGTGAATGCTCTTCCTCAAACATTATGGCTGAAGTTTGAATGAACAGATACATATTAGGGAATAAACAAACCTCTACCCAAACAAAAACTGTTCATGCAGATGTTGGCAAACAGTGAGTTCAAGGGGATATGAATTTTCTTGAACCAAACAACAATTCTGACAAATGTTCAGAAACATTGTTTGGGCAATATTCAACCAGCTCTGTTACACAGTATCTTTCGTGTAATAGAAAACAYTCATTAACATTTTCCTGTGAGAAATCTGAGCTTGTAAGGATATTATATTTTCATGGCATTATCACAAATTGAATCCCTTTATCCAAAATAAATTAAACATTTGTTTCCTGGAATACAACACTGCAATGAAAGAACAACTCAAATAGCTTAATCAATAACTTTTTAATTTTAGGACTTGTCAACTTTCCCTTTCTGTTTCAAATTTCTTCCTTCTAGCATCAATGATGACAGATTGAAGGGATATGTAAATGGGTGAAACTCCCTGAATTTGTAACCCAGTTGGAAAATACAGTGTCACTTGGGAAATCTCTCCTCTGCAGAAAAGTGTAAAAAAGTTCCAATGTGTTACTGCAACAGGTGAAACAATCTTCTGGCCCACTAATACCTGTCAGGGACATAGTTGCACTGGCTTTTTCTACATACTGGCACAGAAACCACTGTCAGGGAAAGGAGGTGCTATAGTACCAGCAAGGCCTGCCAGCTCCTACTCCTCTACCCCAAATTCCTCTGACAAGCCCAGAATGGCTACCATGTTTTTTTTACTAAAATGATTAACTATTCACGTTGACAGTCACTGTCTTTGGGCAGCACTAACATGATTCTTGCAATAGAGAGTAATATTTGGTGGAGAGTAACAGGAGAGAGCTGCAACATTTTCTACTACTTCAGCCCATTTTGGAAGAGGTCATCTGTCTATGACATCGCATTGACATACTGCTTATATTGAGATGGCAGGCATGGTGTTTTTATAGATGCTGTTACTTGTAATGTGCATTTTCATTCTGGAATGAGGTCTCAGAACAAGAGAGAACTTGAGCATGTGCTTACCTGAACTGGATCCCAGGTGTCCAGACAACACAGTGAAYCCGACTGAAGTTTTGATGAGCCTAAGTAAAATAAACAAACAAATGCATAAACGAAGAGACCCTGTATAATTACTAAAATATAGCATGGTAGTTTTTAACACTCCAATGACAGATGATCTGTAGGAAAAATACTTAAGGCTGAGTGCTAAAAATAACAGTGCAATATTGCTATTCTCCCTTAATCAGATAAGAGCAACATTCCTACCCAGCGAGGTGGGATTGGAATCAGATCCCCCCCTGTATGTATAGTTTCCCTGACAGATGATCAGTTCATTTTAACTCTTCAGGAGTGCAGTCAGGTTATGGTACTTTAACATCTTGTCTTCTGTTTATTTCTTTCACCAAGCTTTCCATACTCCCACTGTGCTGTGTCTCATCTGCCCTCACCATACTGCCTCCTCATTTAATCACGCATCAGAAGTCTCCTTCTACCCTCCCATCTCACTACACTGACTCTAATTTCCTCATTCACAGAGGAGGCTGTCTTCTCCTCCCTGCTTTAATTAYGACTCTGCATTAAAAATAATAATAATAAAAGCTCATTTTCCTGAGACATAAGTTATTGATGCTCTGGCCCTGGAGAAATATACACACTTTTATTTGAAGTCATTTTCAACATTTTGTTTCTACCAAAAATACGCATTTAAGTAAATGAGAGCTGGGAACGTACCTTCTTTTTTTGGCTGGCTRGCTGGCCCCCTTGGAGCTTTGCCTTGGGTGCGTAACTGAGAGACGGTCACTCATGCATGAAGAATAGAGGCTTAATTAATTGGAYTGGAATTGTAAAATGGTGTACTTGATGTGGGTAAGGCACATTCCACACTTTTCCCCCATAAAGAATGTGACATTTTTGTGGAAGTGTTGAAGAGTGGGTCCAGGAGCCATCAGATGGATGAGACTTCATTAAATAGGTACAGCAGGGAACCCCTAGTCCTGTGTCTCACACAGATTTTTCTCCACGCATTCATTTAATTAACTTTCAATCTGTATCTATGGTTCCAGAACAATTCTATTTAATTTTTATGTTACATGTTACATGTAATTTATAGTACATAATAAATAGTTTGCAAGAGGTGGAGCCATGAATAGTTTGAAACAGGTTTTCCATGTCCAAATCAAGCTGCCACAGGAATCATTTCTCATTTCTGCTAAACTTAAGGTTCCTTTTTTTTCTCTTTGGTCTTGAAAAATGTTGTTAAAAAATCCCAAATTATCCAGGAAAGTTGATCAGGTTTCAATAAAATAGTGACTTCATTGTTAGCAACTGCTTATTTCAACCTTTTCATGAAATGGCTACTTTTTACATTATAAGCATTACATACAAAATAAAAATATATGGCTTCAAAATTCTGTTTAATGATATTTATTATAAAAATAAATTAAAAGGCATTTTGGGCCCTCTCTTATTTCCTCATAAAGCGCACTTTGCCTCTATTTAAAATATACTGGTGCTGTGAAGAAATCAGTCTCAGAAATGCCTCTTGCACTTTGCTACATTTTAGTATAGGAAGGAAGGAACAAGCTCTTACAGGTAACTTCATCTATTAGTAACAATAAACCACACCGTTTTGTGGTCAGCAAGTATTTTAGAAAACAATTATATATGAAATAATATAAGGTTTTTCTTCAAAAAATGTGTCCTCTGTAAGCTCACTGGTTATTTTCTTTTAAGTTTCCAAGACCCATATCTTTTAAAGATTCCTTAAGCAACCCATCATATGTGACAGCCCTTGAGTTTGTTCCATCTTACACTATTTTAAGGCTAGAATACATGTTGTTACTCCTGGAGTATGCCATCCACAGTCAATGAGAGCTTTTTAATGAATTTTCATTCAAGATTAAAGTGCAAATAGCATGTTCACTCACCTATCTCCTTAGGGACAGTGGCCAAGCAATAATATCTTTTTTTTTTTCCCTGTCATCAAAGAGATTTCAGTGTGGAGATTTTTAGTGTGGGGACCTTTTTCCTTTGAAGCTACTGAGTTTTATGAAGCTGCTCCTCATATTCAGAATCGCAGCAGAACTTTTGGTAGGACCTGTTCAGCTCTCCTTCCTTTTCCCATTCAGTCACCTAATTTATAGCCCAGTGGAACCAGAACTTTGTCACTGCTTATGACGATGAGGATCGAGTCTTTATTCCTACCTCACACCGATAGATGTCATATTACAGTTACTCAAACACTCTGGTTTGAATACTTGAACACTAAAGTTAAGAATTGCTASCTGGTTCAAAGCCTTGAATGGCTACCACCTAGAAAAGTCAGATAAAGCAGCAATATGCAGTGACACTAATTGTCTAAAATAAAGAATTGTTAAAAACATGGAAAAAGGCAATAAATTGTATTTTGACCCTTTCTCCCAGTTGTTTTTGACCAACTATTTGTCACCATCTGTAAGGGTCTGAAGGCTCAAATGCTGCATCTGATGAGCAACCCTGAAAATTTGGCTGTTAGTATAGCTAACCATCCCATGTATATATAGCCCCACCTTATATAAATTATGTAAACATCTTGGTTCTACAAGTTTGAGCTGGAAATCTGCAAGCTGTCTCATGAGACTTTCAGTTACTGGTTGGGTGGAAAAAATTTGCAAATCTAGCCTTTCTTGTGGTAGTCTGGCATTTCATATTCAGGCCTGGGCAGAACTGGGATGAGTACACATTTGCAAAAATGGGAAAAAAAGAATGAAAAAGAATGTCTCTATAAATCTTTTAAGCACCAAGAAAATGTTTAGGTCTGAGGCACTGCAAGTGGTTCATTCTTTYGTTATCTGCCAGACCATAAAGAAAAAACAACCAAAGTTTCCTTGTCTACTTCTTCAATGCCTAGTATGAAAAAAAATCCATATTGCACGTTTTATATACATTCAGGAGTGAGTCGAACAGTAATTGGTGTTGCCAATGGATACTCATTGATAGCAGTAGTAATAATCTCATCTAATTAATGATAGCCTTAAGTTATTAGTGTATTGCTTTCCAATAGAAGGAACACCATGGATAAAAATGTACAATTATTCATTTTTATTCTAAAGCCATTTTAATTCTAAATTTCATGGTAAAAGTGGCCTATCTTCTTATGAATTGGGAACAGGTTCCATTCTCATTTCTTTTTAATAGATGAATGTGAGGGTAAGAAAAAGCAACTAAAGAAACAATGTGTATAACAAATTAGAGTAAAAGTAGATTGATATGCTTTCAAGATGGTGATATAGCAGTCCGTGCTGAGTTTACAGTGCCTGTGGTTTATAGCATGTGCCACAAATACTTCAGCTTAGAGCTGAATTGACTTTGAAAATCTAGAAACAGTTACTGTGACTATAAAAAGTGAGACTTTGACTTTTGTGAATCTGTTCCAAGAGGGAGAAGTTAAATTTAAAAATGAAATTTCAACTTGCATGCTGTTTTCTGAGGCAGATCCAAAAAAAAAAGATTCTTTGATTCAGCCAACTATTTTGCTGCATTGCTAGGCTTGATGTCAAAATCTTAGACCAGCAACCATGTAGAGAGAAATTTATGTTACACAGATAGGAAAAATGTAAGATGCTTCCATAGAAGAACATGAAGGAATTTTCTGTGGAAAAGGACTATGCAATTCGTAGTTGAGTTACTGAGACTTTATATTAGAATAGTGTTCTAAAGACATACAAGTGTGCTAAGTTCATTTGAAGTATAAATACAGAGCCAGTTATGGCAGCTGCATACAAATGACAGGTCAATGTTCACTCCTGGCAAACAGATTTGCACAAGGAGTGGGGCTGCACAAGGAGCACAGCAGCATGCGAGGAAGAGGGAAGTCCATGTCCCACAACTCTCTGCACTACAACTTCTGCCTAGCTTACCAAAGGAACATTGCCATAGCTTACGGGGGAACAAGTGAAAGAGAGTACGCAAACATTTCCAACTTCAACTGCTTTGGGTCAGAAGAACAAAATAAAAAAAAATCACTAGATTCACAAAAAAACTTTTTTCCTAGAGGGAGACAATACTATTTTAAATCTTGAATGGCAAAAATATGGCCATCTCCTGCCTTGATTTCCATAGCACACCACACAGTAGCCATTTGCAGATCACATACACAAATAACAGCCATTTAGAAAACTAGTAACCCTTATTGATACTAGTCCATTAAGAACCCATTTAGGGTGAGCAAATTTACTATTAATGGTGGTGTTCCTGAGGTATATAGCACTGTAAGAAAGGCACATAAACTCTCCACTCCACTAGATACTATCAGTGTCTTCAAATATAACAGTATTTACCCTACAGTATWGGGGTGGCAGATAGAAAACGCTCCCTTGTTCTTGGTCTCCTGTCCCCTCTCTCTTTACTCCTGGAGTTCATAAACAAGTAGGGCATTTTTTATTTCTGCTATGGGAAAGTGATTCACATTTTTTCATCAGCATACAAAAAAGTTCATGATGAAACAGAGCTTGTCAAAACTGCTTTCAGCACAAAAAAGTAGTAGGACCACTCCCCTCATCCTGCTTCTAACCCTTTGCTGATGCTTGGTGAACCTTCCTGCCACTGCTGTTGCTCACAAAGTTATATATTAGGTGCAGCCTCCAAAAAAAGTCTTGTACTGTTGAGGGGTAGCTGAAAGATGTCTAAACACTAGGTTGGGTGTGAYTGAGCTCTGGCCGGAAGCCACTGAGCACTGCCCAACACATTTTTCTTTTCTTGTTCTGTCCTGTATGACATCTGCAAGTACAAATTTAAGGTCCTGAGAGAGAGTTGGGTAATTGGGGAAAGAGGGTTGCCAGCATATGCTTTGAGGAAAAAGAATGAATGCACTTCGATATTGCTGAAGCACCTCCAGCACAGCCCTGGGTGTGCACACAACAGCACACAAGACCACCTAATTTCTGAGACCAGGACACCTAGGACACTTCAGTGGTTGACATGCTCCGTACATTCCTTCATAGTTCTTTCAGAGGCACATTGTAAGCTTAGGCTACTACTGCCAATAGGCCCACTATTCCAAGAGGTTCTGCAGGGTATTATGGATGCCTCTGCCTTTTTTTTTTAAGATGTGATTTGCATTTAACTGATCTTCCCTAATCTCATGAAATTTTTGCCTGCTGTGCAGGTGAAAATTTATATCATCAGCATTGCAGTTGTGCTTGGYCTGCCTGTAAAGCTGATGGCTTGGCTGACGCATGGAGATCCTATTTACCAGTTGAGCTGTGTTTCCTGGATGAATAAATAACCTTCTTGATCTACAAATGAACATAGAAAAATATAAGCGGTGCAAAATTTTGATGTAAATAAGCATAGAGGAGAATTAGCTATGTACTAGTGTACAAAAACGCAATGCTGACTTGGTGGGCTAAAGAGCCTTTCTGTTATGTATTGGGACAAGTTCAGGGACAAGGGTGAGAAGGCTATTTCTGTGCACTGTGACTTGGAGTCCTCAGTGCATTTGAGGGTTGGAAGGCTCAGAAAGGCTTGTCTCCTATATAGGGAGTCAGCCATGAAATAGTTTGGCCACGGGCCCCATCATTTGTGTATTTCCATTGCTGAAAGGTTTTTGAGCAGTCATAGCACAAGTGTAGGATGAACTTCTGGCTTCAGATAGATGGTTGCACAARGTGCTAGCACTGCAAGAGAAGACCAAGCTATTCAGGACCACATTGTATCTAATGTGCTAACCAGTGTTATCCTTTCTCATGTCCAGTTCAGGACTACACTCTCATTATAATTTTCTTGACTGGCTTTAGTTTCAGTGATTCTCCTCATATAGCARCTCAACTTTATGGGATCTCTTGAGACATCTTCATCTCTTGTCTCCTCCTCGGAGAAGCTGCCCAACTCATTTACTCCCTCCTCCTTTGTCTTTTCCTTCCAGGTCCTCAAATTAACAAGATAAATGGCACATATCTCCACATTTTTCAAGGCTCACTAGAGACTAAATAATAYTGACCTAGCTTGGTTTTCCTCAGAAGCATTAAAGGGTTGCTAGAGTCCATTATAGGCCTATAAGAGTCCTAAGAGAAAATTTTGAGGGAACTGCAATTGTGAATAAAATTTAATTCATAACTCTGCAATGCAGTTGAACAACTACACTGAACAACTTTTATCAAAGTAAATGGCAACAATATCAAATTTATTTTTTAAAACACTCAACTTTTTGTTGAGTAATGCTACTTTTCTTTTCCTGTTACAGGCTACATACACAAAAAGGAACTATACATTTCACCCTCAAAGCCTGTGGAATGAATGATGGGATCACAGCATTAGCGATAACATGCCTCAATTTTAAAACCAAAAATAATTTTGCTATAAAAATAACATTTTTTAGCTTGCAAAAAGTTCTATACTTTATTAATCTATTCATTTGTATCTGCATACTCTAACAAAAAAGCTTTCACAGTGCAATGCATGCAGATTTGTGCAAATTCAGATTTATTTACAAGAAATCAGAAATATATTATTCTTACTAACTTAAACTGAAAGAAAGTCTTCATTTAAGTGACTTAATCATACTCAGAAAGCATGTAATAAAATAATGACCTCTATTACAGATTATAAATAGCAATCAAATCTCTACAAAATAATGATCAAATCAGATAATAAGTCTGATTACATTCACAGCCCTGTGCTTCTACTGTGTTTTATTTCTGGAGCGTGAAACAGAAATTGACTTATGAGAAGATGCTGGGCCAACAACAGAGGGGAGTCTAAGTAAACTGAAGAATACCAATCAAGCCTGGAGGAAGTCTACACTGGGGTAGCTTACCTCTTCTTCCAGACCTCTCAAAGTGCACATCATACCAATTCAGACCCCCTTGAGACACACTTAGATATATGCACTGAGACTTACTTATTTACTTAGGCAAACTACATAGTAATATGTGACTTACATATTGCCTCTGAATATGACACACAGGTTCTAAGTCCAAATAAGTATAACCCATATTCCAAGAGGTCAGAAGAGAAAAGTATGTAAAGAAAAGCAACTAACTGGCATGAGAAAGAAACTGTAAGCTGAAAGACGGCTACTTCTGCAGTCATCTTTTTCTGGTTCGGCAGCATGTGAAATACATCAGCACAGCAAATGGTGCAAGTAGGCCTGCAGAGTTTAACTGATTCCAATGGCTCAAAGCTGGTTCTAACTGGACTTCATAACCCAGTGTCTCCCAAAGCTTTGGAATGTGCTAACAACTATCTTTCAACTGCAAAGACACATCTTACAAATCTGTGTGTTTGGATTTTTTTTTTAATCATGGTTTTGGTCTTTTTGCTTKTCTTTCTGACAGAAGCATGAAGTATTGATATATCAACCTCTATCAGCCTTCCGTAAGAGAAACACAAGATGAATTTCTCCAGATGCCTGCAGTTCCCAATTAACAACTGTGATTTCATTTCATAATTTGCATGTCAGAGTCTTTAAATTTTCAGGATTATACTTTTTATCTCTAATACAAGGAGTTTAGAGTCCTTCCAGGTACTAAATTCTAGATACTAGAGGGCGTATCTATATGACAAGGTAGAGAGAGATGTAAGCCTTTGTGCTCCAAGCTGGCTGACACAAGCTAGTTCTGGGACAGAAATTATAGCCTTAAATGATTAACCCCTACTTAAGCATTATATTAGGATACAGGCAGACTCCTAATTCCAACCAGAATCATCAACCATGCAGCTTCCATGAGCCAAACACCAGACATTTCCCATTAATATAGGAARCCAGTTCTCCCCTTTTTGTTCCATTTAGCACAACTGATAGAGCCCTCTCTTACAAGTAGAAGGCCCAGGTTCATTTCCAACACTACCTCAGGAAGTACTGAATACTACCTTGTACTCACGCTTCCTGTAACCACCATACCACATGTTATACTGGACTGGAGGAAACCCCCTTGTTCACCTTGTGCTGAAATTCCTTCTGTCGGGATCCACTCTGCAAAGACTGATCAGCAAGAGAGTGAACAAGCATGACTACAGCTTAGCTGTCAGAGCTCTCAGCTGGGAGATAAGAAACTTGATTCAACTTGAGGGATTCAGCCCCTCAGCTGATGAATACATAGCACATAAACATTAATTGGAACAGAGACTGCATATATGATTCTGAGAGATCTACTTCTATGTGTATAATCTGAGAGACCTACAATACCACCTAAAAATCGCATCTAGGATTCACAACTGGAATAGTCACCCACTGAAAGTATAGTTATTGATGGCTTTTCCAAACTTTCCCTTTCACTGTCTCCATTCCATATAGAAAGAAGCCTGGGCTTGTACAGATCCTACAGTAATAACAACCATAAATGTATCTTAAATATTGCACTGGTGATTCAGGATGATGTGAACAGGTTGTACTAAATTTCCAACCTGTTAAAGGAAAATTAGCAGCTTCTTGTGCTGACAAAACGTTCTCCTTTGCCCATTGGCTTCCTTCCAGGATAGTCTCATAGAATGGCCTGAAGCCATTCAAAGAGCCCTCAACAAGCCTGAATATCTGTTTTGATCCCCACATTTGAAAATGAGAAATCTAACTGAAAGCCAAATGTTGACTAATAGTGACATGAAAATCAAGGCTTTGAGAATATATTTCATTCGTAGAATGGTGTTTGTGGGGGCTAGGTACCTAATTAAAATCCACTGTCTATAATAAATACAGCTACAGAAATGACTAAGGCTTGCAGGTTACAGACCGCAAAAAGAACATATACAGAAAASGTGAAACAGATAAGAACAGAAGGCAGAGAGGCAGTAGAGAAAGCCGTCACAGGCTGCATAAATAGAAGAAACTTTAAGACATATTAATAGCAATGCTGAAAACAAAATAGAGGAGAATTTTCTTTATATTTATCAAAGGCTACTGCTCCACCAACAGCCCACTGTCTAGGCAGAAGGGAACAAAACCTGATGAGACTCAAAGTCAGAGAGGAAAATAGAGGAAAATAGAGGGAAAAAATGTGCCTTTTCAACCCACTTACTATCAGCTTGAATGGCCTCTTGCTTGCTAAAGATATGTGCATGCATCATGTAATGCAGCACATGTTAGAAATAACTGGGTAAGTCCTCTATCACTCTCTGAGTAGGCCAAACTAGCTCAAATTCAGTACAAATTTCTCGGCCTACCGTGCCTACATTTACATGTACACATAAAAGTATATGGAAGTGGAAGATGAAAAGTGACTTTGGTTCTGGTTTCAGCAGGGATCAGTAGCTGCCCATCTGGAGGCTCCAGACAGCCTCCCTGGGTGCAGCTGATACAGTTGGTTGCATCTTGCTTCTACCTGAAGCAGTGACTCCCATTAAACTCAGTCAGAAAGCAATCTGATGTCCAAAAAGTGGGCACAGTATTATTGTTCAAAGTAAAAATGGTGCTGTTTTACACTCTCACTCCACTATGAGCACTGTCTGCAAAAGAGCACTGCACTGTCTGGCAAAGAAGATCAGTGGCATCCTGGGCTGCATTAGGAAGAGTATTGCCAGCAGGTTGAGGGAGGTAACCCTATTCCTCTCCTTAGCACTGGTGAGACACATTTGGAGCACTATGTCCAATTCTGGGCTTCCCAGTACAAGAGAGACATGGGCCAACTGGAGTGAGGCCAGTGAAGGACCACAAAGATGTTTAAGGGACTGGAGCATCGCTCACACGAGGAGAGGCTGAGAGCGCTGGGGCTGTTTAGCCTGGAGAAGAGAAGGCTCAGGGGGATCTTATCAATGTTTATAAATAATGGGAGAGTATAAATGGGACAGGGCCAGTGATGCCAAGTGACAGGATGACAGGACAACAAGACATGTACAAGAAAACACTTCAGTGTGAGGGTGGCCGAACACTGGAACAGGTTGCCCAGAGAGCTTGTAGAGTTTTCATCCTCAGAGACATTCAAAATCTGACTGGACAGTCCTGGGCAACCTGCTCTAGCTGACCTTGCTTGAGCAGGGGGGTTGTACAAGGCGATCTCCAGAGGTCCCTTCCAAACCCAGTTATTCTGTGATTCACAACAACCAGCCACTGCACTAGTATCTGAATCTTACACACCATTTCTTTCTGCTCACAGTGCCAGCAAACTGTAAGAGTGAACTTTACAATATCATTTCTTGGAACAGCTCAAGATACAAGTAGGTCCGGAACGTCATAAAGACTTGGAAGGATGTTATTAATGCCTAGGAAGGGGCCCTGGGCAATGAGAGGCTGTGTGATAGACTCAATGAATCCACAGATATTCAGAGAATCAGTTGCTGGTGGGGAGTAGACTGAGCTAATTCTCTGAAAAGAGCTTACAGACGACTATGCAGGAACCATAAGTGCAGATTTTTCCCATCCCATATAACATTTCAGCAGTAAAGTTCCAATAGTAAATGCTAATTGAGAGGTACTTAATAATTTAATAAATACTAAGTAATAATTTAATAGCTTACTTTGTTTATAAATATCTGTATGCAATACACTATTTTAATACCACAAACATTATCCATTTTCTTGTTAGTGCTGTTCTTTAGGAGAGAACTCAACGTAGCAGCTACGCTGTACTGTAGTATCTGCTATTGAAGTAACACTAGAAGTTGCAACCTTATGGGTTCACCTTAAAAAGAAACCACACATATTGATTCTGAGTATAAATATTGTCATGTAGCATAATTCTATTGATTTACCTTTTAAAACTCTTGCCAAAATAAATTTGGCAATTTAAGTTTTTCAAAAATTGAGCAAGATGCCTTATTAGCCACATTTGTTTTTATCTGAAAAAAACCTCCAGATTCCTCACATTCTACAGTAGCTGTTTCTGTATTAGACTGCCAGTACCTCAAGGCAGAGATTGCTTTATGTTACACACATGTAACACAGTACACATACTTAGCCCTCAGATAATATTAATAGTAAAATAATACCAGGAACAGAAAACCTTAACATGAGCTCAGCAAAACAGTCTGGAAGAAGAAAAAACAGCATATTAATCAGATACAAAACAAATTCAGTTCTGTAGGGGTCTAGAGTTGGGCTTAGAGTTGAGTTAAATTTTCTCCTGGTCCTATACCAACCCTATAGAATGTGGTGTTGAAGGRCATTACCCTTCCCTCTGTGAATGAGACATTAATATTAGGTATTGTAGCAAAGATCCTGCAGAAATAGGTCACAGTCCTGAATGGCTTTTTCAAATGCTCTTTCACATACTGAGTAGATCTGTTTTTCCTCATACTTTGAGGCATGGGAAAGGACGGGATATGCTTATGCTCAGTGAGTTGGCCCTATCCCCAGCTATGCAGAGCTAGCATGAAGCACTTCCCTATAGAGCTGCGAGGGTGAAAGGCTTCTGTCTGCTTTCTCTCTAGCCCCTAGAAGTCGGCACAGTAAACTGAGGATACCCTTCCAGATGGGTTTTATGCATGTAGAAGCTAGGCAATTAGGGAATTGGCCAATAAGAGTGTATACTAGAAAGCACAGATGCTTTTGGTGGAATGAAGTGCTTGATACACCTCTTAGAAATGTACTTGTGGAAAGGCCTATGTTTGGCATGGTTAGGAAATACTACTGCTGGGTGTCAGAGAGTAGAGAAGGGCTAACGATAAATTGCCACACTGTGAAAAAAAGTTGAGTCCCACAGGGACTGTGGATAAAACCTCTTTATCTGCAAGTCTCTATCCAGACGGTAGAGGGCTGCAAAATTGCTCCAGCATGAGGAAGGTTAAGTGCAAGAGAAGGCAAGACTAAACCTGTGCATGAGCCGAAGGCAGAGATTTAGAGCTGCCTGTGTGGAGAAGCTAGGCATAGAGCCAGGCTAGGAAACAGCCCGTTTCTGATAAGCAGGGCAGCATTAGTCAAGGTAGGCAGATATTTGGTGGCAATCTGCAGACAAATGGGCAATGTGGACAGGCTCCGAAGCACATCAAGCAAGGGACTGAACCTTGGCTCCTTGCAGAGGAGGTGTGGCTTGGCCGCATGCCCTCAGCACTGGCCAAATACACGGAAAAAACAGGGCCATCTTCAAACCTAGGCTGATTCTCTCTTAGGGCCTCAGGTAGGTTTGGCTGTAGTTTGTGACAGAGAGCACTCCCCACTGAAGATGGCTGCAATGCTCGCACCCGGGTCCTTGTTGCATGCAGCATCCCTCGTGACCGCGCTGGGTGCAGCAGTTTGCTGTGCCCCCGCCACCTCTGGGGCGCTCGGCTTTTGGAGTGCCGGAAACATCACACCCAGCTCCAAAGCACATGCCCACCTGTGAGAAATTTATTAGAGAAATAAATTGCCCCCGGAAGCCTGTATGATTTCAGGCCTCATACACTGAAGCATCAAGTCACAGAATAGCCTTACTAATAGCTTATTGTGAGGGAGATTTGGGGCTTTTTGGTTTATTTTCCTTAGAGACACCAAGTGTCTTGAGAGAGGTAATATACTTTATCAGGSCACACGAGAAAGCTGGAAAAAGCAGCTACATTTTCCAGACCACAGGACCTACATGAGGTCATTTAATGTTTTGATCCTTTGAACACCACCACTCTTGGCTCCRTTCGGGTACTGCATCTTTCCAAGGGCTGCTAATTGATTTGGCTCTGCACAAGATGAATAAATAGTAAGACAACTAAAAATTTATTTTTGAATAGAATGCTGTATTTGTGAGAAATGAGTAATATACCTCTTTTTCCACAAATTTCTATAGCAGGTTCTAATTAAATAGGGCACACAAACGATAGGTAGGTTGCCTTATTCAGAAACAAGTAGTTCATCCAAGCAACAAATTTGTGGTACGGCAATTTGGCATTTACCTCTAGCCTAGAAATTTGTACCAATTATCTTACCATTAGCGGAACATGGTACATCACAGATTGCATACTTCAGGCATATAATTTCAAGGGCAGGAAAGGCATATCAAAAACATCCTTTTCTAATTCTGTAGATGAGGGTTTGTTTACACAGTCTTATACCATTTCAGATGAACAGAGGCAAGATCAGTAGAAAAAAATCGCTTTCCTATAGATAAGGTGTGCCTCAGCAGGCCTATTTCTTAAGGCTTATATTAATGCCAATACAAGTTTTAAGGGATTACCCATAGGATACTCTTAAAAATAAGATGTCACATTTCAATGAATTTAACCCAAGGCACAAATTTTTAAGTGCAGACTGTAAATATTAAACAAATTTGTCTACTCCCTTGTAGCTGCTGCTTATTGTTTGAGAAATATTTCAACTTAAAAACTAAAAACTGTGAAAATTTTGGCATGTGCCAAAAGAATTTTAGAATTTTGACATAAACTGTGATCTAATTAAACAATAAGACCTGACAAAACAGTCACCACTGTCTGATAATGACCTCCTGGGGCAGTTAAACATACCAAAGCAAAGCAGAACAGACTGAGAAGGTCAGCAGCAGCACGAAGAAACCTTTTACAAAAAGTCTAATCATTGTTATAGCTCTCACTTTCTTTTTTTATTTTTCTTCTATTTAAAAAATAAAATGAAACACGCATATAGAATTATAGAAAAGACATTGTTCTGAATTATTTGCAAGGACAAAAACCCCTAAAATATAACTGTATGGTCTGATAAATAGTCCCAGTCTGGCTGGCACATTACATTGCAAATTTCATTAAAGCATAATTATTGTTCTCATCCAGGATAATGGATACCAACATACTGGGGATAAAAAGAATGTGATGGAAAGAGACTGTAAAAGGTATTTATATTACCCCAGCATATATATCCTCCTAATATGGAGACCATAATATCTGCATCCCTGCATCCTCTGTAAGATGTAAGCAAAGGTTCAAGCTCACAGTGTGGATTGAGTTTCACTATATGGGTTGCTCTGAGAAGAGTTATTCACATGCAATTGAAAGCACCTAATTTTTGTGAGTTAAGCTATGCCAATATAGTAATTCAAAGTGATGGGTACTTTCATAGGTTAGTCCAGAGCTCTTAAGAGGTATACTTAAAATACTTTCATGGTATAAAAAAAATACTTTCATGGGCATCTTCCTTTTTATCCAAACAGAACTAGAGCAGTTTTTGAGGTACCAAATTAATCTGGGGGGATGTTTATATTACTTCTTGTTTATAATGCTGTTAAGCAACTGGAAACAAGGCACAGCCAGCTCCTCATGACTAAGTGTCTCTCGCTATGGAGCAGCAGTGGGGCCTTTGCTCTTTGTTGGTTCTTTGAAAGACCACAAGTTGAGAAAAAATTCTACATACAACATACTCAGAGGAACCTCAACAAATTAATCTACAAACCTAGCTTCTGAAGTCAATTAAAGGATTACACATAACACCAAAAAGTACGTCCCTGCAGAAAAGTAGGGACCATATTCTAGTATAAAGTCTCTTTCCAATTTGGAGAAAAAATCCRCATAAATAAATCTATGTGCATACATTGAAACTGCATGTAACTTGCTGCTCTGTAATATCCCAGCAGCATTGCAATTATTACAGTAATCTTATTACATTTAGTCCCTCTAAGGATTGGTGTCCATGGGTACCAGAAAATGAATCCCAATATGCTATTATTTTTTTTGCTAATTAAGAATATCAGAGTACATGATACGCAAAAAATGATCCTGTTTTCTTTGTCTTTGTAAAAAGGACTCATTCACCCTTCTTGTCCTCTAAAACATTTTGGTTTTTAGTTTTTAAGCAGTTAATGCTGTCTTTACCTGCCAACTTCCACTGGGATTTCTGCATGGTTTAGTCTAATTACTCTTGATGCTGGACCTCTCATGGTATGAACTACTTCGAAGGACAGAACTAGAAAAGGGATTGCTTTTTCTAAAAAGCGCAATATCAAGGAGACAAGATAGCATTATTGCTAAAGCCTCTAGTTGAAAAGTTCGCCAATGAACAGAATCAAAGTAATCAGATTTTTACATTACAAGAACTAGTAAAATCGTGGTTCACAGCTATGATTTCCTAATGAGGCACCAGTACCTGTAAATGAATATCATTTCCTGCCTCAAGGCTCCCCTGTGTCTTAAGTACAGTGCCCATTTATCCATCAGCATTGACCAGATACTGTTGGATTATGAACTGCTTTTTGGAAGCGACATAAAGCAGGTCCATTTTTAAGGTTTTATGCAGCATGTAGTTTATTATAATTTTTCTGGTCAAAGGAATTTTTCCATAAATATTCCAATATATCCCAATCAAAACATAGTTTTGGTTCCTGAAGCAAACTTTTTTTCCTGATCAACAATTGGTGCTTTATTATTAATCCAAACAAATATATATATTAAAGCAATATTATGATGTTTTGATTATAAGAAGCAGACTGGCAGTCAGTCAGTCAGCAGTACTGACCAGAGGGTACTGGTGAGTGCATTTGTGTGACTAAAAGCCACCTAAGTAAATGTAACTTTAAGCTAAAATTCCAGAACAAATTCAGACCAAATTTATCCAGCTTCTAAGAGCATATGCCAAGGCCCAGTGCCCTGTTAAGTGGTGGCAGCAGAGGAATGAAAGAGCACCACAACCGACCAAAATGTGTGCTAGACAGCAAAGGAGTGAGTGGCCACAGCAATAGAGGAATGCACTGATTCAGCAGCCGCTAACAGCAAGGCTCATATGAAATCCAAACCACAAATTAAATTAATCTCCTTCCATCATCAGAAAACACCAAAGGAAGGCAGAGTCAATCCCCTTAAGGTGCAATGAGCCATGCTGAAACAAGAAAGTGTTATTTATATCTTCCAGACCCAGCACTGGTGAATTTGGCCCTTCATCTATAAATTACCCATTTATGCCTTTAATAGGTATTTCAGGGCCAATGATTTGTAAGACAAAAAAGAGGTTTGAGACTCATGCAATAGCTCAGTGCAGTTATGTGTTAACCAATAGCTTCAGCCTTTGCCCTAAATTTTCTGGGCCAAATTATAGCATTAATCAGATTGTAGTTAATAGAGTTGCAGGGTTCTATTTGAAGGCAGAAGTTAGTTCTCTCTTTTGTGGGTTTCAGTGCCTCCAGTAGCACAATATGTTCCCAAGCAATATTTCAATGTACTTGTCAAAATCTGTGAGCTTCTGGAAAGAAAATATATTTGGGGCCGTCTTGTAGTTTATTATATCCCAGCATTTGAGGTGTTAACTTGTATCATTGGTCTGAGTGGAGTTCTTGCAAACAACAGCATTTTTAAATGATCAAATAAAGATAATAAAAAGCTTTCTTAGGTTTTAAACCATTCTTAAGCATTCATTTTTGGGCATTTTGTAAATGTAAAAATAACTGGATTAAAAAAAATCAAGGTCTTGCAATTATATGGGTAAATACATCTTAAAGCGCAGGTTCTCTGTCCAAGTAACAACTCCTAATAAACGTGGATTTACAATAAAACTAATGACAGACGTTAACCACAGAGGTGTCAGTAGGCGCCACTGTAATTATTACTGTGATCTGCTTATTGACAGCTGTAACAAATTCTAGCAGACGGAAGCTGGGATCTTAAAGGCAGCAACTGGACTATATTTAAGTACTATTAGCTACTAATATTAGTAAGAAGTGTCAGGCTGGCCTTACTTCAAAACATAAGGAAGATGTCCCCAAAAGGAACCCTTTTTTTAGCCCATTCTTTTTCCTTTTCTCTTGAAAGAGTTTAACAGGCTCCAACTACTTGCTGTGCAGCAGTCGCGGGGGTGCTAGCAGGGCGGCAGCCTGCCCTGCAGTAGGGCACGCGCAGCGACCAGCCTGCCCACAAGGCTCCACCGCAGAAAGCAGGGTGTGAACTTACAGCGCATCAGCTGCTCTCTGGTAATTGCCTGCATGCCGGCTTTCATCCTGTGGTTCCTGCAAGGTTGCTTATCTTCCTTTCATAGAGGGGTAAGCTACCTTGAATTATCTGATTAGCTGAGGGGGAAGCGTGCAGATGGGCCATTACTCTGGAGCAGCTGACGCGCAGTGAGTTCGCACCTCCCTTGCCCGCGGTTCGGTGCTCGCGTGCCCCCAGCTCTTCCCACCTCCAGCCGCCAGACTCCAGTGGGGCGGAGGGACTTGGGATTTACATGGTTGGAGCGGCGTGCAAACTTGAGCCGTTACTCTTCATCACATAGGGCCACACTGTATCATCAATTTTTAAGTCTAAGTCCCAACTGAAATCAGTTAAGAGATCAGCCTAAAAAATCAATGACACAATATGGCCCAGAGATAGCAGCAATCCGTCCTGTAGACCTCAGATCTTTGCTTTTAAATCTCCTCTCTTGGACAGACCTGAGCTGTTTTGTTTTGCTCCTACTATATCTGTGTTAAAATCAGAGGTGGGCCCTGAGTAAAACATGGCCTCTGAATTCCAGTCACCTGGATATGTTTGAAATTTGAACTTGGCCCCTGACTATGATTTTGTACACGGCCCTAACATTACACACGGGGCCAGACCCTGCACTTGCTGATCTTGAGAGCTGGGGAATGCAAATTCTCCACTCCTAATGATGGCAGAAAGCAACTGAAGATCAGCAAATTTCAGGAGATTTTCACTACTTTGCAAGATCAAGTACTTATCACTATGGGATAAACAGGGTGGGATGAGATATTACACCTCTTAAAACAGAGGAGGTCTCACTCTCAGCTTCTACCTCGGGCCCTCCCAGATCTCCAGATCACACCTGAATGCCAAGGGTTCGGCTCTGCATCTGTCCCTCTAACTGGAAAGGAGAACGTCTCATCAATAGCAGGCTCTGTGAGTGTATTTTCATGAAAAAAAAAGACACAGTTATCTTTCAGCAGTGCAAAGGGTTTATGGGTTAATCCTGTTCAGCTCCCCGTGCGCACAGAAGAAGCCGGTATGTGAATGTGTCTCTTTTCAACACGATCAAGCCAGCTGACAGGTGGAAGCTCACAAATGCAAGGAAAAGCACCAGGGCAGTTCAAGCTTTCTTAAACTAAGTGCATTTGGTGAGTTTTCAAAATAGCAATACATTCTGAAGACAGAAATGCCACTGTCAAGGCTGGCTATAACTTCTGTGAGGTGAGTAAGATTAAAAAGATTTTTGGCATTCCTGTCGCAGGGACCCCACCCCACCAGCATACCACAGCAACCTCCACCTGTCGGAGGGGGAGGCAGGCTGGCTGTGCCTGTGCATGTATGTGTGCACGTGCCCACGTGTGGTTTCTAAGCCAAAGTGGATTTACAATCCCATGGCTAAATTCTGCCCTGCTTTACATCCGCTTTAATCCCCGCGAAGTTGGTGGGAGAGCAGGCGTATAAAGCAGCGGAGGGCTGGCCTCCGGGCCCTGTGATTCCATTCAATAAACACACTGAGGCACTTGTGCTGAATGAATGCCTTTCCCCCCTCCCTTTAAACCTGATATTTTAGATATTAAGAGAAAATAATTACATCCTCCTCTTGGGAGGTTTATTTCAAATCTGTGCTAGGGCCCCACTGTGGCCAGTGCTTACATTTTTCAAAATTGATTTTAGGCAGTATAAATAGGCTGAAGCTGCAAGTGACATTTCCTCACACTAACGGTGACACCGTACTGCGGAAGCGTGTCCTAGTGCAACACATGCTTTTGTTTGCTGGCATTGCTTGTTAGTTAACCTGTTTGTCCTCTACCAGCAACTGGTATCTTCACCACGTGAACAAACACCTGGCTGCTGACAATTAGAAGAGGGCCTCAGATTAACATTGTAGTATAGAGGCTCATGATTAAAAACGATTGCGCTCCTATGACTTATCAAGTTACTACTTGTCAGCTGAACAACAGAAGCAGATCATGTGTGTGCACTTGGCTAGTCCTAAAAGTAAGAGCAAAATACATTAACTTAAATCACCTTCCTCATATTGTTGGCTCCTCTGGACTTGTATGCGCACATGCTCTCCAATGAGCAGCAAATCAAATCAATTTGCCTCCTATTTCATTAAAAAACATGTTCTTTGTTATTCTTTATTAAGGTGAGGGAAGAGCATTTTAAATCTTAAGTTTACTTAATGATTCCTCCTCCTCCTGACTCTATATGTTCCTGGACAGCTAATTTGGGGAAGAGATAACATGTCTCTCAAAAAATAGGCCTTGGAATACTAGAGCTTATGCTAATTTAAAAGTAAGAATCAATGTAAGTCTTTATTTCTAGGTTGGTAGTCTAAGCCCGTAAACATAGGGTAAAAGGCATATATATGTGACTAAAAGCTTATTTAGTAACCTTTAATGACTGAGGTGTGTGGATCAAAGGTATTCAGCACGTTGTAACTTCTGGAGGTAAATACTCCAAGTTATAATATTTATGCTTAATATTTGCACAGACTCTTTTCTGCAGCTAGCCACAGGGACTGCATCATCCTTCCAACTTCCACCTTTCTTCCTGTTTCTGTATATGTATTTCTAAACCCAGGATATTAGGAGGAGGTGGCAAAATGCTTATTATGATTTATTGAAATTCTTGACTTCTGAAAGCAAATAGCTGCCATCCCAGCTGAGCACCACAACCAACTAATAGTTTACCTATCAACTTCTGAAGATGAGAGGCACTGATGAAACAGTAAAGAGTGTTTCATCATTCCACAGCTTGAAGGCTAAGACCAATAAAAATTTCTTAACTAACCTGGCAAAATCTGCAGAACTCTGCAAGGAATTCCAATGTTAGTGGACTTCTTACTTTCACCACATGCAGAACTGGCTCAGTACTTCAATTAAAATATAATCTTAAAAGAAAATCCCCAAAGGCCAATTTCAGTAGAAAAACACTTCCATAGATTTTTATTGGCTCTAGACACGGCCACTGATACTCCTAGCCATGTCTTGATATGATTTTGGTCTGAACAAGTCTGAATGCTTTAAATCCCTAAGCTTAAAACTCCTTCCTATGAGCTGAATTTAAAACACATTGGTGTGACTGTTATGCACACATACACACATCAGTGAAAACAGCAGCGACCGCCCTTTGCTAAAACATTTGTCTATTGATTTTGTTACAGTATTAGTTACAACCATATCTTGAGTCTATGCTGTAAATCTGTTGCTGTTTAAATGCTTAAATGATAGTATAAAACACAGATCATATTGATGTTGTGGGTAAATGACGTTTTAGCTCAGTGAGTTGCTGGAACAACGCTTAGCCAACTCTCCAAATTACTGTACTTCCTAGAAATCTTTGTACTTCTGGAATGTAGGCAGAGTTTCAGCCTCTGATTTTCTAATGTTACAGTAGCCACTTAGCAAGAACTCCTCACTTCCACAGTAAGCCCTTTCCCTGAGTATTTCAGTTTGTTCACTATATTGCATTAACATACGTGCACGCACACACAGGCACACACATGTTTCATTGTTTATTTATAAAGCAAGGGCAAGTATATGATAATATTCTACCAAAAAGAATCCAGGCCACAGCAGCAGTAAAGCATTTAGCCTGAAAATCTTCCATCTCCAAGTGACGTTGCTTTGTTCATTACACTGACCTACATGAGCCATTATTGCCATTTGGCTCTGAATTATTAAAAATCAGTAGAAAGATTTAGCACACCTCCAACTCCAGGCTTTTCTATCCTCCAAGATAAAAACAGTTTACTCTTTCTACTAGTTAGAAAACATCTGTGAGCACGCCAGCACTCAGCTTCTAGTGATAACCTTGTTAGTGCTCCATGTAACTGCATGTAACCACTCAGCATGATAACCTTTTGCATTTCTCTTTATGAATAATTTTGTTATACCTCATCCATTTTTGTGTGCTCTTTATTACAGCACGCGACTACATTTATTAGAGTCCCCGCCAGAGAATTCTTCTTCTTGTTATCCTTAATGGTGCCATGTTCTGCCCTCTCTGGACTGTAAGCCTGGCACTTTCCAAAGCATGTTCATTAGTTTAGAACCTTTATGTTTTAAAATTCCTGCAAAGAATTTTATGCGTAGCAAAATGCTTAACTAAATATTCGACACACATACAAGAAGCATGTTAAACACAAAATGAAGAATTTCAGAGGCGTGTGGGTTGGAAATGGAGTTGCCACAGGTGAAAGGTTAATTCTCTGTTTTTCGATATAACATTTTATGTGGGCGCTCTGTGATTTTTCAAACAAAACTTTCATTTTCTTTTGAATGACAAGGGAGAGCAAATCTGGGTCCTATCCACAAAATTTTTTTGGCCTTGTTACCCTTTTATTCACCACATAAACTGGATGATTGAGAAGAGATGAGGAAAAATACTGGACATATTGCTCTGCTTTCACTATGCTGACCAAACCGACCAATTATACAGCTTTAGGGAAAAAGTAATGCAATTTGTAGGGAATTTCCATATTTGAAAATTTGGTTTCATTACAAAATATCATGACCTTCAGGGCATGCTGCAAAGTTTAATGTTCCCAGGCCTTTATAGAGATTTATAGGTGGGAAACAGGATCCAAGCTCTCTCCTTTCTGGTAATAAAGATGATATACTTTGGGAAATTGAGGTGTCAGGAGAAGTTGTTCTTGAGCAAACTGATAATTATAAAAACAATGAGTCATCAGGCACAGGTGATGACATTACACCAAGAGTTCAGCAGGCTTTACRTATAAATTGGCTAGGCTGCTGGCAAAAGTCAAACTCTTATTAAGAACAGCTACTGTTCCAAAGGAATGGGAATAAGTGAATGTTGTACCTCCACTACAAAAAAAGAGATCTCAGAATGATCTGGGAACAAGAGTCTTGTACCATCCATTATAGGCCTGAACATCTGACTTTGATAAACTGATTCAAGTAACAGGGAAAAGGATCCATGCAAAAAGAAAGTATGTCTCACTAATCTCTAATGATTCTTCATGTGYGTGTCAGTATCACAGTACGTAAGGAGAGCTGCTTGATGCAAGAGACTCAGGTTAGAAAGGGCCTGTGACAAGATTTTCATGAAACGCTACTAAGTTGTCATGAAGCAGGAGGACAAATATTGTTGGGGTCAAAAGCTGTGTAGCAGAAAGAAGGTAAATCATAGGATTCCAGTCAATTTTCTGTATAGCGAAATGTTAACAATGATATGCCTCTTGTTCTGTACTACATCTTGATTATTTCACTGTCTACTAACGCTTTGAAAGGTACAGGAGCAGTGATCTGCAGGGGACACAAAGTTATTTACCTTAGGGCAAAGGAGGACCATGATGATCTTCAGGGACACGAAAAGAAGCTATACGAATGGACAAGAAATTCATTGTTGGCAAATGTAAAGTAATGTACCTCAGAAGAAAAAATATGCATCTTTGAAGTCAAGAGCAGGAGTTAAATAGTCCAATAAAATCTGCAACTGCCAGGAAAAAGAAAAGTGTTAGGTAAGGAATGAGATAGTGAATAATTAGATTTTCACAATGGTTTGAAAAGACTAAGATTATTCACCCTAGATGGGAGATGAATAAGAGAGGGACGTGATGGAAGCACATTAATAAATGGCACAAAGAAGGTAAATCATGTTTTTTCTGTCTCATGATCAAGAATAAAAAAAAGTTCAATGAAGTTAAAAGCTGAGGAATTCAAAAAATTTCATACCATTTATTGCTACCAGAAGTAACCGAGACAAAGAACTTTTCAAGATACAAAATGGACATAACTTTTATAGAGAGAAAAAAAATAGCCATATATCAGAACTAATTTTTGAAAATACTGTTGAAAGAATAGKAAATTTCCCCCTTCCAAATTTAAACAAGCCTCAGAATATTATGTATCATCAAGACATTGAATACTGCAGGGGAGAGAAGTCATCCCACATCTTCCTAACATAGGACAAATGTAGGCACTTGTTATCTCAAGCATCTGCCATGGGTCACTGTCAGAGACAGATCTAAGGTCCTTTTCATAGTGCAGACAGCTCCATTGCTGTGTTTTGAATGTGTTTATTTCAATTTGCCAAGCAGGCAGTTCAACACAGCAGAATCAGTAACCAGCTAATTGCGGTGAAAGTTAACTATCTGCTGTCACTAAATAATGATATATTCACAATGTTCACAATGAGGAAGGCGATTATTTTGCTAGTGAACTATAATTCAGACCCTCCTTCTTTGCACAGTTTTGGCAGTGAGAAACAGCCCATTCTTCTACATATTGGAAATGCTGATATCTAGACCAATCATGAAGACTCTGCTTCTCACACACTTGAAGGCTTACCTAGCTATATCATACTCATTGCACTACCGACTTGACTTGATCTGGTATCAAAGGTGATAGTCATTTTAGGACATCAACTACAAGAATATAAAACTGAGTTCCAAAATATTTTGAAACATACTTTTCACTGTAAATTCCAAAATAGTATTTTTTGATATTCCTAACAGAAAAATAGTTGCCAAAATACCAATCTTTTCTATAAAACTACTGTAAAAATTCCACATGTTATAATGTCAAGTTTTGCAAAGGAGAATGCAAAAATCTGCTGCAGTCAAGGTGGAGAGGGCATCCGGACCTTTCATGTGCTCTTGAGTCTTGCGCCTTATTAAAAAAGAATAAGTCTACAGCTTGTATCATTTCAAATGAAAAGAATTACAATATAAAATAAATCAAACAAACGCAAAAAGATCTACTTGGGTTTGCGAAGAGCCTGAAAAAATAACTCTAAAATACTAACTGCCCTCTTCATCTCAAAATTGGCTCAAAATGGGCTAGCAGCAAWAATGATGTTTTAAGTGTTAGCATTGGCAACTAGCTCACTAGAGTATACAGCAAAGGTGAGGAGGATTACTAACAAAAATCTACTGAGAATTTCCCAGACTGCAACATGCCTCCATGGGAGGGTATGTGTGAAAGGCTGGCTGTACCAGATACAGGAGGTTAAGACAGATACATCTTAATCAGCACACTGGGGCTGGGTTGCAGGGACTCAATCTTTGAATAGCTCGTGAAATGCCATTGTAAGAGCAAGTCAAAGTACATTTCCACAGCAGCTTGCAATTAGACAAGGTATGCACTATTCAACACTACAAACAAGGTTCAATAATACAAGTACGTTTCATGATCCAGTGCAATAGCAGTCACAAAGTATGCAAAGCTACCATTTTTATGAACATGTAAGAAAGGATTATAATGAATTTAGGCAAAATTAATAAAGAAGATACTTAAAACACTGCTGTCCTCATAGAGCAAAGCCTAGCTTTCAAGTAAAAGTTTAAACAAAGATTAGAGTGGGTCATCTAAGAAGGAAAAACTGGTGTATCCCTATCGGTAAAAAAACATGCAAACTGGAAGAGTCTTTCAAGAACATCACACTGCTAGTAAAAGATTATCTATGGAAGGTTTAGAGATTACTTACATATGTCCCTGCTACAATGAAAATCTGATGGCTCAGCTCCTGCTTTAGTCTTTATTCGGACTGATCAAACTAATTTTTAAACAATTTTGCTGCACAAACTTTCGGCCACACTAAATCTTCTATGAGAGGGACACAGGCACCTACCTATATGTCTTGGAGTGGGAAAGCTTACCAACTCATTGTGACGTATTTTTCTAAAGCACTGAGATGTCCTTGGGCGAAAGGCTCTTTCTGTGCACTTGGTATAACTATATATTAATGGCAATAAAACACCTGTTTGGGTATAAGGATTTTTCCTGTTTGTAGCTTTAAGCGTGAGAACTGCAGGGCTGAGCAACTGCTGCCTTCAAAATTCCAAGGGGGAGGGGGGTGCACTTTTTCTCTATGGTGTCAACAGCTGGTACACATTAATACACTATAAAAACATTCATTCATAACTTTTAAATACGTAAGTTGAGGTACAAATTGAAGGTTTTTTTAAAAGTACAGGAATCTATCCCATTCAGAAATGCCCTGTTCCAAGATTGCATTGGGACTCAGAAGGCACACCAGCCACCATCTTCGCAAGGCAATCAGCCTACCCGCTATCCCCAGTGCTCTGTGAGTGGCTCAGGTACTTCTGGCAAAATATGGGAAGCATCTGAGAACACAGGGGAATAATGAACAGTGACTGGCTGCTTATGAGATGTATTAATAGCTTGGCTTGGAGGAGCGGTAGCAGATGACTTCATTTAACAACATGGTTACAGTGACTCATTGCCAGGAATGGAAGGAGGCGACCAGGCTGCTTGGTCGACTTTCCGCTCTGCCGTCCCTTACCTTTCCATTGCCTTGTTGCCTCTGCCATCCCAGGGCACGTGCAACGGTTGCACCCAAACACTTGTTTTGCTGCCCTTTCCCCAGCATATCAAGAGGAAAAGTCAGTCTTTCCTCTTGGCCAGGATTCTTGACCTGAGCCATCACAGGACAGGGGAGATGAGACRGTGGTGTGGACCAATCCCTTTTAAAGTTTTGATTTGCTTTGTCCATGATACTTTGCTTTGCTGCCACAGGCAAGAGCTGACAGATGAGAGAGGGAAGAAACCATATCCCAAAGCAAATGGATCTATCCGTTGGCCTCTCAGGAGGAGTTGGCTGTATATCCTGGAATGCCTAATGTTCAGAAAATTTATCTTGGTAAAGGCTCAGGAAAATGTATGTTTTTATTTTACCCAAAGTAAAAATATTGGTCAATGTGAAATTAAAAAGTGAAAATAATACTCCCCCTTGTAAAAAATTCCAACCTCCTACACTCACTGTATCTCATAGACTTCTAAAACAAATAACATGCATTTTATGTGTTTTTTTCTACTAACATTTTATTGGCATTTATAATGTAGTACAGAAGAGACTTTTAAGAGGGAAAAAGGCAAGTTACAATAACATACCAAAGCGTTTAGAAAAGGCTGTGATTGCAGAGGATACAGATCATGCTACTTTCCTTTCTCTTTCATGGTAAGAAACAGAAAACACCAGGCGAGTAATGCAAATCTTTTCTGTTGCCCCTGGGGCTGTTTGGTGCTAACTCCTGAAGGCACATATTGCCACAGAAGGAACACATTTCAGAATATCACCTTTTCACATCTCCTATTCTGATTCCAGCAAAAGAATTAGGTCTACAGATCTGTAGAACATGTATCTACAGATCACTATTAAAACAATGGGTAGCAAACAATCCAAAAAAATCCCCAAACATAGGAGGCTAATAAGTGCATATGCAGGAGAGAGGAGAACAGCCCCGGTAGTAGCCTCGTAACTAAATGGAGTTCTCAGCACTTCATTCTCTTAATTGCTCATTGAGCCAGGTGCTTGCTGGTAACTACACTGTTTGGAAAGGTGAAGTTTCTACTCAAGTTTTTTATATTTCTGCTCAGGTATCCAAGACATATTTGAGACCTGCAAACACAATTGCTCATGGCACTTGTTGAATATGGCAGCTTTTATACCCAGAGTGCATGACTGATTTTAGCCAGGTAATCATTATAGAATTCCTGCAAGTTAGCTGTAAAGATTCCAGGAGAGGATTGGATAGTCTGTTCTTTGGATTTTACAATTACTGACTCCAGAAAACCTTTATAGCTGCCAGTGCCATCCACTGCCGTCCTGTTCTAGAGAATTTAAGCAAGATCTCCTCCCCCCAGCCTTTAGGACAGGGGACTTGAAACAAGAGGTGTGGTGTTTTATTTCAAATCTAGTAGTTGTCCCTATGGTCAACTCATCTTTAGAGGGATACCTGGTCATCTGGAGTCAGACTAAACATGGAACTGGGCACATTGCTGCCTTTGCAACACCAGRTACAGAAAATGCCTTCATCAAGCAAGCTGAAAGACTCCACTGTCCCTCTACCACCCAGGCTGGGGTGTGACGGGACCAGGCACTCCACCAGAGGCCTGGCTGAATCCTGTTTCTGCCATGTTGCCAATAACACATGTGAATCTGGTGGTTTTTTTCACAAGTTCCACAGGGTTTGGGGAGTTTTGAAAGACACAGCACAACTCTCATCAGAGCTTCTTTTCACCACTCTCTCTTAACAGTGCAGAAGTCCTCAGTTCACTATAAACACAACAGCTCAACGCTATTTCAAAGTGGCAGAATGAAACTGCACACGTCCAACAACCTAGCACTCATCTGACACTAAAGGAGATACACAATGAACAACTGTTTTCCTTCTGAGGGTTCCAGTGTAAGAGACTATAAACATTGCTTAGTTCAAGTTGTTTCAGTAAATACAGGGTACTGAAGTAAGTTTAGCTTCAATTAGTTATATTAACACCCGCAGCTCTCAATCAAGCATGTCTCCACCATATTGCCATTAAATATATTTTATGTTTGTATATTGTTTAGCCAGAAGTTCTTTCACAGACTTGCTTTTTTAAGAACCGTGGTCAAAGGTAAAGACTTCAATGTAATAAAGGCCTGCAATCCAATAATAATAATATGTTAATTCCAATACCACAGAACGGTAAAATTCCTTCACATTTCAGCAAACAATCTATCTTTCTCATGGGCTATAACTGCGCAGATGATTAAGGCAGTCTCTGAGGGGGTGGAAAGGCATGCAGCTATGTTCTGGACGGCAGCTTGTTAACCATTGCAATGGAAGCGGAATCCACTGCCTCTAATGAGTTCACTAACTATTTTAAAACAAAGATATTGCAACAACTGTAGAAATCACTAGTGCCACCAATTCATAGGCCTGGCTATTACTCCTTCTAAGGTAAAAGATACTGTATCATTAGAGAGCATCAAAACAATTCTCATTGAAGGACATTATGCAGATATAGTTGTTTGCTCTTTCTCTGCTATTTAGCCATCTTAGGCCTGAAAGGTTGTAAATGCATTTTTATATTGGACTGTCTGTCTGCAAGGCATGATGTTTTGGATTAGTGCATTAGTTTAACACTAGATATCAGGACCTTGAAAAAGATGGAAGTCTGTGATATAACATCAGACACATTTACCTACAATACCTTTCTCATATAACAGTGAAAGTTAGTTTGATGTTAAGAAAGAGGTTGTTACTGGAACCAGTAGGAACATGATGACCATCTGCATCGCTGCATAATTTGGTGAGATATAGAGGAAATGGGGAAGCCCTCAGGGAACCAAAGCAAGGGTTTAGCGCAAAAAAGCACCTGGAGAGAGAAACCTGGACAGGGGGGAGGAAACGGAGAAGAAGCTGAAATATTAACAGGTAGAAACAAGCCCTGAAAGCAGCCCTAGAAAAGCTGCCAGGGCGCAGATGAGTGGCAGGCTGCATCACAGCCATTTCTGTCTCAGAACTAAAGAGAATGAGATGGGCTAGAAATGTAGTAGATTCTGTCAACATGACTACCTGTAATTGCCCCAAGAGAAAGACACCTGGGCTACGAAGCTTGTTTAGTTCCTAAGGGTGCAACAGAAGCAGTCCTGTCTGAGAACCTATAACAGATCATGAAGCTGTTAGCTTCTGTCCTCTAAAAAGAAGTAGAAATGACAACATCAAACAGCACTGCGTCCTCTGAGGCTGCAGCTATTTGCTTTTTTTTCCCCTCTACTGACTGACCAACCATGCAGCTCCATCTAGAAGGTGGAGAGGAGGTGAGTTCCTACAACTCTTGGCCTGCTACTGAGAACATACATAGCACTTATTTAGGAACTAGCTTTCTGTTAGTAACCCATGACCCCAAACAGATAACTATTCCCACATCATATTTTTGTACTTGGTAATTGCTGTTTGCCTGCATTTTTTAAAGAATAGTTGGTCTAAACCAGCAACATCTGAACCATCTCAAACTGCTGTAAACTAGAGCTAATTGGGAATTTTCCTGTAAAACTTACTCGTTGAAAATGCTTGTTCATCAAAATCTACATATTTTCCCTATTTCTCTATTTCAGCTAACATCTGATGAAACCCTGTCTGTCAGGCAGGTCTTGGCATGTCTGGCCTCCTGCCAACCTGTCTGCTGAGCTGTTGGGAAGTCCAGTTTCCCAGACTGCTGCAAGTCCTTGTACTGGAGTTCCCAGAACTGGATTCTTATCTTTCTAGGATAATGCATTTGTCCTTGCAAACCTCTGTCAAACCAGAGCTTTTGGGATCAAGGACCTTTGCCACACGCCTGAAATTGTCATTCAGGGGCTGTAGCTTGTGGATGTCTGCAGGATGACATCTGTCACCGTGTTGAATCCTGAGTCTTTCCGATTCCCAGTTCTGATGTCTCTGCCAGCTGCCTGGCTCCTATACTACTCTGCAAGCTGGGAGCCAACTGGGTCCCTGCTCCCAGGAGAGACCATACGATGGCTGGTGGCCTCTGCAAGCCCTGACATCGACAGAATTCCTTCCAGTTTGACTTTTCCCTACAACTGGTGGCAGTCAAACTGATCAAAATCACATCAGCCCCCATTAGTCAGCCCAGTGTTCCCTGCAGCACAGTTCATTTTGGATATACCATGTTTCCTGTGGGTTTGGCTTTTGTCAAAAATGGGAGTAATTCTCCCCTCTTCCTTCCTCCCACCTCAAAGAAAACACTAAAATCTATGGTTGAATAGAAATTTGGTTTCCTGGCCAGCTCTACCTGCACTGTGAGAAGGGACTTATTTGGCTATTTCATGACAGTATCTAGAGATGTCTGTAAGGCAGACATTGGTATTTCAACTTCTGTTTTCTACAGCTCTTCTCTATTAAGGAAAGATTTATTTTCCTTTCACCAGGCAGAGGAGAACCTTGCCCTGCAGAGGCATTTTTAAGTTTCAAAATAGGCCCTTCTATTTCCAGCATTTTCTTTGAGATTGCTTCAGTCAGTGCTTGATAAAGTAACCTGCACTGTATCAAAGTGTTGGTGCAGAAGCCCCAGGAAATCATAATTTTCCAAAACTTTTATGCTAAGTCTCTCCAACTCCTGCTACAGTAGCTAATATAGTATGAACAACACTGAGTCACTCACCTTTTTAAATCTTTGGATCCCTGTATATAAAAATTAATTCCTTTAGGGTTCATTTCTAGATATCATGGGCTTGGTCCAGGATACACTTTGCCAAGACTATGAAGAAAAAATCAAAAGCATCTTCAGGAAGTATAATTGAAAACCTGGCAGAGAGCTCACAGAAGGCCAAAACGGTGTGCAACATGCCCAAGCTTGTTTTTCCTTTCCAGTTAACTGAACGTTAGGCATAATTTAGAGCCTGGTTCAGCACAAAATACACCCACGGTTTCTCTACAGTAAAAGCTTGCACAAGGCTTCTGTAATGCAAAGCCTGAATGAGCTCTTTGCTAAATCAGGCCTTTAGGATTCTCAGTATGCACACGTAACCACGGCTGGAAGTGGGGAAAGAAAAGGGGCAGACTCCTTAATGTTGCAGCGCAGGCCTGATCTGTGTAGCAGACCAGAAGGTCACAGCAGAGGGTGGGAGGAAGCAGTGTTCTGCTCCATTCGAGCAGAAGAATTTTATGTTTGTTCAGAAGCATAAGAAACTTTGAAACACCATATAAGGGCTGAGACTCAGGCCCTGCTGGAAAAACCTGCTGGAGCTGTGCTCTGTGCATAACTCATATGAACATTAATGAGAGTTAAATGCATGCATTGAAAGAAGAATAGACCCCTTAGTGATTTGTCAAGATAAAATTCAAAATAACTTTGAATGCTCAGAGGTAAATATTAGGTTTAAGAATTAAAACCAGCAGAAGTAGTGGAACAATTGCCTATAATGAGATCCAGGAACAATCTACCCACTGTACCAGGTTTTCATTAGAGTTATGGCCTGCAGCCATACCACCTTGTGCTGTGATCTTAAAAGCTAAGACGGGTTGGGCTGGTTAGTATTCGGAAGGGAGACCTCCAAGCAAGCTTACCACTGCAGGAACAGCTTAGTGATGCCATAGAGAATGTTCTTCCTTCTGATTCAGTATTGGATCCAGGTGTTAGGAGATCTGAAGGTCTTTTGTGTGAGATCTAAATCTAAGGATCTGATGATCTATGGTTATTAAAGCCCTCCTGTCATTTCTTAAAAGCGTTACAATGCCACTTTGGAATGGCTACTGCATTTCACTGTAGAGGTGGCTGCATGACAGTGACAGATAAGCACTGCCAATATAATGTAATGATCAACTTCACAGGAAGGCTGGAAAACTAAATTTGCCAGTACAGGGAATGTGGTTTAAGTCCCCAAAGCTCCAGAGAGCTGCAAAGGACTGTTTTCTGTTTGTCTGGTTTTTTTTGAGGGTGAGTGTTCAAATCTATCCTTGAAATGTAGTTCCATCTTGGAGCTCTGCAAAGGGAGGATGCTTTTACTGTGGCATAACTGAAGAGGTTATCACATGCATATGTACATGCTCTGTCCCCTGCACACACAGCTGAACTGCCTCTGCAGCAGCCATCAGAGTCCAGAAAATGGGCTCCAAGCTGTTAATAGCAGTGGTGGAGGAGCAGCTCCAGAGGAAACTCAGCTGTTCTGCTGATGGAAGCAGGGCAATCAGCTTGTCAGTTGTCCCATCCCTGCTTTTAAATCTGCCAGGATTAAACCTCATGGGCATTAGCCCTGCAAGGAATTAGGTGCATATTCAATTGTAGACACAGAACAGTTCCCTAAATCGTCAGGACAACTCACAGCACACAGTTAAAGATGTATCTGTCTCCAAAGAATGAGGGCATAAATGAGCAGCACAGCTACACAGTTCCTAATTGATGTTCTTGATTTATTAACCTCCCTGGTTGTCATCCAGGGCACTGTACTAACATTGTTTTGTTTGTCCATGTAGGACATGATCCTGAAAACTGCTGAGAGCCCTTGAGTCTGTAGTGCTGAGAGGGCTGACTTCATTGGGAATTCACTGAAATTCATCAATTGGAGTTCATTGAATTCAATGGGATTTAAGAGCATTTGGCATCCCTTAGGAGGCAATTAGCACCTTCCAGAAACAGGGCCTTAGACAATCAGATCTGGGAAGTTTAGACAGGCTTTCCTCTGGGTTTTGGGGCAGTTGCTATTTGTATACAGTAAGTAGCCATTTTAATTTTTTGCTTTCATTTTAAGATGTAATTTTGAACAGAGCTTGGGTTGTCTATTAACATTTGGTATCATGCTAGGACTGGACACAGCAACAAGCCTCGCTGATACTGGTGAATAACCTACTGGCCAGTTGCCAGAACCAGGTTACTTAGTTGTTTTACATATGGAAATACACTATAATGTGACTAAAATAAAACATCTCTCCTCTTTACCATGATGCTTTTATTTGCATCATGTGGCTAAATAAAAATGATTTGTTCAAGATCCTCACCCATACAACTTCCAATAGTTGCTCATTTCTGACTTCCTGCAGTGACAAGGAGGAAGCCATGAGTCTGCTGGCTTGAAGTAGCTCCCAGGCTGTGTCATAACTTGTGTTTGTACATAGGCCATATTTGCTTAATATCTCAGTTTTGCTATTGACTTCATGGGAACAAGCAGGGTCACATAAACCAGCTGGCGATACATATTTGTGAGGAGGAGGGAAAGCATCAGCCCACACTACCCGCTGTCTTATATCAAAAACTCTTCCAACTTACTGTAGATGAGATTGGAAACTGGAGCTGTAAGAAAAGCCCTTTCTTAATTTTGATATTTTTCTTTGCACTAAATAAACTTAGCCCTGGATCCCCTCTCCTATTGCCACAGGAATTCTTGAATGTGTGTGTTCAATGTCTGTGTATGTTACCATAACGCAGAGAAAAAATTCTGGGGCTGTTCAACACAGTGAGGACTTTACTATACAAAATGCTGGATAGGCTCCTTGAGCTGACAAACCGCATGTGAAATCACAGTTATTCAGGACATCCTGGTGATCTGTTTGAGTGAAAGGACCTTGAAGGATTTTCTATAGACAAAATAGTGGTCAGAGGAAGAGAAATTACCAGTTGAAAATATAAATAATAGCTACTGATAACGTTAATGCAAGCACCTTGATCCCATTCAGAGACAACTTTCAACAGTGCCCAGTGTTTGTTACAGCTCCAACTTTGTTTCATTTATACTAGGAAAACAAGATATCTGTCCTTCCTTGATGCCTGATCCGAAGACCACTGGTGTCCATGTTTTTTTTAATCCAATTCAAAAGCTTTTGGATTGGTCCTTTAAACAAGGACAATTTTGCAGGAAAATTAAGYATTCTAGTTAGTAGATTTTGATAACTAAGTATTTCATATTCATAAATAACAGAGCACTCTTAAGTCTGCACATTTTTCCTTCTTTGCTTTGCTGCTTAYGTATTTATAACTACATTTCCTACTAATAGTAAAATATAACACATAAAGAATCATGTAAATGCTCGGTACTCAGTACAATCAGAAGAACTGATGGGAACATCTTCCCATTTAGTTTCTGAATGCTGCTCTAATCCTTCCTAAAATCCTAATAGCATCTACAGCACTGCATAGGAATCCTTATGCTCCAGAAATATGTCTTATTTATCCATGCAGCAGGCAGCTCAAGGCAAAAGAAAAAATCCACATTAGAAATAAGAAGAGTGTAATACTTTTATAGCATCCTACATCAGCCTTCACATCAGAAAGATGTAAAACACCAAATGTCGAAAGAGCATATTATCCAGGATAAACTGAGCACTGCTACCACTGTAAACTGTTTTAATATATATGCACTTGAAGCACTGACAGCAATAAGTGAAACTCCTGTTTACATTTTTTATAAGAAACACACATCCGTTTTTTTTATCCAGATAATGCTGTAAAGTTCTAGCAAGAGGTTGCACAAAGCAACTACAAATAAAGTGCATGTACATAAATAACTTTGTCTGACTTTTTGTTTAATGTCCAAGATGATTGGAACAGATTGTATCATGAACTACTTTCCCTTTGGCTAATTAAATAGCCGTCCCCACTTACCATAAAGCATATTCTTATTAAAACAAGTATCTATATTCACTCTGTTGGATAAATTACTTCCAAGTAAGTGCCATAAAGCCCATTACATTCCTGCTTTAGAAGTGGATTAGGTCCAAACAGACAATCAAAGGATTTGACTGGGATTATTTTAGATTAGAAAAACTAAGGGAGACATGAGGCACTGACAAGATCATAAAGACATAAAGGATAAATTAGCAGTTACATACCAAACAAAGTACTCCAGCAGTATCCTAGCATATCCAGAAGGGGGAAAAAAAAAAAGAAAAAAGAAAAAAATCCTATTGTATTAACCTAAGCCAAAATGGAAATCTGTTTACGCAGAAATAAAATGTCATGAGTAAATGTTATCTCCCATACAAATCAACAAATCAAATGGCTATTTCAAAGTTTAAAACCTGGTAATATACATATATAACCAAGTTCACCAACCAGCTGAGTAGGAACTTATTCTTTCTACAGGTTCCTTTTCAAATTGAACAGAAAAGACCATGTTATGATTTACCATATTAATGAGCCATTATTGCATAACTGTATTTTTATTGTAGATATATTACCTGCTAAATGATGCTGTTTTTCCAGGAAAAGTTCACAGTACAGATTCTATGGGAATGTTTCCTGMTGACAGTTCCTAAATCTTTCAGAAGCTGTCAGCAACCTCAGAAATCAAGTTTGCAGTACCCTAGCAAGCAGAAGCACATGCATAGGCCCTCTATTTTTAAACTGCAATCCAAGCTGTTAAAGAAACACCTTAAACATAACAGATTATTGAAAATAAGATCATCCTATCTCACTTGTCAATCTAAAGGACACTGTCAATTACATGTAATCTAATACACAATCTCTATAAATATAACTCGACATCTAAAATCTAATTTTTTGGCTAACTTCTGCCAAAACTGATTATCCTCAGAACCACATTAACAAAGCCTTGATACTAGAATAAGTAAAATTAAGTAAAATAAACATTTCCACAGAGAACATTGATTCACAGGGAACATCCTGTTTTTTGTATTTACCTGTATCCAACCTGCCTACCACAGATTTTTCACCCTTCAAGCTCATAAAAAAGGATGGCAATTCAGCCAGAAGCTTACAAGAAATTAAGCAAAAAGGTTATAATTACAATTAATTATTGAAGATGACCCATCAGGCTTCTGAAATGTCCTCATACTTTGCTTCACTGTAATGCTTTTGTTCTGCTTGTAGCACTTCTTTGAACGAGGATACAGAGGATCAAGACTCAAGAAGTGGGTATAGCTCTTTGCTAGAACTGTGACTGTACCAATAACACAATGTCCTGATTATACGCTGAACGTGATACAAACATTCCTTACCAAAGCTCACTAGAAAAACTGATTACCAATGCTTCCATCAAATCTGATTACTCCCTTTTTATTATAGTGGCCATTTTCAAAGTGGTGCTCAAGAGTTTACAGGCACAAACTCTGTTATTGGTAAATGGGATTTTTATGGCTAATTTCCCCATTTGCTGTTTGTTATGAAGATTTGTGCACATTACCCTCGTACACAATTTCATGACTATATTTTACAATGCTCTTTTGTTTTGGATATTAGCTAGAAGATAACTTTCTCAAGAGCATAATGTACTCCTCTAATATACAATATTCCATGCTGCTTTTCAGCTGGTTTGGGCAACACAGAGAAGCTAGAAAATTGCCACAGTAGAAAAGATAGAAATTTCCTTGCCACAGCCAAGAGCCTGAAGGTTTTTTTTATCTCTAAAACAACCTCTCTTTTGGTTTTCAGAATTGTGAATCAGGGTAAGGGTGGGTATTCCAGAAATCACTGACTGACAGAGTATTTTGTGTGAAGCCTGTTTTACCTCCTTAGCAAGTAGTGATTCAAATCAGATGTGGATCAACTTCAAGACAGGTGAGAAAAGGTGACTTAAAACAAGGCTTAAAACAAGTCACTTCCACCTGTCTTGTGGGTGCTGCTTTGAGACCAGGTTTAGCAGCCTGGCCCATAATCTATACGTATCTGTGTGAAAGCTACTGGCTACTCACAAATATGACTAAACTAACTCATAAGTCCTGGGTGAGATGTCTCAAAAACAAACTGACTGTTCTGAAGGCCAAGCAAAACAGGCAGATTTTTAATCTTACCAACACAGAGGCTGCAGGTTCAGCAGCACCATACTCATTGCATAGAAACTATTCCTGCTTTCACTTTTTAGTATTTAAAAAAAGTAATGAGGAACTTTTTGCTAGTCTCAATTAAGCTTTTCAAATAAACATGGCTTAACTGCAGTTGGCACTATTAGTAAGGCTATAAAAGCAAAAGCCACGGCCAGGCGGGTTGCTTTAAAACTGAAGCCTAGGAAAGAGAGAAGAGAGGGAAAATGTGGATCACGATTTGCTACAAAGAGAGAAAGGAAAGGATGGATCATAAAATGTAAAGTATGTACATGCATGCATGTGCATGTGTGTGTATTTATACATATATACACACTTGCATAAATATATATACTTCTGGTCTATACATTGTTGGACAACGTGTATTTGTTCAACAAATAAAGAAAATGCAATGTAACATTTTCATTTATGAGATTTACAAGAAGTCTAGAATGTAAGAATATTTGTATTTTTAATTATTTTATTATGGCCAGTAGCATCTCCTCAGCTATGGATTAATGCAAAGATCTTCACTTGAAAAACAGAAGTAAGCCTTCTATCCCTGACTTGGGTTAGAAAACTTCAGCTGAACCTCATCAAAGTAACACCAATCCAGCTAACACTTTACAGATCTGATCTTACACAGATAGGAGTTTGCCGGGGGAACAGAGCACTTTTAACAAAGGTTTGCAGAAACCTGGGCACAAATGATTAACAGATATGGCTTGTCAGATACTGTCTAAAGCTTTTCAGAAAACCACCCTCACAAAGTGTTGAGAACTACTTTTAGGTCTTCACCAAATCTATGAAGCCCTTATTAGTTTCAGTTTCCCTGCCTGTAGAGTTGAGAAATGATGATACTTAACTTTTTTCATAAAAGCCTTTGATATCTATTGAATAAAAACACTTTGTAAGAAACTCACATGTATATAATTGATTTTATATATTTTTATATATGAATTAAATCTATGGCTACGGATGCATGTATACAAGGGAATAGCAAGTTAATGTTCCTACAAAATAGAACTATAAAACTATCACAACATTTATGGTCAAACTTTATTTGTTTTGTAAATCGCACGGAGCCTTAAGCCAAGCTTGAGCGTTATGCTATATGCTGTGTATTCTGAATGGACAGAATTTCTAAACAACTACCTAGCAGAAACTTAATGAATTTCTGAACACAAGCTTGTCTTCAGTTTCAAATTAGTACTCTAAACAAGCAGACCTTACAAAAAACTGATCAGCAATGTTACAGCTAAGTTTCTCATATAAATTACACATCATTTACGTAACAAACTGTGCATACTTGTAACTGGAATAAGTTAAAATTTTTTGAAAAATTTTAGATCTTCATAATTGTTTTCACTGGAATATATGGAAATGGAACTATTTTTCCTCCAAAATTTTGTCATATTTTTAAATGGAGATATTAAAATACTTCTCAAAACCACTGCTCAGATAGTTTTATAAACATGACAAGATACACCAAATTTCAAAGCAGGATGACGTTTTGTTGTAAATGCATCAAGTCTTTTGAAGAGGACTGACTGCATATGGTGTATATGAGCTAATTGAGTAGAACTGTTCATTTTTCTGAGATGAACGTTCAGATACATGCTTCCTGGCACAATTATTGAGCTAAATCACTTCTTGAGGTAGTACATTTTTGGTGAATGTTTGCTGGTTACATATATGCAAACACAAATTGGGGAGAGAGGAGAAGGAGGAGAAGCAAGATGAACGCTGATATTTGTGAAATTAAAGGATCTAGCAAGCTTGGAAACAGAAGCATTTTGTTTATCCAGAATCCAGCTACAATCTACAGGGTGCCAACGCAAACTTCTTACTATCATGCAAAAAATGACAAGAAACAGTCAGAGCCATCTAAGTTTAAAGTCTATCTGTGGTTACACATCAGACATTAAACCATGCTGTCTGTTACATGGCAGATTTTTTAAATGCTTTGTATCTGATTTTCTCCATATTTTTAGCTCATCAGGAATCTACTATCAGCTATGCTGACTGACTGTGTCCTCTAGCCAGCCCCTGCAGGCATCAGAGGTACAGCATGTCCTTCAAGCTTTCATCCTCCCAGAGCACCTGGTTCAGTAGCTATCAGAAAATCTCTCTTTTGGTCTCTCCACGGTCCCTCCTGACTGAGACCTGGTATTTGTAAAACCCTTGAGATTCTCCTCTCCAAGGGGCTGTAATTCCCATCTTCCTCACAGATTTGTTTCTCTCAGCTGGCAACATGCTGTGCTAGAGGCTAACATTTTTCATGGAGTTTTAACAAGCCCTGTCAAATGTGTCATCTCAAATGTTCTGATTTTTATCATAAAGTGAATGCACTACTACTAAATGCTTGGGAATTGCTAAAATGGGAAGAAAAGGGTTCCCTTCCACTGTGGGCTCTAACTCATGTTCAGTGGAAAGGCTCTTCCAGCCTTTCCCAGCAGCAAGTCCTACTCCCTTTCTTCTAGTGCCCTCTTCCTACATTTTTACAGCCCAGATTGCAGCCATTTGCTAGTTCCTGTGAGCTTATCTCATTATATCTGTCTTTCCCTGGGCCAACAAACATGAGAGGGCTCTAGAGCTGAAGGTCATGGGAAGTATCTTCTGTCTTAAATAAATGAACAGAGACCAATCTCTCCTTTGGAGTGTTCCTGCTTATAGAGAAGTGCACCTACCTGACAGAATGCTCTTTTTGCCTTTTATCACCAGTGCTGCACAACTGCAGTTAGGACTCTCTCCATGCCGTAGTGAAACAACCTTTCTTTCTTCTTCCTCTCCCATGGATTTCAAGGAGCGTCTCCTTAGAATTTCAGCCCAACATGATGTCTGAAAGGGAATGAGATGGAGTTAAACCAGCAGTTCCTTAGATGTGAACAAGTGACAGTGTCTTTGGATGACCACACTGACTACTTTTGCCTAATTTTAACAAAAAATGTTATCAATCATATAACAATAGAGACCTAATAGCTCTCTGGCTTCTAGTTGCTATTGAAATAAAGTATTAAATCTATCCATAGCTGCAACACCTTCTTTCTTAGTGCCTGAATACAATTCACCAACTCTGAGAATAAATCACAATTCCTTTACAACAATCATCTAGATTTTCCAAGAACCCTGTAGATAGACATAGCCTAGCAGATAGCAGAGTCTATTTTTCTGTCATTAAGGTGCTGAGGACAAGAATAAAGGAGTCATTAAATATCTTAGTAAAATAAAGGTATTTCCCCAGGCTTCTTTCTTTTTGCAGTATTTAAGATTGGCTGAACCATGTCAGATAAAAGATTGATCTAGCCAAGTATCCTGTCTGTGACAACGATGTCCAGCAGAGACTGAAGAACACAGGGATCGAAGTAAGTATGCAGTGATCTCTCTCCAGAACATTCTTCCAACAGAGACATCAGAAATAGCGTCTTTGTATACAATGGCCCTTGGTGGATTTTCCTTTGTGATTTTCTCCATCCTATTTCAACCCATGTAAAATTTTAGCATTTACAATATCACGTAGCAAGGACTTCCACAGTAACCGACTGTTGTGTTATAGTGGATCTTCTCTGATTGAGGAAGTTTTGCTCAGAATTAAAGGTTCTTTTCAAACCACGTATCTTTTAAAGAATCATTACCTGTTACAACAAATATTCTTTTCTTTAACAAATGCTTCCCTTTAAAACACTATAACATTTATGTTATTATATAAAAATCAGAAAATAAGGCTTAATAAAACAAAAAAAAAACCCAAAGCAGCTAAGCTACATCTATTACATAAACCAAAAAAGAGCCAGAAAAGACAGAGCTAATTTTTAAAATATTTTCAGTTTATCTGATAGACTGTTAGGTGCCATTAGAGTTAGGATTTCCTAATTGTTATCATGGAGTGATTATCTAGAATGCCACATTTTTATCCCACAGTTTCACTGCTGCCGTTCTATAGGAGACTGAGAAACTGAGATGCACCACACAGCTCATGAAACGGAGCTAGCAACTCATTAAGCCAATCAACTACATGCAAGTTCTTTGTACTTTGCAGGCAGTATCATCCAAAAGCTCTCAGTCTTCTTGGACTCAGATGATCTCTAAGCACAGCAGGAGTTAGGAGGATTTGGGAACTGCATCTTTCCAATCTGTTAAGCAATGCAGGGGTTTAGGCAGAAGCTACAGTCAAGCAAGGTGAAGAGGAAAGAAAAAAAACAGTTTTATGGCAAATGCACCTATTTCTATCCTAACAGAGGTCCTACTGCAATGTTAGAAAGAAATGACCTCTCCTTTGGATCTTTACTATTGCCACACCCCAGTGAAGACTGGAGTTTTCTCCTGTTCTTGGATGGCCAAAGAAAAAAGCCTGGTAATGTAAGACTGAAGTCATTCCCGCTTGCCTGCAAGACTGCAATCAATTCCTTCAGACAAAAGTAGCTGAAAGAAGCACATAACCATCACACAAGTTGTAGATACACCATAGAACGCAACACAGTTTTCTGTAAAACATAAACCCTTCCTGGTTCCCCCCTGGCTGGGGGGAAGGAAAGGTCATGGTGGCAGAACATGGACTAGAGGGGTAAAAGCTGTTCCCCGTTGGTGCCCAAGACAATGAGCTGGAGAGCCGACCCACTCTGACCTGCCACACGCCAGCCCTCGGTGCTCACTGCTTGCTGAGCCAGGGGAGCAGGTTGCAGGCCAGGCTCAAAGCTTCTCTGCTTCCCCATGGGAAGCACAGGAGCCTGAACCCCAGCTTTTCTGGCTTTCTTCCATCCCCCTGCACTTTTTGGCCCTACTTGAGTATTTTGCTCTCCCCCTCATACGGTGCCCCTCAGTGACTTGAGACCTGCCCCAGGCACGCTACCCCTYGCTTTCAGAAACTCTGCCTAAAACACCTCCCTCCCTGCCCTTACCTACTCGGGAAGCGCCATGACTCTGCCGAAACCTCAGCGAATACGTTTCACCTCACAACTGTGACTTCTCGTAAGGCTGTCTCCCCCGGAGAACCATGGCCCTGTGCATCCGCATGCAGGTGTTAAGAAACCAGCCCTCAGTCCTGAGCGTGAGGAGAGGCCCAGAGCCACCAGTCTGCTCTCTGACCTGGGGCCAGGGCGTACACAGGGCATACGCAGGGACATGGCGACTAGTGCCATCATTTCCAGCACCATTGTTTAGGCTCCTCTATCATTACAGGGAGAAGTTACCATGAACCATTTGTGCCTGCTTGCTTCAGAGAGATGCTGAGCAAAAGCTAGGGGGGCTGAGGATCTGGCCCTCTCCTTAGTGGATGATGAATGGGATGACAGAAAAAAGTTACATCCAAGATTATTAGCAGATATTAGAAATGCAAAAAATAATACTTTTTATGACTTGCAAAAGAAAGCATGCGCTTTAAAACAGATCTGATTGCCTCAGGTAAACTGTTTACTGCATTTCCATACATGGACTATGCAGAACAGAATGCACTTCCTACTGTCCCACAGTAATTTCTTAGGAAATCTTTACCACACAGGCAGTGTAGTAAGGAGAGTGTTGAAGAAGAGAGCTTTCAAGAGRTGACAGAAGATGTAAAGTATAGGCAGGGACAAGTGCCTTGTAAAGGTAAGTACCCCCTCTACTGACCTTAAGATGATATCTTCCCAACAGACTAGAAGTATAGCTTGTACATTTGTGTAATTATACACATGTGTATTAATATATTCGCAGAAATGCAAAAGATGAAAGTCAACTATTAATATGGCAATATATTCTCTCTAGTGATGTATCAATATTGGTTTATTCCTAAGGTATACAGCTAATTTCAACTCTGGGTCACATAAACTTCATTTAATAGCACACCTATTTATCAAATGTGTCATCAAAATGTGCTGAACTACCTTCTAAATCAGTTCCTTTTGCCAAGAGTATTTTGGACAATGCCACCTGCTCAAACCGTGCCTTAAACCCCTGTCGGCTGTGGCACTGCTTCTACTCTTCAGTAAAATCAAGGAATACCCTTGACTTCAGTGACAATGGGGTAAGGTTTCATGCTATAAAAATATAATGCCCACAATATTTGTCAAAGCAACTTCATTCCGAAATCCCCTGTCACAGCAAGGAAAACCCAGTTACTGGCTCACTTTAAAACTGAACTTACTTGGTTTAAGACCAAGGGCTAAATCAAATTCAGTCATATACAGCCTAAGATCTAAATATATTTTAGAAGCAGAGTTAAAGAGCAGTTTAGGCACCACCTCCACCAGCTATTCCATGTGTAAAATAAATCTGATGCAATCTCAAGTATATGGTATGTTACACTTCAGAATGCAGTGTTGGTTGGGACATCTGAGGCAATTCAGTGTCAGAAATATATAACCCATGATAGTCCAACACTCAGCGAGTCCAATATACTCAAGGTTCTTTAAAGTTAGCTCAAGTAACTTTACATAGCACAGACCTGGGTGAAATACCCATAAATTTAAGATCTGCTAGGTAAAATACATTTGCTCTTATCTGGTGGAGTGGAGCTGAAAGTCATCCTCTGTCCGAATTCAGGCAAGGCCTCAGAAATGATGTATGAAGGACAGTTAGACTAAAATGAGAGAAAGATGTATGTTCAAGAAAGCCCAGGATGGTGAAGAGATGAAACATGACAAAGGAGAAAAGATAAGGTCTCAAAAGTTACATGAGTTTGAACTCTTTAAATTCACTTAAAATGCTCCTGGATTTGTCCCATGCTAGTAAACTGTTTCCTTAAATGCCAACTGTCTAATTCCAAATTTTAGTATCTTAATTTTTAAAATTTCTAGAATTATTAAATAGTTAGAAAATAAAGTATCTGAAGAACATAAGACCATTGAAGGCATGGAAATTAGCGTAACAACAGCACAAATAGTTTTTTTTTAACAAATACATTATTTTATACAAATTTAAATAGCGGTAATAATGAGAATTATCACCTTCGTGACTGCTAGATTGCTACAGGATATTTGAATGACAGTATTTAAAGATGGAGATTTATATCTAATTCATTCTTGAGAGACTTAAGTGGCAGGCACAACCTGAAATACTTTTTCAATATCAGCAACAGCATAATGCATTGACAAAAACAGCTGATACCTACGAAGTCAATACCTCAGCCCTACGAAGTCAATACCTCAGCCATTCCCCTTTATCACACTTTATTTTTGTGTTGATCCCCAGGCAGGCCACTGAAAGCTTTTCTGTTGACAAGAAATCCAGATACTGTGGTCAGCCCTTCAACAGTGAAATGTACAATTAACAGATAGGATTATTCTAAAACTATCCTGTAGTTCTCTTAACTCCTAAAACAACTGATTCATTCCCACTAGCAGCACCTTTGTACACAAGTACGGCAAGCGTTAAGCCTCTCAAACAATGAAAACTTGAGATAACAGTGGCTGTACATCAAGGTCCATCAGGTGGTGAATATCAAACTGCTGTTCTCAGTGCTGCGGGCTCCATATATTAGCACTCAGAATAGTTGAATCAGCACACAAGTCCATTTCTTGAAAGGTATTAATCTTTTTAAAGGTGAAGAATTAATAACACGGAGAGAGAGAAAGGGTGAGAGAAATGCAATCTGTTACAGGACTGGGAGAGTGCAAATGAAGATTAGAGCTGTAGTTAGCTGTCATAAGAGACTGCAACCTCTGGTGAACAAACCCTCTCAACTCACTGGCATTTGTCACTCTCCAGCATTCAAGCCTAAATTACATTTAAAATAATTTTGAGACACTGGAACTGTTCATAATCTAAATATAAGAGAATATGAATATGGCGGGAGGCTGGAAGTAAAGAACAGGTGTGTGGGGGGCATAGATTCTCTACTGATTAACAGGTACTCCTTGCAGAAGAAATAGGCAGACGGGAGTGAAACAATATATGTTTTCTAGTTTGTATTAAACAACAAGATGGAAATAACTGCAAGTACAGAACCATCTGAAAAAATCTGGAGACTCAGCAGGATTTTAAAATCATTCATGTTTCTCTAATCCCAGTCTACTACTTGATGTGTTTCAGAGAAGGCAAATGACGGTCTGGAATGTGACTACAGAAGAGATGCAGGCAGGTCAGACATGTCCTAATACAGTCAGCCACTATGCTAAACCCCTTTGGATAGTAGTTACCTCCTGGGACTGGAGCTGAAGGGACAGCAGTTGGAACCACTGGTTTGAAAGTCATTTCATACTATTTCTCTTTCTGCCAAAACTAATCTGTTAAACAGGATGGAGTCATTCTCATTTTGGAATTGTGCCAGACTGTCCAGACTGAGAACTTAAAGCCTGTGCAGGCACCATCATATCATGCACAGGCACCAGCAGAGGAATGGTGATGCTCCATCCAAGGGAAGGGTTCTCGACAGCCAGTGCCCCATGTTGCAGTAACAGATTGCTTAAGGTTGCTTCAGCCAGGGGGCTGGAGAAGAAAGATATACAGAATTTTCTTTTCACAGCAAATACCCAACCACGATGAAGTGATGGACGACTTAATAGAAACAGCCTGCAGGCAGACTAGTTAATGCCAAATCCCATAAGGATCACCTTTGGGAGTGACAGTGGTGTGTTTGTTTTCCCTATGGTATGAGGACTGAAAGCAATTATATACTTTTATCTTTACTAATACAACAGATATCAACATACATATGTATAGATATCAACTTTTTGTTTGTTTGTTTTACCTAACTGGGCTTGCATCTTCAGTGATAATCTTTGGCAAGAAGGCCTTAGGTTTATTCTGTGGGAGGAAAAACATCTCTAAAGTTGTGTCCTGTCTTCTAATGTAATTTCATATCCCTTTATTCTTGTAATACATAGGAAGCTTCAATGCTTCACCTGAGTGAACTGTTTTAAACTTCACTGTTTTTGCCATTTGCTGGAGTGTCCCATAAACAAGCTTCTGTCTTTTTAATCTCTTTCAAACTCGGTGGGAGAACTTGTGTGGAGGAGTTTGCAGGCTGAGAGTCTAAATATTTTATTTTAGTCTTGCAAATCAATTTATGAGCAATGACATCACATAATACAATTGAAGAATTTTTTATGTTTCAGAGAAAACCATGCAAAAATCTGGTTAGAATACAGCACAGTGGAACTATGTTGTATGGTAGCTTTCACACAAACTGTGGCCGAAAACACTGTATAGAATTATATAAAGCAACAGTTTACATTACTGAATGCAGTTACAAAGACATTGTGTGATGAATAAATTGAAGTACTTGGTCATAAATCCAATTAGAGAGAGAGAGAAATTAACAAGCATAAGCAAGGCTGAAAGATGCATTTTAAGATGGATTTGAGAAGACATAAGGAATCAGTGAAGCAGAGACACAAGAATGTTGGTCCATATTGCTAGCAAAGCACGGGAGAAGAGTCTTGTATTGTTAGGAGCTGGACTATGGTGATGAACAGAAAAGGTCTTGAGAAAGAGGGCAGGCACACTAACAAAGGAGCTCATGGTCCACTGCCTTGTCCCTTGTGTTGTCATTTGCCCTTAGGCAACAGGACAAAGTACAACCAAATTAGAATGGTAGTATTTACAGCAGTCCATATAAAAGGGTTTAAAGACTGGAAGACAATGGAGAAAGCAGCAGAGTGGTTTGATAGGATCTGGGGAGGCCACAGAAATCAAAACTACAGGAGAGGTGGCAAAGGGAAATGAAGATGGGAGAATTCAGCTAGAGGGTATAGAGGACATAGCTGGTTTTGCACCACTTACTTTTAAATTCAGAAGGAAAGAAAGCAGAGTTAGTTGAGCATGTGYGCTATAGTGGTGACATTCATATGTGACGTGAAAGGTGATGCAAACCAGGTCACACACTGAAGTCAATGCACTGCAAATGAGATGCTTGTCGCAAACTCAGACTACGCATGCCCCAATAACCCAAGTATGAGTCCTTTAGAGGGAACTCTGAAATGGTGTTCCAAATAACAGGGATAAAAAATTAAAGCTAACTATGACAATAAGCTTAAGCCTGCTATGTCTGTGAACCCAAACACATTTCTCCACCACTTCCCAAGTTAACATACTTCTAAGAAGCAAACCAAGCAAGGCTCTATAGAAAGTCTGATGCGTAAGCAAAGTGATCCCTAAACAGTGTGCTTTGCAAAGTCTTTCACAAGTGACCTCAGGCCTCCTTAGGCTAGCGTAAGAGCTCAGGTGACCAAAGTCCAACCAAACAGGTCATTCAGCCCTCAGGCCTGCAATGAGCTCCACTCATAGAGATACCAGAACCTTTCTCAAAGTCTGGTGTAGTCTGGATAGTACTATATGGACACAGACTCTACTGGTGGGGAGGTCACGGCAATACTGGTGCCAAAATGATTTTAAAAACTCAGATTAATTTCTCCATAATTTTGTGATGCATATCTTTGCCTGGAGGCATTGATGGCTTGGATTACTCCATCTTCACATGCCTTTTGCAACTCCAAACAGAAATCACTGCTCCAGCAACAAGCATCCCTTTTACCTGTAGAGGTCTCCTTCCCTCCCCACTTGCCCATGAAAATCATAGCCTCTCACCCTCACTCAGCTCTCCTCCATTTGAAACAGACCATAACTTGTGCCAAACTCCACTAATCTATGTGTGCCTATTTTACAATGCCTATTTCCACAGGAAGGCAAGTGAAGATTCACCATGATTTAAAACAAAAGAATGTTTGAATATAAAATCATGTTAGTAGATGCAGACTAGAAGATGACAAACAGAGAATTTGTGACAAGATACCTTCAGTTAACCTTTCATCATAAGCTGCAGTGATCATCAGCTCAGTATAACAGTGGAAGCCTACCACTAAGATGAGTATCAGTCCACTCATTGCCCCACTTTTCCCCATTCAGTATCATACTGAGAATATTCTTTACTGTGTAGGCAGTGTACCTTGCCTTTGAAGTTAGGATAAAACTAGAAAGAGAAAATGTGAGAGGGAAGATAGGACTCCAACCCAGTTAGGTCTAATTTTTAATGGAATCAGTGTTTTTCACTCTAGATGCCTGCTTACTTATTCAACTCAAGTTCATTCTTAGGGGGATCTTGTCAATAAAGTCAAATCAGGCTCTCTGTGAGCAGTGAGGTTTTTGAGGGTCTTTTTTGAGGGCTTCATTAAAAGCAGACAGTTTCTCTAACCTTTTAGCAGAACCTGTTATCTGATGACGTGAATTAAAGTCTCTCAAATGACTAATAATCATATCAAGGCTGCCATGTCAGCTTGTAGATTTGAATAAGAGGGTCTGAAAACATTTGCATGCCTCGATGTGCCAGTGCTAAGAAGCTAATGTGATAGTGCTGTCATAAAGCACTGGAAAGACATGACTTAATGTAATCTGTCATGTCATATGCTAATCTTCAGCCATTACTTGAGTGCTGTAAGTAAGTAGAAAGCATTTGGGAGAAATCCTTTTCAATTTCTCTGAGTACCACTTCTGCTGCTGGTCAGCTCAAATGGGTTTTGTGCATTTAATGCAGAGCTCAAGTCAAGTTGGTTTAGGTCACACTTAATTAACCAGCACATTGATGGGTTGGGCTGGTACAGCACTATGGAAAATGGGTATTTCTGATACTGCTTAACAAGTAAATATTTCATAGACTGAAAGAAAAGAGACTTTTTYAGTCCTTGATAAGAATATGTCCTTTCAGAAAAACACTGACTCTTTAGCAAGACATTGTTTTCTTTGCCTCACTTACCTTGCTTCCATGTGTGAGCAAAATTTAAACAAAGATGATTATAAATAGTTAAAGACATTTCCATTTGTAACTGCAAACTTTTAAATCACTTGATGTACACTTGTCATTTAAACAACAATAGACAGAGGCAGCTTTAAACTCAATATACTTTTTAGTAAGAACAGAAGAAATGATCAAAGGGAAAATTTCACTTTTCTTATTTGTTTTAGGAAAATGACACCAACCTTTTTTAATATACAGCAGGTAGAAGAGGGAGAAATTCTTGCAACGCTAAGTACAGCATGTGGGACAGAAAATGAAACATATTAGTGAGAATGACAGAAATTTCAGGACAATTTTAGCAAAGTGTGAAGGGATTTTGAGTCAACACTTGAAGGTTATTTTAATAATAGCTACAGCCTATTCAAATAAAAGCTTAAGAACCCTGTGTCTTTTGCAGCTATGAGGATGTTTAGCAGGGCTGAGCAGTTTGCAACCTGTCCCAGCTAAATCTGAGTGCTTTGCACTCAAGTATTTCAGATCATTTAGATTAGGCCTGCTATGAAGAAACGTGGGAACATTACATCCACACCAAGAATAAGAAAACTTTCCTCACTCTGTTTTCTTGGTGGTCACATTGGAATCAAATCCTGCAGAAGTCAGACATTTCATAGACCTACAGGAAACAGAGAGAGACGGTCTTTACAGTATTAGGTCATTTTGTTCATTCTCTTGCCAACATTGGATTGTTCCCCATAGTAAATTGTGAAGTGCTTCATTCAGTCTAAATTTAAAATGACTCAGTTTAATAGGGTTTCCACCATTCCCAAAGGGGAAAGCGTTCTTACCCTCCAGTGTCAAGCATGGCTGTCCCCCTTCCAGAGCTCAGCTATTTTTTTCCCTTTGCTATGGCATAGGGGAAACCTATGTAATAACTTACAGCCTCACTTTCCCTTGCTAGTAAAACATCTAAGAGTTTCTGATCAAGAAATAAAGTCTTCCCCTTCAGAAGGAATAAAAAGATCCAAAATATGTTGTTAGCTGTCTATGGAATCAGTAATTCTTCACTCCTTTAACCCTGGGCTGTTCAATTGTGCTCTCAAGCTAAAGAGATTCTTCCTTTGCATATAATGGGCTGTAGTTATATTTCAAACACTAGTCTTTTAGAGACTTTTTTTCTGAAGTTCTTTATCTGTAGACGACAAAATACAGTGAGCTAAAGTTCTCAACCTCTTCCTACATTACAGAGGGAAGACATCAGGTCTTCCTCCCACTCTCACTGAAGTACCAGCTGGATGTGACCACAGGACCTCAAACCTTACCAACTCATCAGTGTAGCAAAACAAAGTCTTGGCTCTTGGTGATCTGTCTGTCCTTAAGTCACCTGCATACCTTTGCTGTGGAGTAACCCAGGACCAGAGTTAGGCCAGCCTTATGGACAATAGTTTTAAAGGGACAGTCTCCCTCACTATTGAAAGTCCAGTCTATAGCCTAATATATGTCACTACTTCAAAGCTTTTTCTGATAGTTAGCCAAAATATGCCAGTTAGCCAAGCTATTTATATTTCTTTTACTCTTTCCTCATACAGAACATTCATCATTCCAACTTCTTAATCATTTTTGTTGCTGTTCTCTGAACTCCCTCCAAATTGTTGACGACCTTTGGATATAATGGTGCCCAGAACTATTTGTTAAGTAGAGGCTCCTCAGAACTGTGAGAAGGACTGCACATCCAGAAAGTGAGGTTCACGCATTTCATTGTCCTTTACTGTACTTGAGGAAGCATGCTATTTTACTCACCAACAGAGGGAGCCACAGAGGAGGTTTCATTATGTGTTCATTATCTCCTTCCTCTTGGACTTCCTTTCATTTACCCAACTGTGTTCTCTGAATATTGTTTCATTCATCAATAACAGATCAAATCCTACTTACTGCTTTTTCTTCTATATCCACCCATTGTTGTAAGCTGACGAACCTTTTCAGGCACAGACTCCTTATTCAGTCAATCTATCCCACTGCTCTTTTCTGAACTAATTCCTGCTTTGTAATATTTAGGTGCAAAGTCCTGACTTCATCTTTTGCACTCTGTTATAATTTTTTGCTCTTGTCAGCCTATTTTCACAAATGAACAAGCTGGACTTTAGCTGCACTGACTTGGGAGTCTCATACTGATCACTGCCAGATAGCATATTTTTCAGAGTATTTGCCTTATACTAGAGACAAACATTTATTCAAACTCACATTGGGTTTCATCTTCACTGCATCATTACCTTGAGCTGTAACTCCAGTTTTGCATATAATTTGAGTCCCATCTACATGCAGGTAGGCTAGTTTTGGTGGAGGACTTAATATATACTAGTTCAAACTAACTGTTGCAGTGAGGTGACTTAGCAGACATTTTAAAATACAGTGCATATCCTCAGTCTATTTCCAAAGCATCACTGTCTCCTGAAAAGACATTCCCAAAGACCATGACTGCAGCTCAATCTTTGGTTCCTCTGTTGAGGATACCATGAAGGGCCCCAGTTAGCACTGTCTTTGACAGTACTTGCCAACAGTGGGCTAAAACTACCTACTGATTTCACTTGTAGCAAGATGTAGCCATTCGTCAGGAGGAAACATTTTCATCTATTGTTGTCTGAGTTGGAAGGCTATGACTCAGAATGTGTGTACGCACATGATTACAAACACAAGGTATCCAAACAAAGCAAAAAAGCTCTAAGCTAGTTCAAAATTACTATTCATTGGTCTACAGAGTGATATTTATCAAGTATCACAGAAATACGGAGCATTGAAAAGAAGAATATAAAGTTATTCATTATTATAGGAACTACTTACAGTTGGTTTCCAAAGTTTGTAAACTTTTAAAAGAAGATGAAATGCATCCTAAATTTTTCATGGTTTATGATCAATAGACTAAAGGAAATCAGTTCAAAATGACAATATTAAACTATGAATGCTTTTGTGTGTACCACTGCAGATAACTACCTGAAAGAACTAAATCAATAATATAACAGATGAGGAAAAAGAGAGATTATTTTCGTATGCAAATGGGATGACTTAAACTAGTACAAATTATAAATCAAGACCGTTCAGCAAAAGGTTTTTTGAAGGTTATCATCAAATCTATATTTATTAGTGATTTCTCCTTGTCATTTTGGGGAGAACATTAAGATTGGAAAAATACAAAAGCAGGGTCCTCCATATTGCTTTCTCTCATACTAATATGATCTTATTCTACAGAAATATGATGCAGCAGTACCAAAAGGAGATAGAGTTCATGGACAGCCTGAGTAAACTAAGATACAGAATTAATAAAAAGAACACAAACAGATTATTAACACACTCACTGTACAGAGAGCCAAGTAAAAGCAGAGGGAAGAATGCAGCTGTTTAAAACATCCTCAGCGCATCTTACGTTTTGATTTCCTCAGCCTGACTTTTTCAGAGTCATTTATGGCTTGATCTGTCTCTATGAGAGGGACCACAGTGGAAAGAAGCTTATGGGCTAGCTTCCCCATAGGATCCCGACAGCTGGATGAGAAGGGCAGATTTTTGAGGATCCCATTGTATCTCTCTGCCAGTTGTAAGGTAACTCCCTGATGAGGTTTCTTGCATTGTGTTAGTATGACTGGCTGGGTAGATGAGGGGAGAGCAGTGGATGTTGTCTACCTTGACTTCAGCAAGGCTTTTGACACTGTCTCCCATAACATCCTCATAGACAAGCTCAGGAAGTGTGGGTTAGATGAGTGGACAGTGAGGTGGATTGGGAACTGGCTGAATGGCAGAGCTCAGAGAGTTGTGATCAGTGGCRCAGAGTCTAGTTGGAGGCCTGTAGCTAGCGGTGCCCCCCGGGGTCAATATTGTTCAACTTCTTCATCAATGACCTGGATGAAGGGACAGAGTGCACCCTCAGCAAGTTTGCTGACGATACAAAACTGGGAGGAGTGGCTGATACACCAGAGGGCTGTGCTGCCATTCAGAGAGACCTGGACAGACTGGAGAGGTGGGCGGAGAGGAACCTCATGAAGTTCAACAAAGGCAAGTGCAGGGTCCTGCACCTAGGGAGGAATAACCCCATGCACCAGGACAGGTTGGGGGTTGACCTGCTGGAAAGCAGCTCTGCYGAGAAGGACCTGGGAGTGCTGGTGGACACCAAGTTAAGCATGAGGCAGCAATGTGCCCTTGTGGCCAAGAAGGCCAATGGTATCCTGGGGTGCATCAAGAAGAGTGTTGCCAGCAGGTCCAGGGAGGTGATTCTCCCCCTCTACTCAGCCCTGCTGAGGCCACATCTGGAGTACTGCGTCCAGTTCTGGGCTCCCCAGTACAAGAGGGATGTGGCACTACTGGAGCAAGTCCAGCGAAGGGCTACAACGATGATTAGGGGATTGGAGCATCTCTCTTATGAGGAAAGGCTGAGAGAGCTGGGCCTGTTTAGCCTGGAGAAGAGAAGGCTGAGAGGAGATCTTATCAATGTGTACAAGTATCTGAAGGGAGGGTGTYGAGAGGATGGGACCAGACTCTTTTCAGTGGTGCCCAGCGACAGGGCGCGAGCAACAGGCACAAACTGAAACATAGACACTTCCATCTGAACATGAGGAAAAACTTCTTCACTGTGAGGGTGACAGAGCACTGGAACAGGTTGCCCAGAGAGGTTGTGGAGTCTCCTTCTCTGGAGATATTCAAAACCCGCCTGGATGCGATCCTGTGCAATGTGCTCTAGGTGACCTGCTTGAGCAGGGGGGTTGGACTAGATGATCTCCAGAGGTCCCTTCCAACCTCAGCGATTCTGTGATTCTGTGATTCTGTGATCAAACACCAGTGAAAGAATAGTGTTGTTTCACTAAAATACTGTCAGACTTTTGGTTTAAAATTGTTTGAATATTACACAAGAAATCCATCCTCTGTATTCTCCAGGTCTCACAACAAAAAACTTTCAGCTCACAAAAGATTACTAGGAATGAAGATAGCTGTTTCCTCACTTGGGAAACCTTACATTTACCATGTCAAAAGACTCAGAAATACTTGCATGCAAAGAGAATCTGCCCATCAATATCACCATTCTCCACAACAAACTAGCCAGGTTGGATACTTGGAGGACTACATAGATATAGTTTTCTGTTATCTAGACACATCTGCTAATGTCATTAGGCACAGACACCGGGGTGGGTCCCCCATTTTCTTTGGCCCAAGTTTTGACCTCCCCTAAAAAGATGCATTAAAAGCCCGTGAGCACTGATTTAGCTCCTTGCTTTTCCATAAACAACAGGGCCAATGGCAAGCAGTCAAAATATTCACTTAGAAGCTTGAAGTGGCATTCATATAAGCKTGGGACTTTACCAGGTCTTTGAATACAGAATTTGGACTTTTCTACCATAACACTGCACATAGGAATGTTCTGAAGCTTCTATTACCTGCAGGTTTTTTTAAAATACAGAAGAATGTTTAATTTGGATGGTTGCATTAGATTAGGGGATATTAATGGATTATAACCACAGTCTTGAAAGTAATTGCCAGTTGTCTACAAATGACTACTTCTATACGAAGGCCAAAATTATCAAAGCAAACCACAAACAGTAACTCACAAGCCCTGAACATGTGCGCCCTGTTTATCTTTCTAGGTCTGTGCCCTTGGTCTAGGCAGAGATTTCATTACTTCTTGAATACAACAGACACCAGTTAGGATTCACAAACTCAGCTTTATTTACAAAGGAACAAAATGTCCTATTTTGGGGCAATTGTTGCAGCATAGACATTCTAGACACAAATACCCACTCATATCCAGACCTAAAATGAGTATTTTGGGAAGCTAGAAAGAAAAATGGTGAACTGGAATTTCCGTAGTAGTTCTGTTGTACAGACAAATAGAGGGCTTCAGATTTTTGGTAATATAGATTCCTTCACAAGCCCATCATCCTAAAAACCAAACAAAAAAAAGCATGCATATATACGTATATAACTACGTGTGTGTGCGCACATATGCATGTGTTGGTATATTATATATTCTTACAGATGTATTGTTTTTACTATGTAGTACTGCAAAAAGACTGTAAAAGGATATAATAGAAACAAAATGTTAAATTCAATTTTTTGTTTTTAAGAAAAACATTCAGCTGAACCTCTTGTGGTCTAGTCTGAAGAATCATAATGTGAATTGCTATTCGGCAGTGCCAGCCTAATAAACAATAACATGATCTGCACAATAAGGCTGAAAAATGCGTATCAGTTGAAAAGTCTGAAGAAAATACAACTAAATAATTATAGAGAGAGTGCTCTTGTTTATGCATAGAGCTTCAAATGAGATTAATGCACTTTAAACCTTTTGCAAACAGCTAACAGGGCAGTTCTGCCCTCATCGGAATGTTGTATCTGTCTGAGCGCTGTAACTAGTAATAGAGCCCGCCTGCCTGTTCATGAAAAAATGCTGTAACTCTTATAGCCTGCAACTGGACCCACACATGCTTGGATCTGATCCCTAATGTTAGACACTGAAGTTTGTACAAGCGTGCCAGCACAGCTATACCATGCATTAGTACATAGCCTCCTAACAGCTTCCAGGTAGCTGTAATCCTGAAGTTGCCTCAGCAGAAATACAGCACACCTACCAGCCATCACTGACTGGGAGGACATCTATCCACAGTATTCATACGACAAGCAAGGGCTTTTCAGACCTTTCTTACTTCTACTGAATCCAACAGAAAACAGCATATTTTTCTTTTCTCTTTTCTTCTGCTCCCCATTTCATGTCCTGTATTTTTGTATTTTGCAATAGTTATGCATAATATAGATGAGCAAATATCTGCACCTACACAGAAAGTCATTCTGGACATGAATACTTGGATGATAATGCACAGTATATTTATTTTCAGAGTAGTTATAGCTTGAGCAGTCCAAATGCTTTTTATTTCTTTATAAGGCTGCATATAAATGTCTCTTATACTCTGGACACTTTAAAATACAAATACAGTTAGATCTCTAGGATACACTCTCACATAATACAATAAACATTGTAGTTTAAGAAACAGAATAGAATAAGTATATGAGCAGCACTTATTATTATTTGTACCACTGTGGCTTCCATAATTTAGCAAAACCATCCAATTCATCCTTTGGGAAGCTGCACTGGGGAAATATGGCAGAAATGTGGGTGATGTTATTTCCTTCAGTGTTCTGAAAAACACTGACATTGATCGCTGACGAAGAATTGCATGAGGCAAAGAGCAGGTGGAACAGTGTAAGAATGACCTCATAGATCTGAATGTAAAAGCACACCTATTGAAAAGCAACCAATCCAACCATCAGAGCAGTTCTCAAAAGACAGTGATGCCTAAGAGAGATCTGGGTATCTGGAAAGAACTACCTGAAAAGTAAAAATTCAACTGAAAGACCTCCTTGAAGTAAAGAGGGGCATAACAGTCACTCCCAGGAAGCTGACGATTTCATAAGGACTTCTACTTCAGGATCCTGTTTTTAGATAGGATGATGGAACAGAAATCGAATTTCTAAGTATGCAATAGTATCAAATTGGAAGAAATAACAAATTATGAGGAACAACATAATCAGATACGGAAGCCTTTTGATCTTTTGAAGATCCAAGTTAATAGATATTAAATGTAATTCAGTGGAAGTATTCACCCATGAAGGAAACAAAATCTCCAAAATGATAAAATACTGCAGTCTGCTGATCAGGGAAGAACTACTTTGAAAATATATTATATTGAACTGATTGCTGATAGAAAGAGAGAGATGTTTGTTGAAAGGAAGGCAGACAGGCATTCTCATGTGAATTTAGCAGTCTCTAACCACATGGCTGTGGTTAGGGTATAACAATCTAAATTCTGTCTCATTTTAGATGTGGAACTGGATCTCTGTGTTTCTGAGATGTCAGGGTCTCTACTAGCTGAGCCACAGTCAACTTCTTGGTTGGAGAAATACAGTGTTTCCAAAGGATTTTAGACTTTGAAGTAGCAGTCACCATAAGAATAGGGTTGTTCAGATTGATGAGCCTTAGGAGTTGAATTCTAGCCATATGGAAGACTTGGAAAGGGATTAGTCCACACAGACACCTACAGATATAATGTGAGGGACATACAACCAGAACCTCCTCCATCTCTAGAAATATCACTGGAATTCACAGGTATTATCATCATTATGGCAGCCTGCCACATTATATGTTTGTCTGTTTTGAATGCAAATGCATTTGATCATTTGCAGAGCAGGCAGGGTAGGTTTATTCTAGCCAGAAGTGTATAAAGAAAGTCTGATTTTATTAAAATGGACCCAAACCAGACTTTTTTGTAAGTACCAAGACAATTAGAACACAGTACTCAAACCTTAGAAAATTCATAGGGAAAAAGCGTGGAGGGGAGAAAAAGCAAATGTTGTATAAAAATGTTAGACAGATAAAGCAAGTAACCAAAACCAATCACCAGCAGTATCTTCAGATGGGCCAAAACAGCATTTAGTCACAAAGGCAGGGTATAAGTGGCTTTCTAAAATCTTCCTATCCTTTTTCCCCCAGCCTTGGGACCGCCAGGGACAGGACTTAAAACTCTGCTCGACTAGGAGAACAAACAACATCTTCCAATACACTACTGCACCACCATTATGGGAAGCAATGGTTCAAGCAGGCAACACTCTTTTCTAAACTACCCTGAAGCATTGTGGAGGCAAGCCGAAAAGGGAAAAGAAGTGCTATGATTAATGTTTAAAGTGGTTGGGAACTGGGCCAAAAGTGGCAAAAGAATAGCTGATGGAGACAGCATGGCAAGAGAAAGGAGAAAAAGGTGACAGAAAATAAATGGAATGGAATGGAATAAATGGAACAAAAAACCAAGCCAGGTGATATGAGTCTCAGATTCTTTCCAGGTCCTATACTTTGGGGTGCTCATGTGGCAGACTGAATAACAGTCTGAATAACAATTTTTTTTTTTCTGGAGCTGAGAGTCATTTTTTTCTCTTTCCCTCTCTTTCTATGCTGTTTTGCCTTCTTTGGCACAACAGAGAAAACAAAGTTAATAACAAAGAAAGGACTAGATTTCTTTAAAATGTTTTATTGTCAATTGTAATTCAGCTTTAAATGGACTCTTGTCAGTTGGGGAATTGGTCTCAATTATACTTTTTCCTGAATGTGAGAACAGAAAATGTGAACTACAAAATATGACTTTATTTATCAGCATTGTGTGAGCTGTCCTGTGGGATCTCCCCTTTCTTTTCCATTCCACCCTCTTTGGAGTGCTTTTGTTGTTACGGTACCATAACTCAGGACTGCTGTTTATCTGCAGCCTCTTCTAGAGGCAAGACCCAGGAATAAAAGACTTAGATAAATAAATAAATAAAAAGTCTCTGGTTCATGGCTTTGTCTGTGTGCTTGTGTCCATATGCTTTTCTCCTTCTGCTACCTTTCACTAACTAAATTTTTAAAAATATATTCAACTTCTACTATTGTATTGAAATGTCTCTGTCAGTTCATCAATCTATCACAGCTACTACTAATTTTAGTCTTTAAATAAAAGTGAATACTTTTGCTCTGGCTCTTACTATATATACATTATTCCTACAAAAACACCTCGAAAAATTGACTTGCAAGTACTTCGATTCACTTGCTCTTGAACATCATTTGGACCCCTCAGTTCCTGTAYAATATGTGTACATATAGGTGCTACTAATCTCTTCCTGAGAAGGAAAGGCTGTTTATGTTGAGTGCCATCCAATCACTTTCATCTTCATCCCAAAAACAGAAACTGCCAGAATCTGGCTTTCAAAAGGATCAGACCTTTGACCAACCTGCCTTTGACCACAGACAGAGGGTGGTTTGAAAGAGCAAAAGAGGAAGTCTGATCTACCCTTGTTCTGCAAAACAGACTGAAAATGCAAATTATCAAAAAGAAGTATGGCTTTACTACTCAAAATATATAAAGGACAATATTAAAGAATGTGATGAAGTGTTTCCTAGACCCTAGGCTCTAAAAAATATGATTCTTCACAATGATATAAATTCCAATATTACACCAAGCATAAATGACCATACTGAATTTGTAAAGAGAGAAAACAAAATCTTACATGGAGCAAGACACTGGCTGATTGGACTAAAAGCAGAGTTACCACCATAATGCTAAACAAGGTAATGCATGGGTTCAAAAGACAAAACATAGTCAGAAAACAATAATTACAATAGAGAATATCATGCCTAGATTTAGGGACAGATTTCTAAAGATGCAGTAATAAACATGGTTAAAAGTATTATAAATACCCCATGAGGTTTTTCAGCCCCTAAATAGCTTTGAAAATCTGATCCACCAGTAATTTTGAAAGTCTTATCCGATGGCTTTTTAGCAAAATATCTCAACACAAAGAGTGCAGAAAGTGCATCTTCAGCCTTAGCATTAGCCACTCTATAGCTAGGTAATTTTCTTTCAGTATTACCATAGTACCTGGAATGCACCAAAGAATCATGATCTACAGTTTTTTAAAACAGAAGTAACTGAGAATGATTTCCTAGTTTGGGGTGAAAATATTGATTATAAAAAGTGTGAAATTATGCAGCAGTCCAAAGAAACATGTCTGAATATCAACCAGAAGAAATCTAATGCAATCAGGATGAAGTTGGAAATGTGTGGACTGTGGATGCTGCAAGTAAGGTCATTGAGACTGAGAAAGAGAACTTGATGAGTATTGTGTAAATGGGGTGTTTAATGACTTAACCACTTATTTCCTTGCTTGCTTCTGTTTGTGTTGCCATATAGGAAGCCTAGCAGTCTTAACCAGAAGGTGATTAAAATTTTGGGTGTGAGGCTAGGTAGACAAAGAAGAAGAATATAAATACAAATGTAATATATATTATCACAGAGTATAAACAGCATTGGCTAAGAAAACTAAAACAGCTTTTTTTCATATATCAAAAAGCAGAGACAGAAGTACTATACAGTACTATACTAACCACTACAAAGCTAAACAGAAACGAAGCACAGTGAATTGAAGACTTCTGTGATTTTAGCTTAACAGCAGGCAGTAGAACTTGTGGACCTGTTTAAAAGTAGTTTAAGATGCCTCATATATCTTTGCATATTAGACATTTTGTCAGAGACAAAGATGCATAGAGAAAAGTTTGAGACACAGGGACCGGCCCACCTCAGATGAAAGACTGAAAACCTGGTCCATTCTATCCAGAAGGAGAGTCAGTCGGAAGACATCCATTGTAGAAGAAAAAAGGAAGATGTTTTAGGAATGACCGACACCAGGTCTCTTGAGCTTCAAAGGAACCCAAGAAAAGGTGTCATATTCAAAAGAGCAAATGAGAACATGGAAAACAGGCAAGTGGAGTATGTTACATAATACTATATTTATAATGAACCATAAGAGCACAGGGGAATAGCAACAGTGAATAGGACTTATTCAGGAAGGCTCCAAAAGCATCTACTTTTGCTTTTTTTTTTTTTTTTTAAGTGATAAGGTACCTAATGTTTCATGCATGACAAATTCTCTTTGCCACAACATTCTAACCCAACATAAGGTAAATACTTTGTGATCTTCATCTAAAAGTGAAAATCATATTCCAGTGATTCACATCTAGCATTCAGCATGGTTAAACTGTTGAAAAGTCCCACTATGCAATGCTTGGGAAACCAAGCTCAATGGCAGACTATCCTASAGTATTATCTCTTTTCCTTTTCTGATCAGTTCTGTTCTTGTTGCTGCTATGCTTAGAATACATATTGCTCATAATGCTCTAATTTGATACTCCTCTTTGCTAGTCTGACACGATCAACATCTCAGTGTTCTTTGTTCAATTGCCTGACCAAAAGAAAGGCCTTTTTTTTCCTACGGAATAAGTTCTTGTCCGCTAGGAAAGGCAAGCATGGCCATGGATGCCTCTTCACTGACTGGAGATATTTGCAAAAGTGGAGAGAAAAGCAGAATGGAGGGTAAATATATGGCAGATGCTTAAGGAAGGAGGACAGACAAACTCCTTATGTCATCAGGAARCAGATGGGTTCCCATTGAGGTTCATTCAGGGGAACAGAATCCTCATTTTGAACAGTTTTGAAGCGTTTCCTTTTTGTCTTTCTTGCTTTTTCTAATTGAAATTTCCCAACTAGGCCTCGCTATGGCAGAACTAATGGAAAATAACTGTCAGTTTATCTTTCTTCCAATGAATTGGACCACAAAGTTGGATTTTCTATTTGTTTAAAAGGAAGGACTTGCTCTGCAAGTCCTGGAAGATGCTGAGTGCTCTCAGCTTGATAACTTTGTTGGTCAGTCCATCACTTGGCAGCAGTAAAGGAGCAATTATTTCTGGATTACTCATAGTTTGACAGCTCTCCTTCTGTCCATCTTAAGCAGCCTTTTCCCCTCTCAGTCTGCTTTACCCACATCAGCGTCTCCACACACCTTCTCTTCTTGCTTCTCTTCTGAACTCCGCATTCATAAGTGTATCAGTCTCCAGGTTCTTTCCTTCCCAGGAGAGCTGGGGGATAACGGGGAAGTGTGTAAGGGTGGGTTTCCTTCACACAGAGTTCACAGCCTTAATAATCACTAAAGGCGAATGATTTCAAGACAGCAACATCAATGAGTATGCTAGAGACCCTTCTAGGCAGAGTAATATGGCTAATTCCTCTTCCCTGCCAGGGCATGGCCAGAAGCTGTACACTCCACTGTATCATACAGACTCTACCTTTTGTCATGGTTCTGTAATACTATGACAGACCTCCCTCATGAACAGCATTCACTTTGCAACATGCCTTTTTTTAAAGGTCGAAGTAGTATTTCTAAACAGAGAATCATATATTTTCAAACTGTATTTTGAACTATAAAAATAATACTCTCATTTTTAAATCTCATATTATATTCTAACAAGCCAGTTTACCATTAGACAAGTGAAACATCAAGAGCTTCATGAAAAAGTAACAGAGTAGGAGTTTGGTTGAAGACAGCATTTCAAAAGACACAAAAGACATGCAGTTAGAATTGAACCCATTTTTAGGCTTGTGTAGCTGAAGACTTTAAGCCTAAAAAGAAAACTATGCAGTCTGCTACTGCACTTTATTCCAGACTTTCCTGTCTCTGTGATATGGTGTGTATGAATTATATAATATTAACCAAAATTGAAAGGGATAATAGCAAATATAAGTTTAGAACTGCCTTTCCACCAGTATTCATGATGCTGTACATCAATTAATTCACTGATCAGAATAAAGAATATTATTAATGTTTTTCCTTCACCGATCTTCATTTTCTAAGCAGTTCACTTAAAAAAAAAAGTAGTGTTCTTTCTTATTCATTGCTGTGAGTTTCATATGTTAAACAAAGATAGACCAACCTTAAACCTTTTGATAAATATGATGCTGTGGTAACTGCAGCATTCACTTCGTATCCCATTTCTCCAAGTTCCTGTCAGCCAGATGTCACTTGCAATGCAAACACTAGAAAAATATGAAATAATAATTTCATACATCATCTATGCAAGCACGAGCCAGTCAAACATTCAATACAAATTCAAACTGCTACTACACATAAAGCAAATATCATCCAAATAATATTTAAAATGATTGAAAGGCTTTTGATTTGGAAGTGTATTCTCTTAAGCTAAGTGGTCCCCACGACCATCTAGAAAATTCAATTGTTTCATTTTAAAATGTTTTCTGCCCAAAATTATATCAAATCCTAATGTCTCAGTAGAAACACATGGGATTCGATTGCTGACTGGGCGCCTGATGTCAAAGAGGAATCTAATTTTCCAATGGCATTTCCTAATACTGTCTCACCAAAACACAAAATTGATAAAATTTTAATGGATAATTTTCAGATCAGGACATTAGCCATTGTGCTGGGAAACAGTGCAGGAGAACACCACCATGTAGCATCAGAAAGGCAATGTATCAGAAGACAGCTTGAATAAATATTAATATAGAGCACAGGCCTTACATTCTGCATTTTTCTGTTGTAAGTAGAAGCAAAATTCAGAAGGTAAATTTTGCAGTAACAGGAACATATCTTTCTCTCCTTTTCCAGGGCACTTTTTACAAGCTATCTCTTTTAAAAATATAGGTGCAATACACTACTTAAAAGTGTTCATCTTTTACTAGGGTGACACAGTCAGAGTAAACACAGTCCTCTTCTGATTGAAATCAATTGTGAAAGTCATATTGACTTCAATGACTACATCACTAAACACTTCATATAACAAAATGCTTTTATTATGTAACTCTATAGCAAAAGATTGCAGTGATGGAATAAATGAAATATCACCCTTTTAGACCTCCTGATGGGGCTACGTACTGCAGACACTGAACATAGCACCCACAGCCATGACATAACACAAGATGAAAAAGACCACATTTGACTCCTGCTGACAAAGTTATACTAGGGAGGAAGGCACTCATTAACTGTATTATGTTATCACTCAGTAATGATGCAAAATATGTGTATGGCAATTTGTTATCTTAAATGTGCTCTTCTCTGACTAATTTTCCTTTCTATGAAGTTAGGTCATTAATAATGTAAGACTTGAGATGTATTTAGAAAATACAAGTGGACAACTGAAAAAAAAATCAAGTGAAAATAAGATTTTACTAACCTTTGTAATTTACTTTGAATTTATAATGAAAATGTAACACAGTGGAATATGAGGTGAACAGGACTGGCCTGGCTTCCAGGCAAGCATTTAATGTCACTTGTGACTAGCTGGGTTTTGACATACACACACACACACACACACACACGACTGTTTATGCTGATACAGGGAGGTAGAGCAGCATTTATGTTAAGGAGACCTAAACCTACCTTCATTAAGATTTAAGCATTTAAAAAGCTTTAATAAACACCTTTCTAAGTCCTTCAGAACATTAAAAAAGACCACAGCAAAGGAGATCACAGTGATGAATCTAGAGATCTAATCTTGTGGAGAAAAAGACCTGTCCACTTTKCATGCCAAATCTGTCATAGGTTAGAATTTGGCTTTCATGGTGATCTGCAAAACATCACTGAGGTCCTTAGACTGGTTACAAACTAGGGTTGATCATGTAGCCAAAGACATCTCCTCAGCTACAGCTTTCTCTCCTTTCAGAAATGCTGCTTTACTTCACTCCTCAGAGGCCTGAGCCATCCTGAAGAAAAAAGAAATGAGTATTTTTCTAAGTTATTCTTGGGTTGACTGCATGCTCTCTTGCAGTTAGCCTTGACGTAAGACTTTTCTCGATCTAGTCAGTAAGATGCTTTTGGCACAATGCAATAACCATGCACTGTGGTTGGTATGGCTATTTGGTAACCAAACATACAGCTAATAAGGCTTGGTAGGCCATAGCTTCTTGAACCCCAAGTATGAGTGGAATATGATCACCCCATAATTGTCTATCTCACAGACCATCAGTTAGTTATGCCCTTTCCCAGTCATCTCATATCTGCCCCAACAGCCTCCAAGACTGCCGCAGCCCATCCATCCTCCATTCCAGTCACCCTTGTTCCTCCTGCAATTCACAGGAGTTCCCATTACTGATGTTAACAACAGAAGAAAGGGAAGGGGGAAAAGCAGAGAGCTGAGACTGACAAATTTACTCAAAATATATGTGAGGATGCAAGACTCCCCCRCCCTGAACAGGGCTCTCTTTCTGCCCTTTCCCCCTCCTCTCTCTACGATGAGAAGGGAGTCTCCATTCTTGCTGCTCTTCAAAGGTCATAGAGGAGAGCTCTGTTTGCATACCATAAGGGTGTAACTGGGAAAGGTATCCAGTGCAGGAAAGAAAAGTATTTTCAAACAGGACTTAAATCCTTGAGAGGATTGATAAAACCTGTATTGTCTTGATTTGGCCGGACAGAGTAATGAAATCTAAACAGACTTTTATTAACAAGCCTTTTCACACCCCCTCTGCTCTCATCAGCTGAGCTCAGAACGGAGAGACAGGCTATAATGCAGTAACGCTGAAAAGCTTTCTGTGTGTCTCTTAAATGGACCATGCATTGGTTACCTAACTGTGCATGAGTCCAACACAGCACAGACTTCAGCTTCTGCCAAAATTGTATTACTGGAAAAAAATGCAAAATTGACAGATTTGCCATCCTAAAATCATAACAGCCTAAGAACGAAGAGGAGAGTGAAATGGCCAATTCCCTCAGCAAACTTTGCTGTGAATCCTGGCTGATCTAAATTGATATCCCTTGGTAGTTCAAAGGCCCAGAAGAACTCTTTAATTATCAAATTGACTTAAGATTTTACTTGCAGCTTTGAAAACACCACTGAACTTTTAAGTGAGAAACAGCACATCTGTCAACACCTTTCTAAGTCCACGAATAGTAGTTTCATCCCTCCAGAAACGGTCCGCCTCTTTTCCTCCCCAGAACAATTTTACTTGTCTCAGCACCAGCTGATTCCCTTATTTCTGGTGTTCCTCTCCTAAGACCTTGGACTTTCTAAACAAGCAGATTAGATTGGTATCTATCCAGGAGCTTAAGCCTTTGTGGGCTGTATTCAGAATGCCTGATACTGGGTGGGTAGACCCTGGAGCTAATGGAGAGAAGCAGGCACTACAGAGTTGCTACAGTGGCTGTAAACTGGCAGCTTGAATAACTGGTGCATGGGTACAGCTGTGCAACACAACTACATATTTTGCCTTTACTCAGCAACACATCTCCTCATAACTTGCCAGTTGTTTCCAACAGCAGGCATTTCACCAAGTAAAATCTGAAATTATTACAATAAATTCTTCATAATCACAGTGAAGAAGGAGCCCTGCAGAAATACACAGTGCAGAAAAACATTGTGTTGGTTTCTGCAAGCTGGACTCTGCATCAGCACAAGGATAAATGGCATCATAAATGCTTCATTTTAACATTAAACCTTGAAAATGTGAAACTGGGCATAGACTGGTTTTACATGTTCGCATTTTTTTTGCTTAAATGTTGTTTAGATACATCTGCATCTCCAAGACAAAGTACCTGTTAATTACCTCATGTTTGCATTTTGAGGAGGCAAAAAGCTATGTAAGTGCTAAGTACTATTAACATCACCCTTTTCTATTTTTCTCCTTCTGATTTTAAGTGAATATAATGCTTGTGAAAGTTGTTGGATTGACAGCCTTGGAGACTGAAGTCTAAAGTGCAGCACACCTGCTGAGTCAAACAGAACTAAAATACAGAAAAGCCTCTCACCAAATTTTAAATGCATGCTTCATTTAGTTATTGCTATATGGCTGGGTGTAATAGTAATGCTGAAAATTTTGCTGCTCCCATTTATTTGTTCTAAACATTGGTTCAAAATCTTTCTTTATTTTCTACTTTTAAAAATAATTTCTTTATGATGTGCAGCACTCCAGAGACCTCTTTCCTACCTTCAATATCCTACATTAAAATGGAAGGCTGTCGAGGCATAACTTTACGCTACTGCAGTCAGGTACAATGCTGCGTCCTGGCATTCACTTTGCACATCACAGAAAAGTACATTAGCTAATCTCATAGTTTTAGTACTGATCACACTAAGTGCTTGGCTGCAGAAATGCTGTTCTGTATTATGATCTGAATCTGAAGCCTAGGAGACTTCCAGTGGAAGTCCTATTCCTTTTGTTAGTATTATTGATGTTTCTTAGAAGACTAAGTCAATACTGAACCAACAATCAGCACTTCCTGATGAGGCTGGCATTTTATTTTGGTTATAACACTCTAGATTTCCAGGACTGCACTTTTAACTSCTGAAGTTGTTTGTTTGTTTGTTTTTTAATTCTTTTTAACACACCTAAGGACAAGTCTTACCTCCTGAGAAATGTCTTTTTGCACAAATATGTTCAGCTTGCTTACAAAGTTTCCCCATGCTTTCAGCTAGGATCTCCACTCCTTTCAGGGTACTGCTATTCCTGCTTTCTTGTAAATGAGTTTACTGAATTATATAAACATTTACTGGCTGTAGTTTTTATTCTTTCCTGTTATCCATGGTCTGCTTGCCTCCAGATGGGAGGCACCACATTTCAGATTTAGGAGAAAGACTAGATTCCCATTAAGTACAGAAAGCACATCAGATGCAGAGCACCTGTAGTGTATAGAGCTGCTATTAACACATGCTGTTTCAGATACTTCCAGAATACTCCTTCACCTGTCTTGAAAGCTTCCAAAAAGCGACTATTGTGGTCCAGGACATTTTTAGTCCTGAATAACTTCAAGACAAGGCCCCTAGAGAAATTCATTCCTTAATGTTCCCAGCTACTTTCCAGTTCAGGAAGTTTCTCAGGGTTTCTTGCCAGGGCAGGCTGGTAGTTTATGATTTTCAGCCTGTAGTGCTGTTCCTTTCTATTTCATCTTGACTTAATGTCATTAGTCTTCTTTCACAGAAACCTGAGCATTCATTTTCTAATTTATCTAGATGGTACCCTGACAGAAGCTCCCTTGATCAAGACGTTGCCATTTATGTCTCTCCTTCAGTTAATCATTCTCTGAAATGAGATTTATAGAGAAAAACGATTAAATCAAGTGTGACTGCCTTCAAACTTCTTGGCTTTCTAGGATTCTGGATGCTCACTCAGGCCAGGCCCTTTGGAGATGCTGTGCTTACTTTGGTTTATTAAACAGGTTGTTAGGGCTATTTTCCTATACTGGGCAGTGATAGCAGGCTTTCCCACTGGTAAAACTAAGTAAAGGTTTACATGATGCAGCTACGACACCCAGACACCTTGCTATTTGCTACTTCTCCTAACAAGTATCCATCTTTGTCCATTTCTGGTTATATATTAAAAACTTTGAATGCGCCACATGGTAATTTTCTTGTCTTCTTTGCTTCCTGAAAACAGCTATTCTCTATTATGCAAAACGTCTATACTGAACTCCAGGTTCCCAGCTCTCCTGTTTCCTTCAGATCTGGATTTTCTATCACTTCACATATGGGGAGAAGAAGGTAAAAGATTAAAGATTAATTGGAAAGACACGTAAAACAAAGCTTTTTATAAATGTGGTCTAAACCTTATGTCTATCTGCCTCATGTTTCATGGGTCTGATTCCGAATGAAAATCTCCAGCTTGTACAACGCTGCAGGATCACTTCCCAACAAGATGAGCCACCTCATGCAGGTCAAATCTGTTCTCTGCTGCCAGTAGCTATTTGCAAGCTAAATTCTTAGCCCCTGTTTCCAATATGTTTGTGGCCTGGTCCCCAGAAGTCTAAAAGACCAACTGCAGTCAACATCTCCATTTCTCTGACCAGTGGAATTTTCTGCATTAAGAGCAAAGCTCATCTGTGAAGGAGTGAAACTTTCATCAGCCTGACATGATAAAATGAACTGCCCCAAGGATATAAAAAAATACCACAATATTTATCACTTTTCATCTCAATGCAAGGGACATTTCTTTATGACTTTGCTATCAGAAACATATATATAAAATGAACCCCAAACTTACCAAAAGAAGTAGTGTTATAACCACCTTCTCCCAGCTTGGGGAAAAGTAGGAAGAACAAATGACACATGACGGATGTTTAGTCCCATTACTTGGTGCAAGGTCAGAAGGTGCTGAGGCAGTACAGTGATAAATGCATTACAGGAATAATTCTCTGAGTGTATTTGTGTGTATAAAATACTTGTAAGACCACATACAGATCTACATATGCTTAGAATAGAGTAAAAAAAAAAAAAAACAAACAACCCATACTACGACTTTTGTAACATCTCGTATGACAGACCTGCATCTGCGGTTAAGTCAGAAACGATCACCCAGCTTTGTCAAATACCACTGATTTTTATGAGAAATTGGTTTACAGCCTGCTAAATTCAAGGCAAACCTTCATCCAATTTCTTGTAGTACAAATAGCTGCATTTAAAACATGTTCTTGCTATTAGGCCTAAAGCATTACAAGACCAAAATGTTCTGTATCTCATCTCAGATTTCCAAACAATCCAATATCCAGGCTATATATAGATATATTCTTGCTGTTCAATCTCCTAAAAATCAATCAATATTAATGTGTCTGCCTTAAACTTTTAAGGTCATTGTCTCCCTTCTGACATCTTTAACTACATCAACATCACATTATATCATTATAGACTCATGAAGCAATGTACTTTTACATTTTTGCAAGATAATGTCTCTTTTGTGTTTCAGTTTTTATCATAATATAAATCTTGAGATGTCATTTGCATATCTTTTGTTTAGCAAAGGAGACCCCCATTTAAGACTTTGTCATTTTAATACATAGACTTAAAAGTGGATGACTTTTTAAAGAAAATGCACCAAAATATTCCAATTTATTCTTCAACTGAAGCGGCTGCTGCATCAGTAAATTAGTAAATTCCCTTAACAATACACTTGCTAACAATTATGGTCTGCCTGCCTTGGGCTCACTTGACAGTAGGGCTGCCATCTGTTGGGAAGTCCATTCATGGATTTTAAAGGGCTATTTATAGATTTTTATTTTAAACATTGCAAAATACCTCTTTGCTCTTCACCCTTCCATCTACTCATTTTGTCTCTCCTGCCCTTGCTTCATCTTTCTTTCCACCCTGCTGAAGAGCATCGTTATACTTCCAGCTCTCTGCACCACCAGCCACATCCACAGCAAAAGGCTTTCAGGCACGTTCATTTCTGAGGCAAGACTGGCCCACTTTCAATGGCTGAGGTGGTCAAGCAGAGAGGAGGGAGGGCACTTATGGAGAGGAACGGACAGAAGTGAACGGAATCAGTCAAGAAATTCAAAGCAGCCATGGAGGAAACAAAATCACAACAGTGAACAGGAAGGGGATGCCAGGAGCCCCAGCTCTGGATAGGTGGATATTTCATGAATTCCTTCAACAAATAGGGATCCTCTAGGGAAATTCAACACTTGGCAATCTTAGTGGATAGTGGTGCTGCAAAGAAAGCATAATGTTCACCCCTCTGGTAAATTCAAGTAATTAAACCCCTTTAAAAAAAGACCCTCTTAGGCTTTCTGCCCAGTAAACTCACAGTGAAAAGCAACTTTAATAAATGTTATAAATCTCACCTCTGAGCCAACAGGAAATTCAAATGTTTGCATGTGCAGGAGCTAGGGAGCTGCTGAAACAAAAGTAAATGTGTATATTAGAATATGTTATGCCCATACTCTGAGTGGATTGCAGCAGAAGCATGAGGCCCACCAACACAACAGGGTTTTGAAAGGATCCTTTCTGGTGCCACCCCCGAACCACTTTGGTTGTGTTACACCAGAGTTCTCCTGGGCTTGGGAGTGGACAGATCTGTTTAGTGATGAGTTTGCTGGCTGGAAGAATTCAGGGTTACTTCTTATCATACAACATTAATGCAAAGTAGTTTTGAGTTTCAGACATAAAACTAAATTAAGACATGGCAACAAATATCTGCGGTTTATAAAATCAAAAGATCAAAGAAAGGAGACTGCAGAGAATTTCTGATCAACACCCTGACAAGGGGTGTTAGTTTTAATAAACAGTAAGAATTTTAGGCCATTATGTAGTATGAGATGCAGTCTCGACTGTGTTTCTAATTTCCTTTCTTGCCTTTACTGCTGTTATATAAAGCTCTGTAGTGACGAAAAACATTTATTGAAAAAGCCTGAGTGCACCGTTTGGGATTACATGACTTCATCTGCATGGAGCATTCCCAGCCAATGAGAAATATTTCCCTCTCCTCCCTCCATGCTGCCACGAGCTCCAGGCACATTCTGCTTGTGGGACAAAGTGCTGGACATAGATGCACTTGTGTAAGTGAATAAGGATTTTGTTATTAGGTCTGAAGACTAAATGATCGTGGAATGTTGTTAGTTTGGGTTGTTCTTTTAAAGCTGTAGATAAACATACCCAGAGCTTTGCGCACATTCTTTACAATGAATTTAAGTATATAAAAACAATAGATATTTGGCTACATAACCTATGAGAAGGTTTTCTGCAAAATTTCTGGTAACGTGCTTTCTACCATGGCTATGAAAACTACACTTTTTTGTGTATTACACACTCCACAGACTTACAAAAGCACAAAAGACCATGAAAATTAAGTTGAGATGAAGAAAAAACAAAGGATGGATGGAAGGATGGACAGAAGGAAAGACCGAAATAAGTTATATTTGTTGTCTGAAGTATTCACAGGAATCAGGCGAGAGGCATGCTCATTCTTCCAGTCTTAATTTTGGAGGCCTTTCAGTTGGACATAAAGGGAAAAAATATTTAGGTGAGAGAGCTCTCTGTAGGTACCCTTGAAAAAAACTGGGAATTAATTATCTGAGTACAAAATGGAGGCAAATAACTCTTCTCTCTTTGTTATAATGACTCCATCTGTGGCTTTCAACCGACAGTATTTTTCCTTAGGGGATTGTTAAGATTATTAGCAATTATTACTAATAAATCATTACTATTAATAATGGTAATTATCATTCAAAGACCCCAGTCATAATCACTGTGGAGAACCGTATAAACATAGAGAAGACCACAGCTTTACAACAGACAGCACATCCCAAGCTCACAGCAGGTAATGAGTGACGAGCACAGAGCTACACTCCAGAGAGCACTGTATTCACCAGCCTTCATCCCCAGCCTGCCAACGGCAGGATCAGATCCACAGTGTTTGTCCAGTTTGTCCACAGGCAAATGACTGCATATGGTCAGGGAAAATTTTAGCAACTATTTTAGTTTGCTTTAAAAAACAAAACAGTATCTTTTCTAACTTTTAGGATTTGGGAGAACTGGTAGAATCATACAGTCTCACGTCTAGTCCCGAGAAGATCTGGTTGTGTGATATCTCTGATCACATTAAATACTCTCTATGAAAAACAGTGTAGATCCAGACCCCAAATAGATCATGGATGCGTGGAGAACAGTTCAGCTGTTACAGATACTCCACAAAAAGGCAAAAAGTTTTTTCCAACACAACTGGCTTGGCCTGTCTCCCTATTCAATAATGTGGTAGTTTTTCACTTGACAGACTGCTAGAATGATCAGCAAAGCTCCCTGTTACATGATAATTTCAAAGGTATGCTCAGAGTGGACAAACCCTAATTTTCCCATTTTTAACATTTGTTTTCCAGGCTTTCCATCAAGAAAAAAATCTTCCCTTCTCTCTTTGCCTCTTCACATTAGCTCTACAGTCATCTATCGACAGTCATCTGTATAGCTCATCCATCTTGCTTTCCATCTTCAGACTCATGACACAGTTGACAATTTCTGGTCTGGTTTTCCACTAAGATACGTATAACTGCATTTGTAAGCAGATTTTATAAAGTTCCTTTTTTAAATGATGGTCTTTTCTCATCTTAACATGACATCTGAATCACAGATCTGTTTTTTATAAATATATGTATTTCCTTAGGTGTGTGTGTATACATATATATACACACACATACATATAGTTATTATATATGTATATCATTACAAATGAAGAGATGATTCTGACAAAACATGAAGCAAAAACTGTTCATGCCCAAGAAACAATATTTGCAACTGCAGTCCTGAATACACAGCGAAAGGTATGAAAGCTTGGATAGTTCTATTACAAAGCAAAACATTTCCCAATGTAACATGCTGTAGCTATGTTTCTTAGGTATTCTGTTGATCAGGGGGGTCACCACAAGAAACTCAGCACTACCTTAGCAAAGGCGACCAGAAACACTCTGCACAAAAGTACCTTTCCTTCTGCATTAGACAAGGAATTGCAGGATGCACCCTTACAAGCATGTCCATCAAAATGAAGAAAATATTTTTGTAAAACTATATTTAAGAACTTTAAAGCACTCCAAAACTGAAAGAAGGTGGTTATCCAGCCTCTTTATTACCCTGGCATTATATCCACTTGATTTCTGGTACAATCCAGCTGCAGCTGAAGTTCAATAAGCAAACCCTGATTCTTGGCTATCCCAGACACCATGTATCAATTTACATGAATTTAACAACAGTGCAGGGCTAAAAAAGATAAGCATTCAGGGCTGGAAATGTCTAGTAGCCACACAGCACTGGTGTCAAAGATAATATAACAGGCAGAGAACAGCCAGTCAGGCCACCTCTGTCACCTTATGTACAGAATCTTTTCYACCACCTCATTCCCAAACACCAGGCAGGCCTGACTGGCCATGTCTGACTTTGCAAAGAAAAGTCTACTCTATAAGTCGTTCTGGTTGATTAGGTCAAGGATATTTTAAATTAATCTTACCACAGGTAAGGAAGGTACTTACTAAGAAGGGAAAAAAGTGCATCAGGGAGCGTTCTATTCATTTGAACTATGCAACTTCTGGTTTTGGTATACAGTTCATTTTTTTTAAAACTAGAATTTCATGAAACAGTTTTGTTTTTTTTTCCCCTACAGTGGAACAAAAAACAAAAATTCAGTGAAGATATGCTTTGGATCTGAAATTCTGTATGATAATATTTTGGAAATTTTCAGTTTTGTCTCATGAAAATTATCTTGGTATCATATGCTCCAATTGCTGCATCAAATCTCAAGAAATTCTTCCAGATTTTCATGAAGCAAGTGAGTTTCCCAAAAGCCAAAATGAAATACAAAAATACAAGTTTTGAGATTTAAGCCACAATGTCATTTTGAAGTTTGCCCATTTCTACTAAACAAAGCATATTTAGTGCCCTTGTTCTGGATCAGTCATTAAAACAGACATAAGACCAGTTCTTTGCTCTGTTGCTGTTTGAGACCTTGTCTACCTTAAAAATTTTTGCTGGATCCTTAAACATTAAGTTAGTCAGAGAGAGTATGACAGACAAGTTGCTATTTCAGACTAGAAACAGCACCTGGAGGGCCAAGACCTTTCACAGTTTAATAGTGGACAGAGAATCACTGTAGCGATCAGGGTCATGTGGTGGGTGAGGCAATCACGGATACTGAAATATCAGATGTCACTGTGACAGCTGTAATAACCAAGGCTTGCTTACTTCAGCCAGAAAATATCCACAGAATATGGTGAATACAGTATACTGCAGTATCTACCTCTTCTCCCTTTGTTTCATGCTATAAACATTTTAACTCCTGAGGCTCACTGCGCAAGAACAGAGCAAACAACCTTCACCCTATGTTTTATATGGTAAGGGATGCGCGACAGGTAGGGAACTTTTTTTCAAATCTTGAGAATTCAGCAGAAAAGTTATTATTTGCTTGTTATTGACAATTCACTCCTCTGAGATAAAATAACTTAGTTACTAAAGGATCCCAAGGAGACAGCTGGCAGTGATGAACAGAACAACTCTCCATCCACAGCAAATGTGCATCATAAAACAGGCACCACTGGATTAAAAATAACCTTAATCTGTTTAGTATACACAAAGGCAGCCTAGTCAAAACACTTCAACAATGATTTAAAATCTCAAGTTAGAGGCCAGTTTGAACCTTCAGGGAAGCCTTCTCTATTCATAAGGAGCTTAACTAATCATAACTTTCCATGACTTATCAGAACTGGATGCAGTATGTCGCAGCATGATAACCGAGCTCTGGAAATGCAACAAAAGATGCCTTTTTTTACAAAAATAATGGTGAGACTAAACCCAAAATTTTAATCTTTGAACTTCTGGGGGGGAAACATCCTGTTACTCATGAAGTGTTTCCATTAGCATGGAGGRATGGTAGCTGGGCAGCGCCCAGGAATGCGGCCCAGCTGAGTGACGTGCAGGGAAGTGCGCGTACCACGAAAGGCTCAGATCCCCACAGTTCAGCCCCCGGACGCTGCGTTTGGCACGTCGGGAGCAAACAAACAGCTGGTATCAGACCCACGTATTTCTGTAGAGAGCTAACAACAGAAAGGAGTACCAGGCTACATGAAACATAGTATTACTTTTACTTGACTTACGTGCTCAATATTAACAATCTAGTGTTTAAGAAAGCATGCAGTATTAATCTTTTAACATGCTATGTACTATAGCTGTATGAAAGCTTCAGAACGAGGGTTAATGGGGCCCAAAAAGGACCAGATTTCTATCTGTACTTTCTTCAATGTAGTTCCAGATGCGCTGAGACCTCAGCCGAGACCTGCAAGTATTATGTATGGCTTTCTTTTATCTTCCAGGAAAAAAAAAGAAAAAAAAACACAATAAAAGAATGAATCAGTGCCAAACATTACAAGAAAGGCTTAATAAATAAAGCCCAGGGTCAAAATGCTGCTCTTATTTGCCCTGAAATATATCACTGAACTTCTGTATATTCATATTTGTTTACATTATAAATGTACTAAATGAGCTAATTATAGTGATCATAATTTACAATTAAAAACAAACAGTTAGAAATTTCAAAGGCTTTCAATATCTTTTCTTTAATCATTCACCCAGGCTCAAAATATGCATTTTTTAGATTAAAGCATTAAAGTTGCTWATTATATTCTCAGAACTAACAATTATTTCTTTACCCTTTTACTACCTTCTTCTGGCAACAAAAAAATGTCAGCACTGATTTAATTTTTTGTTATTACAGGATTAAAAGAAGTTTCTAAAATGCAATTAAATGTGCCCTATAGCTATAGTAACTTTCCTATCAGCATCCAAAACCTCTTCGCTAAAACAACAGCATAAAAAAATTATTCAGACTTTCTAGACAGACTTTTTTCTCCTTTTATAACACATTCCTTTGGTGATTATCTCCAATGACAACTCAACCATCTTAATGAGACTCTGCACACATCTAGATCTTGGTGAAAGTAGATTAATAGGAGAAAATGAAAGTTAAAGAGGCTGTTAAGAGTGCAAAACCCTGCACATGTCAAGCACTGGTTCTTCACCTTTGGGAGCTTGGTTCAAGTTCACCCTGAGGCCCTAAGTGAAAAGTTCAATAGTCTCAACTATGTCCCTACTTGATATATCACAAAATCAATTATTTTATGGTGGTACATTTGGTAACCTATGCTCAGAGAGAATCAAGCTTTTTCCCACTGGGAATTCACCAATTATCTACTCAGTGAATTATTCTCAGATAAAATAGAAATACCTGCTGTCAGCAGGAGTTTCTCATTATACTGCCTATCAGTTTAGTAGTTGATCTGTTTGGGAACACAGTGCTGTTGCATTTAGCCCATGCACCATTAGCCACTATGTTATCACAGGAATGCATGGTGACAGGACACCAAAGCATGATTCAGTGCCCAAATTTGCACTGTTTTGGAGAAGAGAAATAGTCTTTGCAAGTAACCAAAATTATGCCAGAGAAAAATTGTAGCAGGGCATTTTATTATAAATTTAACAGTTCTTCAAGGAATTAGCTTGTTTTAGGTAGCCCAGAATGGTAAGGTCCCAAGTTTAATTTTCATAGCTATGAACATCATTTTCTAATAGCCGTCAACAGCATACATGGTCTAGGCCACAGGGGCACATACTATTAGTAGCACTCTGAGATCTACATTTTGTGTTATTTAATATGATATGCCTGCTGTTGAAACTGATATATTTATATTAATTACTTGAAATTATCTCCAATTTAAATATATAGGGTTTTCATAAAAGTGAATACCAGTCTGAAAAATAAATTCAAGACACTGGGTGGCTCAGATATGGAATATGCACTCTGTACGCTGGTGCCTGACTGTTTAAATTCAGCCCCATTCATTGCGAAGTACCACTTCGTACCCTGCCATGGTCTGTCCAAGCTAAGCTCAACTTGCTTAGCCTAATTCTCAGTGGTCAAAATTTTGTTTCATAAAACCATCATCAACACAATTAACGTTAACTAGCATCCTCTGCCAGATTCTGCTAACGGCCTAGGTATAGGTGTTCATCGCCTGTGAAAGATCTCTCAGTCCTAGGACCAAGGCGTATGAACAGGAAGCCAGTGCTGACACTGTCCATGCTGTAGTTATTCTGTGGACTGTCATTTGTTTTAGAGAGACATCTTTCAGGTCAAACTATTCCAGAAGTTTTCTGTAGCAGACAATTAAACAAAATTTCGATCTTATTATCTTTAAGACAGAAATGTCTAGATATTGGCTGTGGAAATGGTGGGGGCCCAAAGGGAAAGCTCAATGTGGAGAGATAAAAAAGACAGAGACTGCCCAAACAAAAGATGGTGTAATAGCTGTAGACCAGATAACAAATGGTAGAAAGCCAGACAGTCAAAATTCCTATCTACCCTTACACGTAATACAAGAACATAAGGACATACACTGAACGGACACAAATTTAAAAACAATGCAAGGATGAGTTTTAGTCATGCTGACATCTTACTGCTGCTCAGCTAATTCACACTTCCCCATCTATAAAACGGGGATAATATTCCTGGCTCTCCCCATGCAGATGAACTCATTGGCGCTTGCAAAGTATTCAGATAATGCTGTAGTGAAGAATGCCATTGAAAACAGTAAAAAGAACTGAATAATTCCAAATGCAACGCAGGTTTGGATTACATTAACTGGCACAGTGGACAATAAATAAGGCCTAAGACTACAGACTAAGCAATGAAGTTAAAAAGAACCATTCAAGACCTTCCTTTCTCCCTGAAAATCATCCCTCTTGAGCACAAAATGAAGCAAAAATAATAAGTGATTGTGCAAATGAGGATGTTATCATACCATACCCCTCAAGGAAGCTGACTTAGGATTCTARGGCCATCCTGTAAATCGAGAGTGCTGGATTGTGCAACCTGAACGACTTGCAATATATTTTTTAATACAGTTACAAACAAGTTATCATTTCTACAAAAATAACCTGTTTATTAAATTTATTGTTGGCAAAATAAATGTGAAATGTTTTCATTCCTCTCTAGAGAGATGCAAAAGATTTCATTCATAGCCTTCAATTCTGTGAGCATTTAGTCGTTCCTCACAGGAAAAATGCACTGCTAGGAGCATTTCAATGCCACTGTAAATGCTACATTCCTCTAGTGAACTCTATCAACAAGCCCACTCAATGCTCATGCTTAGTTTACTGTGCCTTGCCCAGCAGACTCCTTCTTCATCAGGACCAGGAATACGCCCATTAAAACAGCAATGAAGAATGATGGGACAATTCAGAATTTCACAAGTGCAGAACCTAATGTACCTGCTCTAATTTAAGAAGGCCTCTGGACAGTCATCAGGACAAAATCTTGATGGAAGGATTTTGAAGACTGAATAAATCATCTAAAATAAAACAAAGGAGTAAGTGTACCAGAAGTTCTAATACATACTTTATTTAATGTGTAGTGCTGAATAAAGGGGATTTACAGCTGGTTCTAAAAGCTGATCTTTCTTTTAGAGTATAGCATGCTTTTTCATAACAGCCCAGTGGGAATATTTATTGATATGCACATAGATTTGAAAACATAAATTTCCAAGGTAAAGTTCTGGATGAGATGGATACAGCATAAATTGCCCTGGTCATATCTGACACCAGCGTGCTAGATGAGATGTACTGGGATGTGTTGAAAGGGCCAAAGCAACACCATGAGATGCTGCATCTAACAGAAGGGAGCTCAGGCGTCTGCACTTATCCTGATATCCTCTCCCACTACGTGATCCCCAGCCATTGGCATCATTTAGAAACTTACAGAGAGAAAGTTAATTCTTTTATACTGTGAGTTATTTTGGTAAAGTGACTAGGCGAACATCATGAAAAAAGCAAGTGCTATCACTTCCCAATCTACAGGTTGCATATTCCCTCCAGTCATTCCTTCCAAACATTTCCTAACTTGGAACTGGCAATAAGCAGTCCCTACTCCTGTTGATGGTATGATCAAGCAGGTACTAGTACGACAGTGATTTGTCCTAGTAGAGCTATTCATCTCTGCTTGGAAGGGAGGACAGAATTACTTTCTAGAGTTTGTCCTGAGGTATCAGTAAAGTTTAGAAGGGAGCTGCTGAGGATAGGATACTCAACTGTCCCAAGGTAACAATCCAACTTCCAAGGACAACATGGAAAATGGGAACGTTACAGAAAAAACAACACACATCCCAAGGTTCTGTTTGGACCAAAAGTCATAAGCCTTTGGAACGAAAGTGAAGCAGGATTCATCATTACTTTTGTGTGCTTTCTTTCTTGAATAATTCTTAAAAGTCAGTTTAAAGATGGATGTCAGCCCCACACACGACTTTTTTCCAGAGTTGTAGGAATTTGGATCTGAGGCTTTAATATGACTACAATTCTGATTTAACATTTGCGACCAGATAGGTGAGAACAGAAGAGTAAGAATGAGAAGAAAAGCTCTCCAAGAGGCTGTCTGCAAAGTAAATGTTAATGCTCAGTAGAAGTACTGCCCATAGTGAATATTTTTGAAAAYAAAAGTGAGAGCTTAAAATCTACAAATTCCATATGCAGCTTTAAAAAAAATCCAGTTACATTTTTACAYGTGGCTTTAGAAACACGATACCTATGTCTTGAAAACACTTCCCTGGAATCTTTGAATTATCTATTTAATACAATCAGCCTGTTCAGAATAAGGCTCAATGTGAGCTTTTCCTCCCATCCTGCTAGCATGCCTTTATCTGCCCGGGGCAGCCAGCTGTTGCAGGTGACATGCAGTTATGCAGTCTCCCGGGCCATTCAGGACTTGGTATCGCCACTGCAGGCAAGAAGGGTGCCATCTGCACTGAAGGCAGGCTGCCCAGCCATGTCCAGACTGAGAGCATCTGCAGGTCAGCAATACTATTCATAGCAGCTATCATTCTCAAAATTCACTGGTAATCCTCCATTCAGGCTGAATTTGGTCACTTAAATGACATCAAACATATTTGCTCTATGAATAAATGATTCTTAAACCAAAAGGTTTTCAAACTGTACATGCAAAAATTTTCTGCATGATACATGAAATGGACCATGTATTCAGCCGCAGTGGGGCTAAGATTTCTATTTCAGTGAACAGTAAGGAAATTCTATGAAGGAATTTCCCAGGTCTCCTGTCTACATATCAGTGACTATATCTAGAGTTAAAAAGGAGGGGAATCCATTACAGAGAAAGTCCGCGGCATAATTAGGAAACAATCAACACATTTTCTTATGCTGATTTTTTCTTCACTTTAAACTGCTTCATTGACTTTAATTAAACTTGCCCCAGGCTTATGAATCTAGCAAGCTGCTGAAACACTTAAAAATTAAATAAAATAAAATCAGCTTTCTTGGCAGAAGGGTTTTCACCAGCTTGCTCACCTGTACCAAACTTCTGATTTAGAGGATTTTTAAATGATTAGAAATGTTGCATGTGATACTGCAAGGCTCTTTGTTGTTTTTGCTTTTGAAATAAAATGACCTCCCACTGCCACAGTAAGAATCGCAGAATTAAATTGTTGGGATTCTCTCCACTTCCCTAGAGTCAGTGCAGAATTCCTTTGCTGACTTCTGAGAAAAGGTATAAAGCTGCCTTCCCCAGCTTCGACACCAGCCCTACTCCTGGTTTTGCCAAAGGCCAAAGAAAAAGAACGTGCGACATTTAGAATACTGGCAATTTCCATACCAATAGCTCAGGCCAAGGTCAGATATATAYGGCAAGGACTTTGGAGGAATAAAACAGATTGCCTGTGTCCTGCTCCAGCCTGGGCCTGACTCATTAGAATATAATCAAAAGTTGTACGAATGAGACTGAATGGAGTAACTTATAGAGCATGATCATCAAGAGAAGTAATGGAAGGTGGGAACAAACTGTTTGTCTGCTTTATCTATTTGATATGGGAATATTTATTCTTAAAACTTGCTTCAATTTTTCAACCCAAAATAGATACGAGTTAATCAATTACTTATTAAGTGTATGCCAGAGTATATCTTTTTATTTACAAATACACAGTGAGGAGACAGATATATACCTAATGGACAGCTGGATGCACTTTTCATACTGCTGTGTTCAAGGAAGTTGCAATATCCCTAGATTAGTTTAGGTAGGGCAGAGATTAGCTGGGGAAAGCCAAAATAACCTTACTTACTGAAAGAATAAGAGATAATTATTTACAAATACTGTTTTTGTCTTATCTCTACAGTAGTTCCCTGTCATAGCATCTTGTGCTTCTACCTTTTTTCTTGATTTCCCCTTCCGCTTTAGTCCATGTTAGTTCTGTTCCCTAGTCACTTCTCTTCAAATGTTTACAAGGTGATTTGTAAATCGCCAGATACAGAAAATACTGGGTGTTACAGGAAAATCGAGGCGGGCAGCAAAGAGAGAAATTTTCTGACTGTACCAAGCATGTTCCAGCCTGGAGTCATCTAGTTTCATTAGACAGTAACCTTCATTTTATTACGATACTAAGTAAAATCAGTTTTAGTTAGAGATGGGCCTGAGTACCCCCAAAACATTGGAAAAGCTGAGGTCTGTCTGAATACTTTACAATTTGGCCTATCGTTGTTTTGTGTTGCTCACTGAGACACATATTCTCTGTTTTCTCCCAGGAATTTCTTAGAGGCAAGGGAGATGACTTCGAAACCCTTACTTTTATGTCCAGAAATGCTATTAAAGCAAAATACCTTCTGCAAAAATTCCAAACTTTGCTAAGAAATTATAGAGCACCAATTACTTGCATCTCTTTTCTTTCTCTGACGCAGTACCGTGGAGTGGTTTAGCCATTAATCTGAGGCTCAGGAGACTTGAATTCAATTCTTGAACAAATTATTAATTTCTGCTTTTTTCTGCACACATCCACATAAGAGAGCATACTAAGCCCTACTGCTCTTGAAGCTTGGCTGAAACATCTTCACTAAAGTCAGAAAGATTTTCATCAAGTTTTTTGACATTGGGATCAACCCTATATATCTGTGAACAGGATACATATATAATATGGTAATTACTATTAGTTGTATCTTGAATATGCACATAATCCATTTAATGCTGATGAAATGTGAAGAGTTTTCCAAACAAACTGGTATACATATTACACAGAGCAAGCAATTTAAAATAAGATACAGCTTCTATTTGTGTCAACTCAAGCTGTTTAATACCACAGTAGTATTACACCATAGTTCATGAAGCTCTTCCTTCACCAAAAATATCTTTGGGAACTTTACATTAACTTCAATAGATGCCAGAACAGGCCCTAGAGCAGGAAATGAAGAAATATACTGTACCCAAATGAAACTGCAGTGGGAATTTAGGTAGGCAGAATGTAATTATTCACATTGGAATCTGGCTAGAGCTCTAGGTTAATATCCCTGTTCCGGCAAAAATATCGTAAGATCCATAATTACCAAGGGTAGCAGGGCTGCTGGCTCACCTCTCACTCAAAAGACAAGACAAAAAGGAGAATGATCTGCTGGGACTTTGATTTGATGTTGAGTAAAAGAAAGGAGTGACATTTACTGCACCCGCAACACTTGCCAAAAAACAAGATGCATTAAGTAAATAATCACCTTTTGGGGACCTTCATCTAGAAGATCGTCCTTTCTTGTGAAATAAAGAGGGTTTTTGAAAAATGAGAAACTCAGCTCTTTGCTGTGAAATGCAAACAAACATTTACCACTTAGACATCCATGCAAATCCAAAATGCATAGTTTTCCTTATTTTGTGGACAGTTTTAGGGGACAATCTCTGGAAATTAGTGCCTCTGCAAAATGCTAACACTGACCATTTTTATATTCATTGATGCAGATGAGGACACCAAGAAGCACTGAAAAAATAATGGTTTCTGTTGCAAATGCACTGAATGGTAAAATAACAAAAACTTTTCAAATCTCGTAATAGAACTGCATTACATTCTAGCAAAGTGGATCCATTTCTGAGGTGGAACATGACAGCTTTTTAACTTGCTACAACAATATGTGACAGGAAGAATACTATATTCAGTTGATACCGTAGGGCGATTTATGGAGGCAGAATGTAATAATATAAATTGAGTTTCAGAAAAGACACTGTGACTAATCTTACAAAAAATGCTATGGGATGTTTAATAATCCTGGTGGGTCAGAAGTTGTTCTTCAAAAAAATTCTTTTAAGACTGATTGCTATTAAAGTATGTACTGCATTTGGTTCATTTTTCATTTAACTATGTAGTCTAAAACTGCTGTCAAGTGCAAATACTTGAGTTGTAATTGAATACCCATACAAATGCAACAGAGTCACCAGCTCTCAACCAAAACTGCAGAATCACAGAAAATCCAAGGTAGCAGATGCCCTCTGAAGAGCCACAAGATGAGCATCTGTCCCCATCTCCTTAGCTATCCCTAAAACTTCTCACTGGTGTTTACAGTGCTCCATTAATCAAAAACAGGCGGGAATCAGACGGCAWCCCAAACCTCCTTTCTTGAATTCACTCTCTAATCTTCCCCCTAAGCTTTGTCATAGCCGCTGCCTCCTTTCAGCATTTAAAGCTATGACACTTATTCATTAAGCTGTGAGTGATAATTTTGAGGAGACTGAAGTGAGCAGAAGGGAGGGGAGAAAACAACGCAGACCGTAAAAGGGCTTCACCCAAATCCCTTCAGACATTAGTGCAGAGACTTTGCCTTACTTCCCCTGATGTTGGATTGGAGGCCTCGTTCAAAAGCACAACGAGCCTGCTCAGTACTCACCTCGCACGTCTGGAGGAAGGCGGCCAGGCGCACGCGCGCTTCATGTCCAGAGCTGAAACTCGGCAATTTCACACACAAATGGCAAGAAGCAGAGGCCGTTGCCGGGCCCGGCCTGGCCCAGCCCRGCCCGCTCCGCCGCGCCGCGCCCCGCGGCCTCCTCCACCAGCGCCCCGCGGCGGGGCAAGGCCAGAGCCAGGGCCAGGAGCAGGGCCAGGGCCGGGGCAAGGCCAGAGCCAGGGCCAGGGCCAGGGCCAGGGCCAGGGCCAGGGCCAGGGCCAGGGCCAGGGCCAGGGCCAGGGGCAGGGGCAGGCCGCCGCCCCGGGGAGCGCGGTGCCCTTGCCGGGCCGCGGCGTGGCGCAGCTGAGGGCCCCGGGCTGGGCTGAGATGGCGGCTGGGGCCAGGGGCAGGGCGAGGGCCGGGTTTGCCCTCAGGGCCCTGATGCTGAAGAACAAAAAACAGCAGAGAGAAATACAAATCTTCCACTAGTTTTAGGCTCGCCTTGTTTTCATGTGGTATTTTCCCTCGCGTTTTCTTTACCATGTAGCTAGCGGTGTCCCCCAGGGGTCAGTMCTGGGTCCAGTCTTGTTCAACTTCTTCATCAATGACCTGGATGAAGGCACAGAGTGCACCCTCAGCAAGTTTGCTGACGATACAAAACTGGGAGGAGTGGCCGATACACCAGAGGGCTGTGCTGCCATTCAGAGAGACCTGGACAGRCTGGAGAGGTGGGCGGAGAGGAACCTCATGAAGTTCAACAAAGGCAAGTGCAGGGTCCTGCACCTGGGGAGGAATAACCCCCAGCACCAGGACAGGTTGGGGGTTGACCTGCTGGAAAGCAGCTCTGCCGAGAAGGACCTGGGAGTGCTGGTGGACACCAAGTTAAGCATGAGGCAGCAATGTGCCCTTGTGGCCAAGAAGGCCAATGGTATCCTGGGGTGCATCAGGAAGAGTGTTGCCAGCAGGTCCAGGGAGGTGATYCTCCCCCTCTACTCAGCCCTGCTGAGGCCACATCTGGAGTACTGCGTCCAGTTCTGGGCTCCCCAGTACAAGAGGGATGTGGCACTACTGKAGCAAGTCCAGCGAAGGGCTACAAAGATGATTAGGGGATTGGAGCATCTCTCTTATGAGGAAAGGCTGAGAGAGCTGGGCCTGTTTAGCCTGGAGAAGAGAAGGCTGAGAGGAGATCTTATCAACGTGTACAAGTATCTGAAGGGAGGGTGTCGAGAGGATGGGACCAGACTCTTTTCAGTGGTGCCCAGCGACAGGGTGCGAGGCAACGGGCACAAACTGAAACACAGACACTTCCATCTGAACATGAGGAAAAACTTCTTCACTGTGAGGGTGACAGAGCACTGGAACAGGTTGCCCAGAGAGGCTGTGGAGTCTCCTTCTCTGGAGATATTCAAAACCCGCCTGGATGCGATCCTGTGCAATGTGCTCTAGGTGACCTGCTTGAGCAGGGGGGTTGGACTAGATGATCTCCAGAGGTCCCTTCCAACCTCAGCAATTCTGTGATTCTGTGATTCTGTGATTCAAAATCTCCTCAGCCGTGATTTTCAGCCCTGATTTCAGATTCAAACACTTTTCAGTTCCTCGTTGTTAATGAGAACAAATGAAAGAATAATATTTGTGCTTTTTCAAAGACTATCCAGATGGGCTGCCATCCACTTATATGGTATCTGTTCCTTGGCTTCACAAAAATCCAGTATTTTTGTAGCTCTGGAAAATTTGCTCCACCTAAAGGTTTGGCTAACACTACCATTTTCATCTCAGATTTTGGGCTCCCTGTAATACCATAAAATTTTGTTAAGAAATCCACAAGTTCTTTTAAAAAATTTTCTCGGAAAATGAATAGATGTTTAATGTATACAGTATGTCAGGTCTGGTCCCAACGTCTTTGCTACGGCGCTCAGCCTTTTCCACCACGTGATACAGTATGTGGCAGGGACCACCCTGGAATTAATTTTTTCACTGTATTTCACATCACCTCTTTGTTAAGTTTAGTAGTAGCCTTCAACTCCATACGGTAAAATATTCCTAGACACTTAATACCCTGTGGTTTTCAATCTATATTTAAACCCTGTCTTATGCACTGATTGTACAATATGTTCAGGGACATAAACTCCAACTTACCTCAGTTTATTTGCCATTCAGTTTTGCTTGCAAAACCCTCAGCTAGCTTCCACATATTTTTCTTTTAATGTTCTAGGAGCTGAAATAAAAGGGCATTTATCTTGTATGATACTTATTAAAGGTAAATAAACAATGCATAACAAATAACTTAGAAAACTATTCTGTTTGCTAAATATGATCATGAGTTCTTTGAATTTATTCAACATCCTGTGGTTGTTGCATTTTTACTCCTTGCTTTTGAACTTGTCTACTTCAAGTGCTCAAAAGTCATTAGCCCATCTATGTAGTACAGCTTTGATGAACGTGCCTGAGCACATTTACAGAAAGTGATTTTTAATTTTTTTTTGCCAGTGAAATTTGATCATGTAACTGTGGTGATATTAATACCTGTCATGGTTTTGACAATAAACATCTTTGCAGTGGTTCCTGAATTAGTTGTAACCACACTTGGAAGTACCACTACACCAGAAAAGTCGAAGCAGCACAACCTCATCAGTGCAGTGCTATCTCTAATTAATTACCATAGTCAGGATGGAGGACACAGTATTTTAGGTGCAGCATCATGCAGCTGTGGTTCATTTGCATTAGGAATCCAAGCTAGTAACTCCTTATGCTGCTTGCTCATTCCCAATGGATGCGTGTCCCCGCTGGAGTTAGCGTGGTGATATCTGTGTTGTGCTCCAACATGCAGCACTGTGGTAAAGTACCATGGTTTCTGGCTATCAGCAGTTCCTTCAAAGTCAGGTCTCTTAGGGCTTTTCTCTTTCACTGACCTAAATACAGAGCTAATATGAACGCATATTGTCCTGCTGTTCTGGGATAACATTTAAAGATACGTAACTCATAGGACAGTCCCGGTTTGAAATTATGGAAAAGTTACATATGTCTTTGAAAAATCTTTCTTTTCTGAGAACTACCTTTTCTTAGTTAAAGGTATGTTTCATTAAGCAATATGACCAGAAATAGGTTTGGCAATCAATAAAATCCATTTAAACAAGGAATACATTGTAGATCTTAATTCTCTATGCACAGAGCTACCAGTACTAATGCAGATGAAAAAAAGAGAACCAGAAGAAGGCCATTAGTTCTTAATGTATRTAAGTGTCAACAGGTGTGATCAACTGGAAAGATGCAGGTGTTATCAAAGTATTGTTGCTGTCATAGAAGAGAGATGTCCTGCAGAAGCCTTAAGAGTAAAGTCAAAACTGAAAAGTTGTTGAAATCCTGTATCAGCTAGCACCTCATAAGTATTTCATGTCTGATATAAGGCTGGAAATGTGCCAGGAAAAAATAAACTTACTACTTAAATATGTAGATACTGAAATAATTGAACTTAATTCTGACATCTGCACATTTAGATTTTTGTACTCCAAAAAGATGTCCTCTTTCAGGGAGGCATTTGATCTTATTCCCCTGTTATTCACTTGTGGCTTCAGCTAAACGCAGCACCATCAGATATCTGTCCAGCTAAGATATTTTATTCATGTCTATTTCCATGATATCATTCTTACCAATGAAGGATTAAGAGCATTTAAAAAATGAAGATTAAAATGTCTTTATTTTGAGATCATATAATTTAATGAGAAAAAACATACAATATGAAGAATGAAATAGAGGAAAACACATATAAAACTGGCAACCTAAAGAAAGAAAAAGTCTGGAAAAAAGTGCTATTTTTATACTATAAATATTTAATCCAATTAGTTTCTAATTGATGTTACATATAAAACTCAAAAATAATCTTCATTTTTTTTTTATATATATTTTCCTGAACGTACTTACTTTATTGCTTATGAAAGTAAGGGATTAATAGTACTTGCAATAGGAAAACAGGGTGTAGATTGGCACAGAGCAAATTTTTCCTCAGAGCAAGGCTGTTTTACTATACTTCAGTCCTGATTTACAAAAGCCCTTCCTTGCCAGTCCTCACAGAAGTTAAAGATAGAAAAGATTTATAAGATTTCCTAATTCCAGACCCCTGGTATCAACATCAGTTTGGTCCATGTAGTTATCATACTTTTTCTAGTACATTATCCACTCTATCTGAGTCTTTCTAGTGATGAGGGTTATTTTAGTTCTCTAAAAAGTCTGTTCCACTATCTAATTAGACAGCTCATAAGAAAATAACTTTTCTTTATATTGTCTTTTAAAAAATCCACTCAATTCATTACTCCTAATTGCAGATTCTTTTAAGTCCTGGGTGGTGATGGTCAGTTCTAGTGAACTGTCCCAAAAGAAGAGGTAGTTTCATAACGCAAATCACCCAGATTTACATATCTGACCTTTTCTAAATTCAAAATACATTCTGCAAAGGAGAAGAGCTATTGCATTAACTCAATTTGCCCATTTGGTAGAGAGGCCAGAATGGTACTCTCTAGAGAAGGTAGCATGTTAAAGCCAAAGTACAATGTGTGAAATTGATTCCAGTGCAGAATACTGTGTAGATTTGTGATGGCCAGATCCCAAATAACTCCTATTTTAGGGCTAATGTCATTTGACTGGATACAAATTGCTTGGTCTTCACATACATACATTTCACCCAAAATGTCTAAAGAAAAAGAATGGCCCCTCTGGAAGTTACCCAGTGTGCCAACAAAAGAATTTCCTGAGCTGTTATCCAAGCTGAAACATGCTTCCATAAAGTGAGCAAAAACTAGGATCATCTATGTGGGGTTTGCTTTCTTTGAGCCCCGTCTCTATTCCAAAGTTGCTCACAGCTATTGTCTCCAGATTTGCTGAGTGACTAATGCTCATTGAAATCAAGTGACTACTTCTTGGAGAAAATATTCTAAAACCATGAGGGCATCAGCATTTTCTGTGTTGGACTAAATCATTCAATTTTATTAAAAAAAAAATAGTATGAGTAGTTAATATAAAAGCATGCAATTAACAAAATCTACTGAACAAAACACTTCCATAAATGAGGAAATGTCACTATTTGAAGAAAGCAGTTAGAGTTGTGCAAAGAAAGGTAATCTGTTTCACAGGGAATTTCAAAATTTGGCTTTTTTTCCTATTTGGAATAAAAATCCCCAAATATCTTAGAATTCATCAAGCAGCAAATTCTGAAAACTTGCATTCTGGAAAATCAAAAAATTTCCTTTGCTAATTTCTAAACAAAGTTCTTCACAGTGGATGAAGAACTTTCATGCTCCTAACATGCTGGGAAAGCCAAGATTTCCAGGCGCCTGACAACTTGTTGTTGTATCTTTTGGACTGAAGTGCAACTAAGGGCCCATAAACCCTGGAAATGCCAAATGAAGAGCAGAGCTCGCAAGCCAGCCTGCCTGGGTTCTAGTGACTGGGCTCTCCGTTGATCTGTGACACAGGCTGCTGAAAAGCCTGAAATTATGGTGACCCAGCAAGCTCCACAGAGACTGCCCGAGAATCAGGAGGGTAAACTGAGAGGAAAACAAAGCTTTGCTGGATGATCGCTGAAATTGAATTGTCTCTGCTAAATATTTTTCACGCTTTGCATTTCAGAATTTATCTTTTCAATTATCTTTTCTTGCTTGTGTAAGGGGCAGCATCTAGGTGAAGATCATATGAAGAAAAGAAAAGAGTACCAAAGCACAGATCAGACATGCTTTAAATAAATCAATTTATTCTTAGAAATGGGAAGATACTACTGAGATTGGAGCTATTTGGGAACATGAGCCGTGGTCTCTTATTTGTCTCACATTCTAGTACAAAACAGTTAAAATAATAACGCTGATGAAAGAATGACTTTGCAGATGCTCCATTAGCTGCTACATGTGAGCCAGGCCAGGAAGAATTAAAATAACATGAACTGTGTGTTATAGTCTAATACTGTGCTGTGCACAAAATGAAAACTAGTGCCTTTGGTGAGGGTATTCTTTTGCCAGTATAGTTTCTCTAACTTCAAAAGGTCTATGTCAGAACATTATGAAGCCTATACTTGATTTTTAAAGTTTAATTCTTTACAACATGGGCACTAAAATCAGGATTATAGTACATGATTGTACTATAATGTACAGATATGTACATGAAGAAATGAATCTTAGTCTGGCTGCCATGCTGGTATCACTGTAGCAAAAAGCGCACGCTAGAATTGAAGGTTTTGTGCTAGAGAACAGATAAGTGACATGGATTGAAATTATGGTAAATTTAAATTGATGGCCTAATTAGTATTATCTCTTTTTGTATTCTCTGTAAGAAATATTATCCAGGAGGAACTCATTTTGCATTAATGTTGATATAAAGTGTAATTCTGTAGCATTTTCATTGTAATCTGGCATTAATTAATGCATCATTATTCTAAAGTGTTAATTAAATTATTACAGAAAGGGACATCTGCCCCAGTTCAGAAAGAAAAAAAATACGGTGCATGAATATTAGACTTTCAAAGGTCTGACATGGTATGTGAGTTCCCACAACACTGGTAGAAGCACAGAAACAAAAACACAAAAACAGGCATGAGGAGCTCATGCTCTGATAAACCACGGTATGAAATCTGCATTTGCTCACTTGTGATGGAGTTTTACAACAGTATCAGAACCTCAAAACTAGGCACAACATCAAAAATCTGAAATGGCAAATTTTTAATAAGGTAAAAGAAATATACTGTACACCAGCTACCAGGAATTGCTCACAAGGAATTCAGGGAACTAAATAAGGGCAGGAACACATTTGCACCTTCTGCAGTCTCTATTAAACCCTCCACTCAGCAGCTGGGCAGGAATACCAGCGACATATAAGCAATCGGTGAGAGTGGTAGGGCACTATCAGGATTCATTTCAGACAATCCTAATACGCTCATCAGTGTTGATTTTCTTCACCTTCTGCCTGCAGTCCTAACTGGCTTCACCAAAGTCATGATTTCAGTTGCTGCTCTTATTAGTGTCACCTGGGTAGTAGCTTTTTTCAAACACAGAGAGGAGAAAACTCAATCCTCTACCAAAGAATTTACAGTCCAATCTAATGCCCAGCAAAGTCTTTAGAAGTCTAACCACTGGCTTCAGAGGGAATTGGCCTTTAAGCCTGAGCCAAAGAATAGCACAAGCAGACTTCTGTGGGAATGCTGCTGAAGGCAAATGGGGCTCTCTGCAAGGGGCCACCTGGACTCTGTGGAACTGGGGTCTCTGTAAATTATTAAACATAATGAATAATTCAAGAAAACATTAGTCCAGAGCACATTCTATGTGATGTGACCCACCTGCCAGCTATATGCCAGTGCCAGAGTTGCACAAGATGCTTCCAGGATGTGGCTTCCATAAGATTCAGTGTCTTCACTATTCAACAACCCTGCCTGTTTCAACTATAATTTTCTTTTGTTACATTTGGGCTTGCATTGAAAGATCTTTAAAATGTAAAAGTTAAATGAGGCTCTTATAAAGAAGTGGTTTGGGTGCAGTATATTAAATGAAAACTTCAAAGGAGCTCAAGATACCTTTCAAGCTAAGGTACAAAAATTTAAACAAGAACAAAAGCCTTTCTTGTATTTTGAAGCATTAATTGTTCCACTTCTGTTGATGTAAAGTGAAAGGAGAAGCTTTTAGTTAAAAGCACGTAGTATCTACCAACATGGAACATTCCAAAGTCTCATGGAATAATTTTAGCTTTGATATAATGGCACAGGTGAATTCCAAATTATAATGCTTTCTGTAGCATATGCAATAATTGTTGGTAACTGAATCCATTACATAAACATCAGCGCTTGAAGAGATTTATTGGCATAAGTTAGAGTTTCACCTTTTATATTTATAACATATTTCATATTTATAAGCTATTTCATAACTTTGTCAGCATTGTTTGCAACAGAAATCTATAAATTAACTTTGAGAGGTTTTATATATAATTTTATCCTGTTTTTCAAAGGGTAAAAAGTACGTAACGTTGCACTGTCTGCTTGTTTGTCAATATGTCTGTCAGCTTTAGAGAGGGGGCAAAACTGTAGAAACTGCAAAATACAAAGTTCACAATAAGTTTCATGAAAACTGGAACCTGTGTAGTAAAGAAAGAAGTTAGTGTTTCCCTGGAAAAAAAAGGTTTCAACGGTGAATTCAACAGTTATGTCGTCTGTTGGCCTATCAGCTGGCCAGCCTGCATGAGGGTAGCTCAGTGCCAACCACAATACGTTAGCTTGCCCATTTGTAATTAGTCAAGGATACTGTGGAGGGATTTATGAGACAGAGGAAGTAATTAGAAGTCCCACATGCAAGCACATCATGGAATACATTCAGAGAGGAACATTGGGTTCTTTTGGTGCAGAGGTGTAGGAAATTAAGACACAGTGTGCAAAAACTCTAAATGTATTGGTGCTGTTGTTCATGAACAACTTATTATGGTATAATTTGAGCACATCTGTAGACCTACTCATTAGACAAGGTACCAACGCCAGGCCTGCTACTTACTGCATTAGAAATACATAAACAATAATTTTAATCTATAATGCATCTAATGCTGGTCCATATCAGATGACTGTGATAGGAAATGAATACCTGTTTCATGTCAGCTCTGCTTTGCGTCATGGCAAGAGTATTCCTACGTTAGAGAGTAGATAGGTAAAGTGAGACACAGAAGGATTAATTAGTTTTCATTAGCTTCAATATGATTTGTATGCACTAAGAATTTTTGAAAATGGGATCCATTGTCCTTCCCTCAAGACTTGTAATTAATGGAATAATATGTACATGCAAGTTACATGTACTGAAACCTGCATTTCAGTACTTCTTTCTCTTCTACACTGTATGTGATGTCAGTGAGTGGAAGTCATGAGAAAATGTGCTTGACAAATCCAGGAGAATCAGCCATAACTATAAAAGAGAAAGTACCATAAGCCAATAAATATAAATAAATAAATGTAAATAAACTTCCAGTCTTTCCTCTTTCCAGCCATAAGACACAAACCTTCTAGTTCCTAGAATGGAGCTGCATGATTTTCCATTTTTAGTTTGAGCTGATAATGCTACAGAATTGGTATGGCAACATCAAAAGTTTGTTGCTGAGCTCAAGACCATTAACTTACAGCATTATCATGAACCCTACTGCCCTGAATGTTGTTTACTTTTACAGTGAACAGTGGTAAAAATGCAGGCTTTACTACATATATAAATTATTTTACTATTCAGCTTTTCCTGCCAGATGTTTAAGTGGCTAGCCAAACCTCCAGAGATATATAAGCTTGATCTACATGTATGCAAAAATTAATTGCAAAAGTAACCTAATATTGTTTTATTCTTTAACAAAATGACAGGATATTTTCATTATTTGCTGAGTACTTATGTATAATAACAAATTAAGTGTTGATCAATCAATATAATGATCCATTTGACCCAGAAATAATAACAAGAGAAGATATGCAGAATTTCTAATAAAATTACAATCCCAACAGAATTTGAATTCATTACTTTTGAAATATAAGGCAGTCAGTTCCCTTCACTAACATGGATTTGAACTTACAGACGGTAAATTATCAAAGAGGCCCTTGTTGCTCACATGCTGCAATACAATTTTATTAAGGATTACAGGGAAAAAAATAATAAGCACTCCAGAGTTCAGAGTCCTGAGGAAAGCATGGTTTAGATCTTGGCGCAAACTTGGGAACGTGCCCTGCTTGGCGTGTGTATTCTTTCAATTTAAATATTACTAATCTGGGCAAGGTTAAAAGCTCAGCTTATGTCACAACACAAACCTGCGAAAAGCCTCAGAACCTGCCAAATGGTCTGAGTTTGTGAGCAGCCGGTGTGCAGGGGGCCTATTCCTTCTGTGGGTGTTCAGGGCTAAGGAACGAGTTACTGGAAGCGCACATTTCAGTGCTCTGCTCATAGCATCTTAATACCGTGATTTACTCTAAGGAGGAGTTAGCAATTGCCATGTTTTTCCGTATGGTGAACTACCTAATGCAAAATCACCATCAGCAGAGCCCCAATAATTACCAGGATAATCTTCATCTCAAATCARACTTGGTGCTTTGAATTCACTTACTTCCCAAGTACTCACAATTGCAGCTCAGAGATGAAGCTGTCCTTTTGATTTCTTTCCCAGTCTCTCCTCCTTCCAAGTAGAAGGCACAAATCTTCTAGTTCCTAGAGGTGGATGATTTTCCACTTTTAGATTGAGCTGATAATGTTACAGAAATGCCTGATTATCAACCACATTAATCCCAGCAGGGCCTGCCAGGTTTATCATCTGTCACAGAACAGTGTAGAGTAATATATAGATCCTGGAACTAAATTTAAATGAGCTCTGTTACATTCTGGAGGAAATCCAGCCATACCAGTATAGAGTTCCACACTGCTGTAGCTATATTGCTTTCTACAGTGTAGTGCAGTTTAGATGTAACCATCCATTCTCTCTATGACCATCATGAAATTGTAGGACACAGTGTTCAGGCAAAGAACAGGAATTATCTATAGGAATACCACAGCAGAAAGAAAAGGGCTAGAAATAACCAAAGACTAAATACATGTTGTATTATCATGTTATCATAAATACATAATTATCATAAATACATGTTGCATTATTATTACTAAATAYATGTGTATTATCTACGCTTAGTTTCATGAGGGTAAACAGTTAAACTTAGATTTCCTTCTTTTGGTGTCTTTTCTCTCCCTTTAATTCCTTTCAAGTTCTTCATTTGAAAGTGTCTCCCTGCAATCCCAGCCAAACTCTCATCTCATGATCAACCAGTCCCTAAACTCAAATTAGAGTAGGTAAGCTTCCAAAAACTATGAACTTCTGCCTGTTACTGGGAGTCTCAAATGTTCTTCAGATCCAAGGCCAGACAGCTGATTTAACTCTGGAATGGCCCTTTGGAAGCCATGTAACAACACAGAAATATATGACATTCACAAACTTACTATAGTTTATAATATCCAGATTCCTCAAACACACAAAGAAGAGGAGCTGACAGAGTTAGCAAATTCAGGTAAATTTGCTAAAGAAACAAATTGAAAGACAGTTCAAGATGATCACCCTTTCAAAGGGACCTTCCTACTTTTAAGCAAAAGAACTCAAACTTGAATACTTCCACTAAGCATTACTAGAGGAGAACTGCAAATAAGCCATTACCTATACTACGATTGTTTATTCTGCTCAATTGAAAGTCAAGGACTTAGGATTTTTCTTCAGTGGCAAAACTAGTTTTACGTTCTCCCTCWCCATTCAGAGTTCTTGAAAATGCTCAGGAATCTAAAACCTGTCTTTTCCCCTGCTCTTCTGTTGTGTCCTAGTTCTCTTCCAAAACATGGCAACTGTCTCTTTTGGCCTCTGTGAATTATATGCCCAAGTGAGGTGAGGTGGATACCAACAGAAGTTGATGAATATGAGTATTACTGGTCTGGATGTGGGTGCACGCGATGGCAAATATACTACAGAAGAGTAGCTGCCAGAGGTAAGCATACAAAATGTGGCTCCTACACAAAAGAATGAGATTTTCAGAGAATCTGGTGGAAAGCCCGACAAGTACATTTTGTTGCTGCTAAAAGAATTTATTTCTGCTGAAACCTATAACTCCTGGGTTAATAAAGTGAACTTTGATGGGACTAGAGGGAAATATGGGCTTCCCAGGAAAGTTAGGACAAACTTAGATGCATTTCTAGAACACAGATTTATGGAAGTGATTGAAGCTGATAACATCAAACCCAAGTTAACACTTTCCTTTGCTTTCCTATCACACGCTAAATAGACCTCTGCCACAGCTGGCCTGCTACCAATAAAACKAATGATGCCTGTAAACAATAAATTCCATAGAATCATCAAGCTCACACAATTAGTATCTATTCATGTTGTTTTGCTTTGAAGTTTGAGGGATTTTACAGGACCTATTATTATGATAAGCTTAACTGACTATGGCAATAGCCAATGGCTTGTCAGGTTTGACTGCTAAATCACAAGGCTAACGGAAAAAAGACATAGAGAATCTGAGTTAAGTTTAATCAGGTCTGTCCATTGAAGTCATTACCTTGATAAGAGTCTCCACAACCAGTAACAATGAAAGATCTTGAAAAGGCTGACTCTGCTCCTAGTCCTAAAAGAATATGCACATATCCAGTATACATTTATAATGCTCAAATGCTAAAATAGGTGCATTCTTTATTCTATTCCTTCTGGCTCATATCGCCTTCATTAGTGCACTATCTAAATATATGCAAAGCAATAAGTATTTGTCATGTTCTTGTTAGAGGGTTAGTCAACAGACTGCAGGAAACTTGAACAGAACAAAAAACAAGAGTTTAGCAGAGGTGATAGCCATGTTAGAAAAGAATAATCTATCTCTGTTGGGATGGGGAAGCTTTCAAGATGCATCAAATAACACAGCCTCTTCTAGAGGCACCGAAGGACAGCTAAATGGCCTTTCTCTTGACACGTGAACAGAGGAGACCATTCCAAAAAAAAAAAAATTGCCTGTTCAGCAGGGATGTGGCAGTTATATATATCCGGTCGTATGATAGGAGACATCTTCATTTTGGTCATGTGATTGGCATATTTCCTTTCATTCCTCAGGGAGGGAAATGACAGCTCTAAGGAAAAGAGCAGGCCATGGGCTGAATGAATTGTTCTGATGAGACAGATGCAGCCTGTGGGCTTGAGGTCAAGCTAAACAAGACAGCTCTAGGGCTAACGTGTTCTCTGTTTCTCATAAATTCAGAGCACAGGTTAGTTTATGAAATTTAGGCAGCAAGCCTAAATTTCATAGTGTTAATAAATTTCACAAGTTAGTAAAATTTCACAAGTTAGTAAATTTCACAAGTGTTTTGTAATTTGAATGTTGAAATGCCCACTTTTTTTTTAACTTTTTTCCCTTTGATTCAGGCAAAAGCTCACAGCTTGCTTTATTTTTTCTCCTAAAACTCTCCTTTTACATAGGAGGCGTTCAAGTCCAGATCTAATTTAATAGCATTTCTTCTTTACAATTAGGCTAGTCCAGGCTTCTATTTCAATATCTTTTTTATTATATTTTCTCACTGAAGTCAGTGCTATCAGCAGGTAGATTATTCAGATATTGGAAAGGTAGACTATGTTACCTATGGATCTAAAGCTATAAATAGGAAAGAAAATAGCTTCACTAGTTGTTTAATATATACATACATGCGTGTGTGTGTGTGTGTGTGTGCGCGCGCATGTATATAAACCGGCTTATGGAACCAGATACATTAATTCTTCCAAAATATCCATTGCAAAAGATATTTTTCATCTTTCTAGTTCATTCATTCTGTTCTCAATATAAATCAAATATCAGAGGCGTGATTAGACAACAATCTTTCAAACATGTTTCAAAATTAATTGACTAGGATGCCTGAAAACGAATGCTGCATCTAAATACCATACATTGCTGTGTTTCCTAAGGACTTGCTTTCTAAGGCTCTTGTCAGAAATTGGAACAATATTGCAAAATAAAAACAGTGTTTCAGATATTATGTAATTACTGTATTTTAGATTGCATCTAGAACTAAAATCTTTGTTTTAGGATAAATTGCAAAGCATTTGGACAGAAATATCTCCAGTTGTCAATTAAATACTCATTAACAAAAGAATACCAGTGGTTTTTCATGAGTAAAAATCTTTGTCTAACCAATGAGTATTTTTAGTCTCAGAATTACTTTAGTCTATGAAAATGTCACATTTCCAAAATAAAGCACTGAAAATTTCTAGAGACAATTCAAGATTGCCTCTCTATAATTCAAAATTTACTATGAGCATTTAATAAAGAATTTAGAATTATTTTTATTTTGTAATATGTATATTATAGTCCTCCATGGATCTACTGACAAATTTGGATTCTTAGCTCTGAACTGAAACAGGCCATGTAACTTTATTACAGGGGAGGATTGGCTTTCACAAAGACCTATCTGCTTTACAAGTTTTGTTGAGACAAGCTTTAAAAAATGATAAATCAGGGAGATATAATCTCTTAAAATTAAATCATCACACCTACTAGCTTTCTAACATCCTTACTATGAGCAGTGTTGAAAAATGTGCATGCTTCTAGCCTGAAGAAAACATGCCTTGCCTAAATAACTTTACTAATTTTCAACAACACCCTAATTAAATGTTTCCTTCTCTGCTAAAAACATATTTACATAGCTGTCCAAAAGAACTATCAAATACAGAAAAGTAAATGATAATGACTTCCTATTATTAACAGGAAAACTTTAAGTATTAATACATTCAAAATTATATGCATATAATTTCTTCAAAAGACATATTTGGAAAAAATCATTACAATTTAATAAAACGTATTTATTTATTATTTGTTTAATTGATACTATTAGGGCGCATGACTGAGTACACACAAGGTAGAAAGCAAACCTCTGTCTTCCGCTATTTTTCCCAAGTTATCAATTCCACAAAAATGGAAGAGGAGAACGTTAGTTTTATAGATTAATTAGATTGTTTTCACTCAAAGCATTTTTTAAACAAACTGTACTGAAAATTTCAGTGAATCAAACATACTGGGCCTTAAGTCAACAATACATAGAATTCATGTTGTAAACCATTCTGTATAAGTAAATGCCCATCGTAACTATCTGAATTTCAGATCTGAGTTAAATCTTATATATTTAGAACTACAATATGCTAGTGACACAGTAAGATCTTGTTTATTGAGATACACAGTAGAATCTAAGGAACTCATATTACAGTGGAAAGTAATCTAAATTGCTTTCACAGAATTTCTACTACTTTCAAGTAATAAAAATGTTACACTCTACTCTCTAAATAAAATCTTAGTTGCTATCGACAGTTAGTATGAGATTCAGTCAGAACTACCAAGCTGTGAAAATAAGGCCCAACTTCTGTTGTTTTTGTTGATACATTTGGCATCCAATCATGAAAAACAATGTCCATGTCACTAAAATGGCCTCCAGGCATTCAGTATATCTACATCGAGGTTAAACATCTATGTGAAGATGTGACAGCACACCTTATAAAAGATATTATTGAGTAATATAGACTTTCTGTAATAACCAAACAGTAAAGAATATAGCTTTTTAAAGGTCTCCCCATGGCTGATCTCATGACTCAAAGATGAGAGACTGTGCTGCAAGCTAAGTAATAAAATCTGGTGGATACTGTGGGCTAGCTTGTGACAAATCATATCAAAGTATTATTAAAGAAGGAACTTGAGACCCAAGACTATTATTGATTCTTGACAGAATTTCTTATAAATAAATGTTGCAATCTGATCCTGGACTCCCAAGGCCCTGGTAGAATTCTGACTATTATAGGGCAGGTTGCAAAACAGTAACATTATATTAGTGAAAGTTGAGGAAGCATATTCAGTGTCAAACAGGTAGCATGGTCTAAAAAGACCAATAAGAAACTGTTTTTCACAGGCCTCATACACCTACAGCTGCAGATTACTGTTTAAAATGGCAAAACAATTTTTGAGCTTATAACAGGGCTGTGAACGTGTTAGTGGATTGAATCTGTGACCCTTTAGAGCACTAAGGACACACCTCCATTAGTGTCCATATTCCTGCACTGAAGAGGCTGATACAGTCAACTGAAATGACAGGGTGATAAATATAAAACCACTATCATCAATAAGACTGGAATGTAAAAGCACTTAGTTTCAGCCTAAGTAACTCACAGAAAGTTTGGTTTCAAGAACCAATGTATCATCCATCACTACTCTACCTTCTGTTGACAAAGTAATTGTAAGATATCTAGAATGGAGGTTCAATATGAACTGACATTTTTGAAAGGAGGAATTGTGTGCTGCACTTACTCATTAAATGTATTTTCCTCCACTAAAGATGTTTCCTTTTTTAGTTTATGTATGAATAACTTTAGTTAAAGTTCCCTTGACACACTGACTTTGCTTTGAATAGCACCTATGTTCATTAACATAAAACCTGAAAGAAAATAATTTTAATGCAGCTTTTTTAACACTTCAAAAGCCTTTAACAAATTGATCGAGCACAATTATGTATTCTAAAGGGAATTATAAAGAGATCACAGAAGGTTGAAAAGTTCTGGTTAATAAAAAAAAATCCTAAGTAAAAACAGGCACTCTGTGTGGAACTTTGATGCACAGTGGAAGAAAGTAATACAATTATATAAAAAAAAACGAACCTCTCCCTCTTTTAATATAGACACACAASTATTGTATGCATTGTTTAGTGCACACAAAATACCATGTTAGCTTGATAATGGAAAAAGAAACTGTAGAAGTCAAGATAGTCAGAAATTAAATGAAACTAAATTACCAGTCACCTTACTACTCAGACTAGTGAGTCAAGGCAAACCTGAACAACTACTTGGTAAGAAGATCACATCAAATTTTAAATATGACTGCCTTTGGAAGAGAATAAATCTCATAATCATGGCACTCTTCTGTTAGCTAAAGATATAATAATACTGGTGTTATTTTAAAAGTCTGTATGATAACAGCAATCTTTCAGAAACCTTATAAACTGAAACAACAACCCTTTGCAGCTGAATGGGTCAGCTGATATTGAATGAGCAGTTACCAAATGGGAAATAGATTCAGATCTGCAGATACCAGTGTTTTTTTCCTCTGTATTTGTGGGCCTAAACTTATATCTGTGCATTTTAAAAGTGTATTTTAGATGGTGGTGTTGTCAATACAGATTACTGAAATTCAGCCACATTGGTTAAATTCAACGTAAAGGAGGAGAATAAAAGCTGTCAGCGAGTGGCAAGTACAGGCCCTGTGGCTTCACGCTGCGAAGCTCCCTTCTTTGCTCTGCTCCTGAATCACGAGCCTTCTTTGTTTGCCTTTTCAGCCAGCAGCGCTGAAGTCACGCGAGCGGGAGCGGGATGGTGCAGCCGCAGGCCAGGGCAGGCAGCACGGCGGCAGCGCGCTGCCCGCACCTCGGCGCCGGGGGCTGCGCTACCTGCAGAGCCGCCCCCGGCCAGCAGCATCCCCCGCACCAGGCAAAGGCGATGGCGAGGCAGTAAGGATTTGCCCTGCTGGCTGTGGAATGCCCTTAAGTTTCTGCCAGGAAAGTTACTGCTAGGAAGAGACTTTCATTGGTTGGTATGTTGTTGTTAATTGCTTTTTGGACAAATTCTCCCTTCTCCTCAAAATTTTCCATGTTGCATACGCAGAATGAGGGTTTTGAAGTGGGAAAATGTTAACTTATCTTCAGACAGTATCTAGTGAAGCCAGGCTTTCAGTGCCAGCCTTGGCCTCGCTGTCTTTGTTTTAAGCTACTTTCACCTGCCTATTCTTTGTATCTGGTGACTGCACTGAGCACAAGGGATACATGAGTGATGGTTTGCAATGAAAACTTGGTTTTCTTGGTTTGGGGTCACTATCATCATTTGAACAAGATCTGCATTTTGCTGCAGATAAGGGGGAGTCTGGGAGCAGGCAGGTGATGGTGTCAGCAGCAGGAGTGGGGGACCACGACGAGCCAGGGAGGGCAATCTTCATAGCCATCTCCTAAAGGCTGAAGCAGTAGGAATGGGGAACTTGCAACCCCAAGCCCTTCCAAGCACTCATCCTCCCTGCCAAAAACCATCTTTAGAAGGGACAGAGGGAAGAGAAACTCCTAAAACATTTCAAACGTTTCCCCCCTCTTCAGGACTACAGAATGACTTAAGAAATGTCACCAAGATTATTTTTCCAGTATTTCAGAGTTGTTGCCTCAACACGAGAAAGGTCTTTATAACAATTTGTTTAGAAAAGACATCAAGTTTCATTATACAAGGTTAATATAAAATATGTAGAATTATAAGTATTTCATACCTCAAAAATCTTAAAAGTCCATGTGTTTATATTGACTAAACAGGCAATAAAAAGTGAAAAAACACAATATTGGCAGTAACAAACCGATATCACTGTGGGTCAGTTCTTCTATACATGTGCACAGCACATAAACTCATGCACTCCCTTAGCTCTGTTAGGATATATAGGATGACTGGAGGAATAAAACAATATTCAATAAAATAAAGATGAAAAAATCTGTCAAAGGATGATGTTAGCTCTGAAGATAAGTACTAGCCAAGAGTGGACTAGGTACACATTTTGTTTATCCTTCAAATGACCCTACACGATTGAGGTTTATTCTGGTAGGTTCCAATGCATTTTTCTGGATAGGCTGGAAGGGATGTTTATTTGTTTGAAACTCGTTGATCTCTGTTGAAGCATCATTAAAACAAAAACCCAAACCAAACCCAACCCAGCTTAGTGCCAAGCTATCTTCAGAGATGATAAAATGAGTATGATTGAAGTTGAGATTTCAAACAACAAATCTGTGTGTCGATAAATATAGTGATCAGGACGAGTAAGAGGTGTCAGACGGAAAAACCTGTTGCAGTGTTTGCTGCTGCCAGCACATATAAAATAAAGCCTAGGAGAGCTTGTTGAAAAATTCTTAGGGAAATTTATAGAGTACTACAGATTGATGTAGAGGCTGTCTTCAGGGAATATCATTTGGGTGGATAATTCCTCCGAACAGCAACAACATGCATCCTGCACAGAACATACCTCTAGCAAGGTACGCTTACTGCATCTCCAGTGATGTAAAATCACAAATATGGTATCCTTCTCTACTGTATGTCATCCTCTCAGGATATCAGTTTCTTAAGGGATAAAGCCAGCTTAGGAAGGTCCTGACCTTTCCCTAGCATACACCTGCTGGCTTTTCCCACTCCTGTATCAATTTCCACACCCTCTTTTTTAGACTGCACAGTTGTTTAAAAGGGAGGGAGACAGGCTATGAAACAGATACCAAAATGGTTTGGGTTAACACCTTCTCTCCCTCACTGTCCTCTCCTCCCCAAAGCTTATGTCTTCCTTACAGACAGAGGTACTGGCAGAACCAAAACTGCAAGAAGAAGCAGGGTTACAGACAAGGAACTTCATATGCAAACCTCACTCCTGAAGAAAAAAATCTGCAGTTACATTTCCATCTTGTGAGCAAAGACCTTGGTATTGAATTAGGAAGCACCATCAGATTTTTAATCACTGTTTACTTTAATTAAGCACAAGGTACTAATGTATTCAGATACTAAATGCCAGTAACTCTTTGTCTAAACAAGGCAATGACAAGTAATGGCATTCAGGCTACCTCTGGGCAAGCTAGCATTGGTATTAAAAAAGCATAGCTGAATTTTTTCTGCTTTCCTCAGTCCGGTGGAGATGGCTGCAGAAATGTTACAGACACGGCCAAGTTCATACTGAACTCCCTCTCTAGTTAAGGTTAGTAACAAGTAAGAATAGACAACATCTGAAAAATCAAAGTACAGATGAGCAGCTGCCATACTGCCATCTGAAGGTGGGAGAAGTTATTGGATTATGAAGAGTGAGCAGATAAGATATTCATCAGGAAATGAAATGTAGGAATAGCTGCAGCAAAAAAGGGAATAGGTAAGGACTGAAAATTGGACATGCTGCCAGGAAGTGAGGAGGAAAAGCTGGATATCAAATTTATAGGTCTTTTGAGCTCTTGAATGAAGAATTTGGAGAAGGTAAAATGTCATCTTCAGCAGTCCCAGCTGACTTGCAAATTCTATTGCCAGATGGGACTGTTATTGTCTGACTGAATTATAATCATGTCAAACTTGTACTTGGATCCAGGAATGAGCCTTCAGAAAAATCCTGAGTCCAGGCAGACCTCTCCTGCCTTTGAGATCTGTAGAGCACATGATCTGGAACTGGATTTAAGTCTGTCTTTGACTCTTTGAAACACACTGTTATGAACATTTGTTACTCCTGACTTACTCCTGTGTGCCTCATCTCTATGTTTCTCTTCTCTTTGTTTCTTCCTAATAAATCTGTAAAGTAAAAGAGTTTTTCAATTCACCTGTAATTCCAGGAAAAAAGATGATGGGAGAGGATTCGTTTTGGATTGGTCTGAAAACAAATAAAAAGTAAAAGTGCTCAGCCAACCAGAAAGTCAAACGTTTGTTTTAGACCACATGCAAATTTTATATTACATTTCAGCACTAAAAGACTATTTTGTTTTTTCTCATTCAAGGATTTTTCTAAAAAGAGAAGGTTATTTCAAATAAAAAATGGAATTGTTACATTTTTAAAATGTTGAAACATTTTCTTTTGAAAATATTTGAAATGCAATTAAATATTCTGACTTTTAAAAAACTGAAGAGTTCTTGACAAGCTACTCTGCAAAAAAAACAATGTAAGCCTGAAGAATTTCTTGATATCATTAAATCTGGACTTTCCAATGGTGAATTGGAGAGATTTGGGGGAAAAATGCTGAAGTATACTTTCTGGGCTGATTCATTCATTTCTTCTTTGCACTGTTTCAGGAACGGAGAAAGAGGTCACAGAAATTGCATTTATTCCAAGAAAAATATTGAAACAACAATAGTGGTGGTGGTAATTCCCAGCTGGACATAAGACATTGTATTGCTGCTGGCATATCTTTCTGTTTGCAGGTGCAGAAGTAAGAATCCTCACTCACAAAGAGATCAGATCACCCAGTAAAGAATATTTCAGCTTTGATTTTTAAATTTTACGAGAATAAAGAGATTCTAACAGAATAACTTAGAAACTGGCATAGCCTCCACAACCTTTTACATCTATTGCTGCTGGAATTTGTGCAGTTAGGTTTGTGGGATCCAGAAGCTGTGAGAGTCTGTCTGTGTGTCACATATATATTCATTACAGTTGGATAATTATTCCCTTTTTCCTTTTGTTAAGGCTTAACAAGTGTGTTTTTGCAAGCCTTGCATTAGTCTTGTATGCTGTTTCTAGGAGGGATGCCTGGAGCTGATCATGAACTACCCAGCAAAGTAGCCTACCCCTGCTTCCAGATGTATTTGGTATCCATACCACTGCAGAAGTTATATCACATTGTTGCAGAACAGCCCAGTTTTTCTTTCTGAAAGCCACCTTTTTAACATCTCACAGTTTGCAGATAATCTGAAATCTATTATGATTTATTTTGAATACAAGTAAGTATTTCTGTATTTTCAAGCTGTAATGCACTTACATCTTCACTATGCAAATAACAGGCAGTGTAGAAAAATGAGCATATTCTCATTAATGAAAAGCTTGATTACAAAGAAGCTGTCCTGGTGAAAACACTTTTATCTTCCAAGGCCATATAATCACAAAGAATAAGGAAATAATTCTCTTTGGCTGGAATTTCCAAGACGAGATTTAGAAATGGGTGCCTAACTCTCTTAGACATCACAGACTGTAACAAGAGATACAGGCTTGCAAGAGTGTGTTTCATTTACAGATAAAAGCAGAAGAGGCTGGATGTAGTTTTCATTTCCAGAAGAGCTTTGTTGTGGTTACTCTGCTGACTAGAAACTGTGATACTTTGAAACATTTAGCCCTTGAGAAAGAGAAGCAGAAGACAAATCATGTGAAGTGTGGTAGGGAATAGCAAAAGATTGAACGCTTCTTCGAGCTTGAACATGTTTTACTAAATTTTCATCTCTGTTTGGCCAGGTGGTAGTTGAAACCCATTAAATGAAAAGCTATGTGGGAGTGTAACTCTATGCTGCAGTTGCACTTTGTGCATACACTTCTTATCTTTTTAGGAACTTATTCCAGATGTTGCGGTAGAAGAAAATAAAACAATTATCTTGGTCATGTTTTAAGATAAGCTCTCAGCAGGTCTGGAAAATGTTTTAATCTGGCCTTCCAGCTCCTTCAGCAAATTCCCTATAAYGTTACTTTTCTAAAACTGTTTATGCCCCATTATATTTCTCTGCTGTTTGATGTGTGTAAGAAATTCAGCAAAAGTGCTTTAAAAAATGGAACAAAACTGTAACAATATTTACTGGCAAATACTTTTTAGGATTTTACTGTAGTAAAATATGGCAGTAGACCATTGTAATGTAGTAGTACATAATTAAGGAAAAGCTCTTATAATTTTAATTTACCACTGGCTTCTGATATATAGATTACAAATTGAATTTTAAAATAAAGAATATTCACTTTAAATCCTTAAGCTGGAAAATGATAATTTCCACATCATCAATATTTATCAGCCTGTGAGTCAGCTTCTGCTCGGTAAGTTAGGAATAGAGGGAAACAAAATCTGGAGAGATCTTTTAAAAGTGAGAGGAAAACTGTATCAGCAGTTTTAATTTTCCTGTGGAGACCTACAGAACCCACAGAAGGTGGGTGAATCTGAACAGACCAGTAGAGARTCTTTGGGACAATACATATCATTTGGTCCTGACAGGGAGCTGCTGGAAAAAAACATTTTTAGGAACCAGATTCTCTTTTTTTCAAAAGGGCAGGGCAGAACAGGGAGAAGCAGAGTGAAAATGGGGTGTGTCGCCTGTAGCATTCATTGCTCCAAGGTTTTGCCCATAATACTCAGACCTCCAGCTTCCCTCAGTGATCACTTAAGGACTTGGATGACTTCTCCTTACACAGCTTGCCACAAATCCCCTGCCCCTTTCAGCAATGGGCTGCACGCCCAGTACCAGGACTCCGTATCCAGTTCCCTTCTCTTCCCGTTTTGATTTTGTTTATTCAGTTGGAGTGATAAACACACATTTCTAGTGTTAAACAGCTGCTATGAGCTCATTATTGCCCCCATGATATATGATGCCACAAATCTTGCTGAATTGTCCTTCTTTTCTCCTGTCTAGGCCCTTTTCAGACTTTTTTTCTAACCATCCTGATTTCATTACAGAAAATGTCATATCTCCTTTAGCTTACAAATTCCCAGTCACAGAACTCAGGCAGCCACTTTAATGTAATGTAATGTTAAACTTTTAAAAATACTTTCACGTTATACATCCATTTGCTTTTTAAGAGTAATTTCAAAATACTGTTACGTTCTGACCAATTTTATTAGTACTTCTCCCCCCTTTCCTACGATCAAAATTAACATCTGTACAAAGAATACACCCTCCCTTTTAAGGGATTACTTTTCATCTTGAATCATGCACAGAATATGCCTTCTAACTCTATCCAGTGTAAATAATGTGTAAAATAATCAAAGCACCATCATGACCTGACAGCAGAAGCCTTTTGATGAATAGGGTTTTATGTAGGATTATCATATGACATTTCCAAACTACATTATATTTGAGTCATATACTATTGCATTAAATTCCTCTGTCATGCTGGATTTGTACATTTAGCAAGTTATCAGTGTTCTCCTTTGTGGTCAGGTTTATACAGCAATTGCAATTGAAAGCACCAGAAGTACAAAAAGTAAAGCAGAGCAGAGGAAGCATATTCTACTAATGAAGAATCTGCTTCTGTTCTTGTTATTTATTCCTCTGTTTAGCCCTGACAATATTCTCAGATTTGTTCAGAGCACCAGATACAAATACAGTTCCTGAATATTTTATAATTTAGAGTATTAGATATGCTGAAAAAACAAGCATCATAACTACATAACAGCTAGGTTGGAAGAAATGCCTCTCGCTCTCCCCCTGCCCCAGAATCCCATTCATGGGAGTCAAATTCTTTTTATCCTACAGCTTCTCTTCTCTTCAAGTTAGTGAGCTACAAATGTGCCATTTTCCCCCAAATTTGACAGGCACTGTGCATGATGCCTTCAGAGTATGTATATAGTAGCAAACTGATACTTAGGCGGTAGTCATGCTTTCACTCCAAATGTGACTGCATACTTCAAAAAGTGTACAGTTTAGCAGAAAGTGGCTGGTGTGACAGGGCAAACACAAGGACTCATCTGGTCTTAGGCACACAGAAAATGTTCCATTGATTGAGTTCCTCAGTCTTCAGCAAAGATAAAGCTGAACCATTACTACAGAAACTGAGGCCACATGTTCTAGGACAGGTTAGGGAGAAACAGTCACTGTTCTTACCTGCTAATTGATTGTCCCAGCTTTGCACAGGGATGTGAGATTCCATCTGTCCAGCACTGTAAGGCATGCAAAAACAAAGATCAAAAAAAGGCTTATTTGCAACGCAGAACTCTTCACAGGAGAACGAATGAATTTGCATTTTGGGAAGTGTCAGCTGTCCTCATGACATTGTCATGTAAATCTGTTATGAGTGATCAGGAAAAAGGGACATAAGCTAGAAAGGAGATAAGTGGAACCAATGCAGCTTGTCTTTCAAAGTGTAATTTGGCCTTCAGTACTAAGTTAAAATTGGGAGAAAGGAATAAGACTAAGGCAGGACTATTCAAATGTCAGGCACAAATCACGCCCAGATCATCAATCAGTTTTGTCTGGATCTTACCAAAATCTCCAAAGAAATGAGAGAGATTCTGACTTTTGTGCTGTTTGTTGGCTCCAAGGCAAGTGCTTCTGTGCCCACTCATGAAGCAGAGCTGGAACTTGTGCACTGCTTTCTGGAAAGTGTCCCTCCATAAAACTAGCCCATGGACTGTGGCACAACAGAGTGGCCCAAGAATAAGGCAACAAAATGAGAAACAAATAGGAAAAAGAAACTGAGAGAAAGAAAAGAGATCAAAAGATGGAAGAACAGTACTGGAAGGAAGAAAATGCAAAAACCGGTGGACTAATGAAGAAGGCAAGCAAGAAGAGAAAAGAGATGGCGCTGGAACACTGGGGGTAGGAGCAATCAGAAAATTAAGTCCTGCTTCAGCAAGTCCATTTCTCTTTTTGGACCAGCAGTACTATCCTGTCTTGGGCTGATTTTACCCTACATCACAAAAAATACTTTCTCCACCACTGAAATGCACCAGGTTGCACCAAATGGCAGGTTTTTAACAAATAGATTTCCCAGAGGAAGAAACCATTCCAGGACTTTATTTCATCTGCAAAAGCTAATCAGTTTAAATGCTAGAGTGGAGGAGAAGGAGGAAGAATGGACAAGGGAGGAGAAAGAGTGGTAGGCATAGGAGTGACAGCAAAGTGCACATGGCAGTAGAGACTGATGCAATCCCCAGTAGCACTCCTAAGGCTAGTACTTGGTCCTATCCAAAAGTTAGCAAATGCCATTGCTATGACCCCATACACACATTTTATTGTGAAGCAGAAGTACAGCAATAACGCTCCCAGCCAATAAACTTCCCATGCAAATGACCCTCTCAGCAATTTAAAATCATTCAGAATCCTGTCCTCTACTGTGATTCAAAAATCCATTGCTCTTTCACCCCAAATGTCATACAGATTCCTAATTAAAGAAACAGACTTGACCTCTTCCTCACTGAAATGATTGTCTGCTCTCTGCACACAGAAAAAGGATATTTTAAAAATAAAATAAAAAAGAAATCAATAGCTTTAAAATGGAACTATATCCATTTACCCTTTCTCTATCAGACTAGGGACTAACTAGTCTCCACAGGTCCCCTCCAAACTCATCCCTTCTGTGAACAGACTGAGAGGATCGTGGCCAGAGATGAGGCTTAATTTCTTACCACAGTTTAGGATCCAATGAAAATAGTAGAGTGTTGTAAAATAATATGGTTCCACTGATATCAAAAAGAGACACATTGCTTAAGAAGTTAAAACACTGTTTAGCTGCTATAGTAACTTATATTCTAAATCATATCCATCATATTTACAGAGTGATAACTGATAATTTACCAAGTGCCAAATTCCACCTGAATTATTCCAGAATATTGAAGTTCATTTTGAAACAGTCTGTTCTAGCAATTATTTCCCATAGCCAGGTTTTGGATGGGAAAAAGTGGTACAGGATTTCTTGGTTCTGGCAGCAAATATAACCTATATAACAGTTATGCATTGAAACCGTAGCAAACAGAGTCTCCCACCTTAATAAATGTGAGTATTTCCAGTTCAAATGAGTATAATCATGTCTCAGATTGGAATACTTTAGTATCACAAGTGATAAGGAAAATATTTAGATGAATACAGTAATGAAGAGGTTAAATCTGATTGTAATTAGATTTCAGTATGCATGGTCATGTGGCTAATAGTAAATTTTCCTTGATTAACTGATCCTGTTTGTTAAGAGCTCCTATTAACATTAGCACACTCTATGTTGGCTGTAGAGACACACCATGGACCAGTGCAAGATTAATGAAGGCAGGTATGCATGCTGATTAGAATGTGGCAGTTTAATAAACTCTTCTAACATTAAATTATTTAATGCATTCATGCTCATGTAGGCTATTCGATGGTCAGCTTGACCACCTATGTGTTAATATTGGGAATTGAAATGCAGAGGATGGAAGAAATATAGTTGTGGATGAGGTAATTAGCTCTCATGTCTGATAAATGGGGCAATACCTATGTGTATACATGTTTTAGCACATCACAAATGGTGCTTTCATTAACTGGAATCTCTTGCTGAAAATTTTCTGAACGTTTAGTTTGATTTTGATACCATAAACAATTCAACTAACTACTATAGCCAGTGTCTGTTTAATATTTGAAAGAAATTTAAAGCGAGCTATAGCAATAAGATGCATTGTTAATATATAATGCAAAAATTATCTCTGAAGCTTCACAACCATCATTTGGATGGTCTTCCAGTGTATGTACTCCTTTGAAACAAAGATAATGTTTAATAAATTTTATTTGAAAAGTGATGTGCTGTAGACTAATACTTGTTTTGTCTTGTGTATTCCCTTCTGTGTCACTGGCAAGTGGTTACTAACTTTGCAAGAAAGTTGCTGAAGTTTGAGGAAGATGTCAAAAACAGTTGCTTTCAAATCAATACCATCATCACCTAAGTATGCGCTTGAGGTGTACACCAAGTTGCATTCCACTTTGTTATGGGCCAACACAAGTCCTGTGTCATACACTGTGTCAATTCACATTAAAAGCAACATAGAACAAAGGCAATGTGCATGTGTCTCATAATTTCATCTTTAGCGGTGTCCAAAACATGACAGTAGGAGAGCTGATGACTAACTTGATAGTCCTTCTGCCCAGCCCTTTTTGCTGGTATCTGAATCTCTTTTCAAATTATTCAAATTATTTAGCAAATCTAAATGATAGGAATGTAAATGATGGGAATGGCTGATGGGCTTCAATTCAACACTATGTCCAGCTTCAAAATCTTTAACAAAATATAACCTTGCTAAAGCACTTTGGTGAATGAGCACTTTACTTATTGACTGTGGTCTTTGTCCACTCATTTACAGTAAGCCACTCATTTTAAATAGCTTTTGTAACATTTTAAAGATTAAAATGATGTAAAATGAATAGCTTTAGTACTGATCAGCCATGTAAGTGCATAGTACTAGAACTGAATTAGCCAAGCTATAACGTCATTGCCTATAGTGCAACCTGACAATACTTATGAAAACATACACATCACTACAGGCCTAGGAAAAGCTAACCTAAACATAGGTCTATCAGACAGGATGAGGGTGGAAACTGTGTCTTTCCTGATAAAGTTTGGGTGCTAGCATGGCGAAAAAAAAAAAAGTCAGGATCTGTTGGGCAACAGAAAGGGAACGTGATTCTGTAGCACTGCAGTCAGGCCCTGATCTGGAAAAAGGGTCAGAGTCCTGTCCTTGTTAAAATATTTTATTTATTTCATAATAGCTCAGCCTAAAGTGTGTAAACTACTGAATCACTTCTTCAAGCAGGGACCACAACCTAGGAAATTCCTTCCCCAGGAGAGTATTTGATCAGTTTTCATCACATTTGCTCCCTCCCTCAAACTGTAAACTTTTCTTTCACTGAAAAGTTTAAAATACATATTTTTTTGATCAAGAATGGGGTTTTCTATTAGAAATGCCATAGATGCCAGCAAACCAGAAACCAGTTTTTAGAACATCTCTAAAAAATGGGGAAGATATGCCATGTAGAATTAGGGGACTGTAGCTCTCCAGTGTTGTGGACAGCTTGCTGCTACATCACAACTACCTCCGCCCTTGTACTATGCACTGTTTCCCTCCTACTGCCTCCATCAAAGATGCTTTGCACCGTTTTAAGCCCAGGCTGTACTCAAGACCCATTTTGGTGTTACCACCTCCAGGATTTGATGTGGCTTTCAATGTGGCTTTTAATCCATCAGAGGAATCACTGCTGTACTTCCTGAGACACTCCCCCACTCCAGGGCTCATGGCAATCTAGGCTTTTGACAGGCCTGAACATCTCTGAGGAGCTTGGCCAGCCTGGATGTTGTAATTAGACTCCTTATATTGTCTTCCATTTCTGGCTAGCTTCACTGGCTACTGTGGCCATAAATTATATTCGCTTGGTTGTTGGCTTCTGTAGGCACTCTCCAGTGACATTGGTTGCTGACTGTTTCTGATGACTTTTGCAGACTTATGATATTTACTGGCACAATGCTAGATCTATATTTAGCTCTTCTTGCTTTGAAACTATCCCACTGTCTGAACCATTTTTATCCGGCCACAAGACAGAGATTTTATTTAAAATATTGCAATGTACACACTGACATATGTAAACATACACTCATTGTGTTATTATTTTGCTTCATTATGGTTTGACCATGATGCAAGAGGACTGGACAAGAAAGGCAATTAAAAGATCTGAAATAGAAAAGAGAGTCATTTTGAGCAAACATAGTTACCTACAGTTCTGCAGGTTCTGTGCAACTGAAGGTGTATGCGGGACAGAAACCATCAAATGCAAGCTGTATTTAAAAGCAGAAAAGTAGGATAAGGTCGAAAAAAAGTAGATGTCTGGTAACCTACCTAGGCGTAACTCCCACTGTTCACTTAAGACATCTGTAAGACTCAGCACTGCTCAGAGAAAAAAGGACATAGATGAAACTGATCTAAAAGAGGGGTTTTGTCAGATCTTGTTTGAAAACAAGGGATGTGGGTTAGAAAAACGGGGAGAGAAAGTAAGCAATAATAAGAAATTGAGGTTCATCTTATGCAAGCACCCACTAATGTAACCCTGAGAAAAGCCTAGAGAGTTCCCCTGGCAATGCTGCTACATGGGGTTTGGTGATGTGGACAGTGGAACTGTTTCTGGCTGGCTGATGCCTCTCATGTGCAAACACAACAAGACTTTATCACCAAACAAGATTACTTCACAGAATTGCCTATCACCAATTTCTTCCCTTATTGGAGCTATCTAAAGACCTTAAGTTTCCAGCTACCTTCTTGGATCAAGTAGAGTGAAATCATTTTTCAACTGTACTTGCTCCTAAAAATTATAATAATAAATAAAACCAGAAAAGATCTGTCCAGGCCTTCATTCTCAGGAAAACAGACTTCAGGAATTTCCTTCCCTCACTTTGCAATACAACATTTAGTTTAAAAATCTGCCTTTTCTGACTTGAATCTCAAGGGGTCATATTGGATTTAATCTGGTTTCACTGCATTTCACATGCTGTCCCTCTGGGCAGTGTCTGCTCCCCGAGACTAGAGCTCTGCTGCATGCCATATTCTGCTCACATTATGGTTAGTAAAGGGTGCTGCTCATCAGGAAGAGGCAAGAAGGCTGGCAGTGTGAGAACAGCATGGAGAACCATTCCAAATCAGAGGACGGAAATAAGTAGGCTGAAAGGAGAGGATCAAGGAGAAAAGCACCTATAGAACTAAAGGCAAGAAAAATAGAACTGGGAAGAGACAAAGATGACGTGAAAGCAAAATTAGGAAAAAGAGATGGAGGCAAAGTCAAAAAAGAGGACTTGCATGCTTGCAACTTGATTTAATTCCTAACTCTAGCTCCTGAACACTTGTTGGAATAAATGCACTACATGAGTTGGCAGAGGAACTTCCAGGCTGTGGAAGATACTGTCTGGATTAAAGGGAACCTTCCCAAAAAATCCATTCAAAGAGGCTACCTGAACATAAAGCAAGATCCGTTTTTACAGCCAGATCACAGATCCCACACCTGTAAGGCCACGTGCCACGTGATGTAAGGATGAGCATCCTGAAGTTTGGTCATTTGTCCCACATTGACAGATTTAAAGATAAGGAGGGATGATTTAATATATGGCAGGATTAACAGGAGACATTGCCAGATGAACTGCCTACATCTTCCTAAGCTGCTTCCTTTAGCTTGTAAAGGTTTTGACAGTTCATATTCTCAGATGCAGATTTCTGTAACAGAACTGAAAGGTGTGTAGTATTGTACTCTCTGACAAGCCTAAGATCCTGAATATCATAAAGACACAAGAACCGCACTGCATTAGGTAGTTTTCTGAAGTTGCTGTATTCGTTCCTGTGCTTGTCTAATCCTCTCTTCTCTCTCTTTTGTAATCTCTCCAAGTCCTCCTCCAATGCCCTTCCAATTACATTTCTGTGCTTCCCATCATGTCATCAGTTGGAAGATACCACGTTTAGATTAGCACTAAATTCGCTTAAGTCTTTCAAAGGCTCCACCTGGGTATAAAGTAAGCTCAAAACTTTAATTATATCTGCCCAGCTGATACCAGTTGTTCTTTCCAGCTAAATACTTGTGTTTCAGAAGACCAGACCAGCTAGTTTATATCTGCTGAGCATGGGCTAGCAAGTGTGAATGAAAAGCTCCCTGAACAAATGAGTGACCATATTTAAGAAATTAAAAATAAACTCGTTTCTTAGTTTTTAGAAATGAAAGTTCTTTCATAGATTGCTCTTCTCACTAGAAAGAGGGATATTATTTGCCAATTGGGAAAACTGAATCAGGGCAGATTTAACTTGCTATCCTGCTTTTGAGGGTATCACTATTCTTAAAAATAATGTACTGCACAGAATTACTTACAATAAGTACAGGTAGCCCCTTAAGATAGCTTTTATCTTTTTTTATCAGTAACACCTGTTTTAGAAACACCAATATATGGGGGAGAAGGGAAGGAAGAGAGTTCTGAATCCATCTACAATGTACTTGCTTATAAGGTACAGTGTCTCACCTCCTGAAAAACACAATTGAGTCTTAACATGTAAAATTCAGTAGAATTTTAAGGGTACATTTCTGCACAATATTTTGAGGACTCAGTGGTGCAGCTGCTTTTATATGTTAATGAGGACACATGATGAAATCACCATGCATTACATTGAAAGCAGATTCCTTAGTCAATGCAGCATGGTATTTTTAGTATTGAACTGTGGTGATTTTTTTAAGCAGGTGACATGTTTTTCACAAGTAGCTGCTGCACAAACAGCTTTGTTATAACGTGAATGATGCTGGAGTTCCACTCACTTGAAATGACTGGTGAATCCAAGTAGATCATGTCTTCAGTGAAGTTGCCAGCCTTCTCACTGCTACAGATATACTGATTAGCTAGGCCCTACAGGAAGGACTCAGGGGCAGTTTCACAATAGGCGCAGAGCTCTTAGTTCAAGCCTTGCTCCAGATGCGTACCTAAGGCCCACACTGCAGGCAGCTCAGCTGGGAGCAGGTACCCACAGGTCCAGCTAAGGAACATAAGCCAATGGATATCATGTTCCCATGCCCAGCATTTCCTTAGCTGTACTGTGCTCTACTCCCATTATTTCTACAAGCTGTTTAGATTCTGCATAGACTTTGGATAGATAAGACTCTTTTATTGTATTTCAGAAATGAAATCTCCTTGATTTTCTGTCCCAGTATCTAAGATTATGGTTTTCTTTATTATATGTCAGGAAGACTTTATAGCCTTATCTGACCTCATTATTAGTCTAAATATAATATTCTTAATAACAATACAACCATGCAAATCAATAAGGTCACATGCAAAAACCAAAAGATAACTTCACTGCAGTGCCTTACCATAACTAAACCCAAGCAGTACAGCCCAATACCTTTTTTTCCCTAATTTCCTTTAAAAACCACGCAGGGACACCAGGATATAAAAGTAATTCTGGTTTGGGTTTTTTTGGTTTTTTGGTTTTTTTAATGCTGCCTTTCATGTCTATTTAAGTGCAACTACCTGGATCAAACAGATACATAATTTGCTTCCTAACAACACATGCCCTTGCTTTATTAATCTGGTTAGCTTTAAGAGCAGGTTTTCCAGGTCAAGACCCTGAGGGGAGCCACTTTAAAAGAATGCTCTCTGTTGGCCTAGGAATGACTATGATGTGCCATTCCCCTTCTCCCATTTACCCTGTGGGAATGCAAGGCTTGGTTAGGAAACACCAGCTGTGCTGTTACCTGAAAAGTGCTCTCACCCATTCCACCCCATCAGCAAAGGATGGAGACTCATGGGGCTGTCTCTGCTCCAGGGACAGAGCACGACTCTTCGATTCATCCTGCTTCTCCAGAGTATGCAGCCACAAGCCAGTTGAAGCAGTTTTTGATACAAAGAAAATGCATAAGTTCCTGCTACAGACTGAGAATAGTTTAGGAAAAAAGAGGGGGATCCCTGCATATCATTTTATCGTGTTCCCTTCCCTTCTTTGGAATGCTGGGTGCATAGCTGATACAGCACAGACTTACCATGGCAATATATTCCTAAAGGTAGTTTTTCTACTAGAAGATTTTGAGAAGTACTATAAATAGCCCCTAGTGAGCACTTTGTAAAGAACACCTAGTGCATTTTATATATTTAGACTTGTATAAATTTCTAGTGCAATCTGGAGGGATTAGCCAGACAACTACCATTAGCAGTAATGGCTGTTCTGCCACTGAATTCCTGGGCTTGACACTGAAAATTACCTCCAAGTATTAGATTTCAGGAATAACCTGAGTTGCAAGGTGTATTTTCCTGCTCCTATTTCTCTTTTTTTTCTTACTGATTTCAACTTTCTTGAAAACAAAAGGCTGCTTCAAATTTTTTTAAAGGTGTTTCGATACCCAGCAGTGCTGAAAGGACTCCTCCTGGAGTCCATTTCAATTGGTAACTTGACTTTGAGCAATACATATATTAATAATAATATTTATTATAGGACAAAAACACTAGATTAAAGGAGCACTGCTGTTGTAAAGTCAAGCAAAGTTAGGGAATGTGAGAAATAAGGTGGCTTACTGTGGCAGTAAGTAAGTTTACACTAACGCTCATATAACTTTAATTCATCCCCCTTCAATTCATGATTTATGACATAGCTTTAAATTATACAATTACATTATTAATTTTTCCCATAGGAAGTACTCCCTTCAGTCAGTGTCCCAGGTGGATGGTGCTCAACAAATGAGCAGGGCAGGTAAGCAATATTTTTGTGTTATCCTCACTGTTCAGAGGGTGGTCCCTCCAGCTTTCTCAATGCACACCCTCTTCAAACCTTACTCTACAGAACAAAGAATTTTCATTTACTTTTCAGATAGTCTGTTACCCTCCTTGGTATAGCATCTGAACATTTCACAAACCTTAATGAATTATTTTCAGAACATTCCTTTGATTCATTTAATTGTAAACAATTTTACACGTGGGAAGCTGAGGCACAGAGCTAATAAGGTTAAAAATATCTGCTCATCTTGGGCTCTCTGAGATGCTAAACACTTTTTTCCTACCATTAAGCATTAGGCAACACCATTTTTGTTCAAGTGTATTTCCTATTGACCTATCACAGTTGTGAAGAACTTCACTGAATCCGAGCATCCTCTGTGGGACACCCAAATAATGAAAGCAAACTTCTTTTGGGTCAGCTGATACAAATGTAACACTGTTGCCATTGGCGGCAGCAAGGGTTGGGTTTAAATTTAATGCAATTACAACAAAAACCCAAGTCACAATAATGAAACTAGAGAAAACTGTAAGTTTTCTGGAGCTTGGAAACTTAATTTTCCCACTTGCAAAGAAGCAGTTTAACAACCCATATTTTCATTAAAGGTAGAATAGAAAACTATGTCCATGTAGATAAGCAGGGTATGAAAATGACTACTTTATAAAATTATAACTTTACACCTTATACTCTTGTTCCCTAGAAGTCAATATAAGCCCAGCAGGTTGCTTTTCCCTCCAGACTCCACTGTTACATCTCTGGGAAGACTACACAGAGCAGTGACAAATAAACACACTTTCTCGGAGTCTCTAAAGCTTTCATTTGAGCACTCCAGGGCTGAAAGCTATTGCTTTAGATGAGGGTGACCATTTTCTCCCCTCCCCTCTCCCCCAGTGTTGGCTCATGCAGACAACTAGCAGGCCCAGGCTCCTGTACACTGGTAGTAGTAGAAACTGTTCTCCTGTTAGAGAAGAGATCCTAAAGGATCTGTTTCCCTTTAAGGACACAAATYCCTTTTAGCAGAAATGCCATTCAAATATAATAAAACACCGCACGCAAACCCAGCATGTTTCAGGATGGAAAGAGCTCCTGTAGACCTGTTCTCTCTTTGCTCTTGCCTCTTGGTTGCCCTGGCTCAGGAATTCTTGGGGCAGAGGAGGAATGCGGGGTTTTTGCTTTTACTTTAGGCCTCAGTTGCCCTGGTTTTTTAAAAAAAATCTCTAGTTTAACAGACATAGGATGAGAATCCAGTTCTCCCGGACAACATTCAATTGGCATTAGATAGAGGCATTTTCATTACAGACTTTGCAACCTATGCGACATATGAGGCAGATAATTCAATGGAAAACAGCATCCATCACTACACAGCTCTAAAAGCAGGCCCTTTCTTGTGCACTGAATGAGATTCTCTGGGAAAAGGCATAGGCTCCTTTAACCAAAAGCTCTGTCATAACACATATGCAGAGGGGACTTGCATTAGGTGCTTGACTTTGTAATTTAAATTTAAGTGTGTGTGTGTGTGTGTGTGTGTGTGTGTGTATAACTTTGAAGATTTTAAAAACAAGAAGTCCAGTGCAGAAGTAAAAAGATCCATTATATGGAATCATGTTGGCATCTGTAGAGGCTCTTGAGAAGACTGGACTCTGTGCTCACAGTGCAAATCTCTGCAAGCTGAACTAACATGCAAGCGATAGCAATAGACCCCATCAGCCTTCGGTAGCCTCCCTGCTCTGCTCAGCAGGGAACCGGACTCTTCACACAAGCAGATTTCCCATAAATGCTGACATCGGACAAGTGAGGAGAGTTGCATCCAACCTCAGGCTCCTTAACTGATCTGCCTTTTGCTCTTCTTGTCTAGTCTGAGTCCTTTTAATTACTATTCTTCATCCCAGTCTCATCACCCCAATTTTTCCTGTCATTTTCTCCCAGCTCCCATACACAACTCATCAGCCTACCTTTTCCATACTCTTCATATTGAAATAAAGTGGGGTCCTTCTCTGCTGCCTAGGATATGCAGAGGGGCACTGAGATAACAGGCAAGTTATTCTTGTTCTCAGTTTTAGTGCACAAGTAACCACCCTTTCGCTGCTGGCAGCATCACTGCAGGAAAAGCCTGCTCTGTGCCAGCAGCACTGGGGAAGGAAAGCATGTTAGCTGCTCTCTGCGGATGGGATCTCCACACCCGCTGATGCCACCCTGGAGGGAGACCTTAAGCCTTACTACGGAGAAAAAAAAAAAAGAAGAAGAAGAATGTAGCTGCTGAACTCTAATAACTGTCTCCCAAGCATAAGCTGACTAGATTTTTTTTATAGCAGCTGATCACTTAGTGCAGTATTATATGCAACCAGCCTACATTTTTCACCRTGACAGACTCAAAGCACTATGGACCTACCTTTCCTACTTCCAACTTTTAATTGAAAAATAGTCAACTTATAGCTTTCCTGCTTGCAAAGATAAACTTTTAATTTATATGTGGATGCAGTCTTGTCTAAGTCTACAGCAACAGCTTTGAGGAGGATTGCCCTCATCCGTTTCAATTGTTAGTGATTTGTTACATTTAATGCTTCCAATTGCCCTAGTACTGGATACCAAACTTGAGATAATCTTTACTTATGTTCTCCTTAGTGTGGAATAGCTCCAGTTTTCATTGATAAGGATGTTTCAAATAAGCCCAGAAGGATTTGGTTTGGGCCCCAGAAACTAAAGTGCTAAAACCAGAACCCAGTGTTTGAAAACTCATACAAAATCATATAAAGTCCATATTCATTACTATCATTGCACCTTGAAGTTATCATCTAGTCCTAATAATAAACTAATGCTTCAGCCCRGGGCAGCAATTTAAAAACTTTTTTAGGCTGATTCTATAAAATGGGTTTGTAGGTTTCATACTCTGAAGTATGAAAGAGATTAAATTAAACTAACATTACTTTTATATTTAAAAGACTGATCTATCACACAGAAAGGTGTTAGAAATAATCATTACAACACATCATTCGGTGCTATGCTCCATCCCAAACTTGGATATCACAACCTTCATTTAGCCTGGAGACATTAGTATCTGAATGTAACATGCCCTTCTATTTCCCACCAAGGTATAGCTAGCTAGATATCAGCATAGCAAAAGCTATATTGCTTGATAGGTAAAAAACAACACCTTCAATGCCTCTTGCTCTCAGTTAGTAAAGAGCTGAATAAAAAGGGCAATTCATAAAGTGTGATCCAGTTTTGAAATGGTGAATTGTATGTGAAAAAACACCTGCTAGGTTGTATGATGTGACTCCTTGGGAACAGTCACATCATCTACATTAAAAGTCAACCCAGATCAACCCAGAGAATTTATCATGGAAAGAAACTTTCAGGCATAAAAAAAGGTAATTCATTAAATAAGAGGGTGAAATTATTAAGATAATCATCTGAATTTGTTGCTTAATCTCCTACCTGTAAAATGGAGGAGCAAGGCCAACAATGACTCAATATTGGTGTATTTTTAAAAATGTTGGAACCTACACCCAGGGGCTCCTTTGCCCTAGCACTGGACCTGTGCTATGAGCTCACTGATGGACCTCCATGGAGTTTTCGTCCTGAAACAGACATCAAGAACATACTCATCTGACCTTCTCAAGTAAACTAAAAATGATTCAAAAAATGGGAAAAAATATTCTGATTAAAAGAGCAATATGCATCTTCCCTTGCTTTTTGTGAATTTTTGATGCAAAGTGAAGACAAACACAGCAGAGAATCACCCAAAGTACTGCACAGTTAATTGCTGAAAGAATCTCCATGTGTTTAAGCAGAATTAGAGTAAATGACACAGCAATTCTTTTTGCAATAACTTTGATAGACAATAAGTGCTCCTCCAGATGTYATCCTGGAGAAAGCAGTGCACATCTATCTCACATATTTGTCTCTGGGACAGGTGGCAATAAATTTCTACTTCTCTGCTTTAATTTTGATGGTCAGACAGGCAGACAGGCATTTATTTCACAGTGGATTCCTTTTTGTCAGCATTTCAGAATATTAGCTCTTTCACAGTCTTCCTAGAATCGAGTGTTAGTTCGAATTTCATGAACACCAGCAGTTGGTTCACATAAAGGTCACTTTCCTAGGTTTCATCTTTCTCCCTTATATTGATTCACATTCGGCCACATGCAGTGAGGATGCAAGCTTACTTCTGCTTCACCACAAAATCTTTTGTACATTATACTTGGGAAAATGTAACAAATCTTAACTGATCAGCTTGTGAAACTATGTTAAGGTAAGTTATGTGGAAAATTGGACTGATGCTGAAATTACAACTAAAATCCACTATGGCACAAGAAAATGAATGGCATTCCAACTAAACATGCATTCTGAGTAATTATAATTAATTCAGGGTGGGGGAACTTCAGTTAGTACTTAATACATCACAGTACTCTTCAGGTTTTAGGCTCTTCCTGCATCAAGGCTAGTTTAACATTGAGAGTAAAGTCAGACCTTTAGTGTTTAAACAAAATAGTATTTACATAGAAAAGTTCTGTTTCTGATAATAAGTCAGTATTAACGCACAATGACAATTATTTCTTCAGTATTTGATACCGGGCTGTGATACTGCTAATGTCACTAAAAATTACATTTTTGGACTGTCCGAAATAGCCTTTGCAATGACACTGTAAATAACTTTAGGATATGCTTACAGGTTTAACTAGGATCCAGACATGAAATGTTAAACAATTTAGTTGTAGTCTGAGTGGAGAAAGCCTAGTCCCACTGAAGCCAACTTGAAGGATCCAAATCTTTAACTGAGAGTTAGTTAACATGTATCATATTATGTTGCAATCTCTTATGTAGTTATCTCTTACATGTTAATTACACGAGCAGCAGCCAATGCAATCACTCATTGGTGGTGCAGTGCCAAACCTTTCTTCTATGGTTCTTCAATTTCTGCTCAAGAAGTCACAGAGAAGAATCCTTGCTACTACTTTGCTAGGTAGGGTGAATACCTTTGTCTTCCAGATACCCTGGCCATTATTCAGCTCCTACAAATCATCTGTGCAACTAGTACAGGACACTTCTGAGTGCTACTGGCATATTAAAAGTTACCTGCTGGAAGAAATCGGACACATAATCACTTTTAAGGGAGCAGAAATGACAGATAAGACCAAGGTATGCAATAGACTGCAGAGTTGTACATGTTGGGGAGAAAGGAGTAGCAGAGTTCCATAAACTGTTTTCCACCACCAGTACACCTATATGAGACCTTACCATGGCAAGGGAGTTATTTTTAAATGAGGAGATGAACTATAAAGCCACAAAACATATTTTAAAAAATCATCATATAAAATCACCATTGGAAATCCCCTTTTTTCCCTATGAATCTCCTGGTGTGAAAATTCAGTAGTGGCTTGCAGATTCAGGGAATAATTTCATATAGGAAAGAATGAAGATGCATCCCGGTCATCTGACCTTGCACAGTAGCTTTATTCAGTTTTGCACAGCACTAGAGGAAGCAAGATTAGCTGCAACTGGGGATTTTTGCTACATGAAGTCTTTTACTCCCTACCAACTTCATATTTCATTCCCTTCAAAGTTCATCAGTACAGACTTTTATTTATATTCATCCCATGAAAATCTGTTAGTTCTTCAGACATGAAGACAGCAACAGGGAAAAAGTATGCATACTGTTGCGTGACAAGGTTTAAGAAGACCAAAGCAAAGTAGGACATCTTCCAGGCTTGATCTCAAAGGAATAAATTCTTTTTTTTTGTTTTGTTTCAGCAGGATCAGAGTCAGTCCTTTGGGTATGGCCTCTGTTATCTTCTCTGCAATCACATCAGCCACCAGGAGAGCCTGGCAAACATGGGAAGAAGTGAGATCATCACACCAAAATCACCACAAAGCTTTAGGGATAGCCAGACCACTACTGAGAGATACACAACAACGACCTAGGCTCTGCAAGCCACTTTTTACCTTACTTGATAATTGCTACTATGTTATATATTCCCTCCCACACAAACTCTCATCCTGTGCCCAAACAAGCTTGGGCAGCTCTTGGGAAGTCCTGAAATTCCTACTCCCTGACTTTCAGGTTGCTTATTTTATGACCAGGATTTCCTTCTAAAGGAATTGAGAAAGAAGTTACACCTATGGAAAAATTAACCAGAAAGAAAGGGTTACAAAAATCCACACAAATGCTTTAGGGTAAAGGACAAGAAGAAAAAATAAGATAACAGGAATGAGAATGTGCAGTAATGGAGTGAATGGAATGTACAAAAAAGAGCAGGAGATGAATGTGGAGAGAAGTTAGTGAGAGAAAAGCGGATTTTGGCCGGCACTCCCCACAGCTGAGTTTAGCTACTACCAAAGCCCCAAGAGTGGCCTAGACGGTGGCTTCCGCAGTGGGGGGCGAATCAAGCCCATGCCCTAGCCTAGCCACCTGCCCAAAGGACCCGAACGCCGGGAGGCGCCCTTCTGCCCACCAGCTGCGTCTCTCTCTCACTCCTGGAAAGGTGCAAAGTTTCCTTGCACAGTAGCAGGAGCCCGAGAGGATGCCTCTTGCCGCCAGGAAGCGGAGGGAAGGCACGCGAGAGTCTCTGTGCACACGCTTCTCCAGCTCCCTTGCGTCTGGGACTGCGAGCAGGGGAACAGCCAAAGCGCATACTGTAACTACAGCACTCCAGCAATAATGTAAGTGAAAAATATTATTCCAGCTGCTACCACAAATGCTTATATTAAAGTGAAATGGTACTTTTTTCAGTTGTATACTATCTTTTATCTGAGTGACGTTTATTTGTTAATACTGAACCTAAAAGCAATCTCTTGTTATAAATTAAAAACATTCATGAAATGTCTGCTTCTTTGTCTTATTTAATACAGTACATTAGCAATCATTAAAAAGTATAGACTTAAAGCAGTATGGCTGATCAAATATAACATACTGCCTTAGAAGTAAATTCCATATTAAAATAGGGACTTTTACTACAGAATTACATTTTTAACTTCTTTTTTTTCAAATAAATTACTGAAACTTTTGCACTATGAAAGCTCTCAGGCAAAATTAATGGTTTTGTTTTGCAAATTAATTTAGATATTAAAAAATTATATTTTCAACCAAGATCTCAGTTACTCAGATTAAATATTAACCAAAAGCTGTCTTCTGCTTAAATAGAATTTAGCCTTTGAAGTGTTTTTATTAATCTCTTCTGATGTAGGTGCTTGAAATTCTGTGAAAGTGCTGCTGCTACCAGTTCTGTGCATCACTTACTGTAATTTATTTTCAGAACATAATTCTATTTATAAATGAAAATCCTATTAAAAGAAGACAAGAAAAATTAGTCCTAGACTTTGCATTGGTAGAGTAGAAACAAAATGAGCGGCCTAACCTGAAGTGACATTTACAAATTACCTGTTAATTTAAACTGGGTTGAAGGATGACAGAGTTTAGTCAGACTGACAGGAAGTACCGAAGGACTGACAGTTGGGCCTGCAGTGGCCATAAAGCTCCCCTCGCAAGCACATTTGTCTGTGTTCTCAGGCAAAAAGCTTCCCCCGTAGTAAATAATATATTTGTAAAAATATTTACTTCATGGCAGTCCAGTGAGTGAACATTTTATGGAGCTGAAAGCCCCCCATCCCTCTCTTTTTATTCTTATTTTCAGGAGGGATAAGAGCTGCTTGAAGATGGCCACCTGCCTTTGGTCACATGGTTGCTTTCTGGCCACCCCCCGAAAGCTAAACCACATGATTTTCCTAATTAAATGGAGACAAGAAGTGACAGGGCCGTATCCTTCAGTCGCTCTGGGATACCATTCGTGCCGTAAGAGCGGTGCCCTTGTTGACGAGGCATTCTGTGCATGCACACGGGTACRTGCCGAGGCCCGGCAGCGCCAGAGTTATGGAGATAATAATAGCTGCTCTCGTTCCACTTATAATTAGTACTGAGAAGACTCAAAAGCAAGTGCTAAGATTCTCACTATTTATTTATTTCGAAAGCCAAAATGCTTGAAGGAAGATACCAAAGTGTCTTATATTTTAACGTTAAAATTTTTCCATGTGCCCAAACAGTAAATCTTATTTTATAAAGTATTTAATCTATAAATGGAATATTTGGGAATCTTAATAATCTAATGACAATTACTTTAGAATCTGGCCCTCTTATGCTAATTAGGAAAGCAGTGTATTATCTTGCTATTGTAGCTCTTTCTTCTGAACGGGGGCATCACACATACGTGGAGAGAAACGCAGACTATAGTTAGATAACTCTGCCCACATACAAGATGTTCTTGTGCATACTTAATAAAAATTGCTTTAATATTTTTAAACAGTTGGCTGTATTTTACATACATCCATAAATTACTGAACATAAATTTAAAATCTTATACCTTGGTTTAGGGACCTCAGAAAGCATATGCTTATTTCATTCACCAGGCACCCACTGACCAGGTAGCCATGGGCTCCCCACTCACATCTCATCCACACTTTTTTATATAGTACACAGGTCATATTATAATAAATGAACTAGTATGTATTATGCACACTTTAATTTTTGAATAAATTGGCACTTATCCTTGGGGTAGATAACCTGTGCTGATATAATGCAGTTGGCGATAATTAAAAGTGCATCTATCAATTCTCAAAAAAAAAAAAAAAAATTGTATAAATTGCTCTGCCCCCACGAACATCAGTGTATTTATAGGTACAAAACAAATGGTACTTGGAGATTGTGTTTATGTTCCAGAACAGAGGCATGAATTCCCATAATCTATTTCAACAAAATTCAGAAGTCCTTGTTTTAATGCCTTTTCCAGAAGCCTTGCTCTTGAAATTGACCTTCAAAACACAAAAACATAACCAAGTCTGTGATGCCAACTTTAAGTTTTTGCTTTCTGTAGGTTGTTGTGGAAGACTTGCCTGTGGGTACTGTCATTTTGCAGTAGGCCTTTTAAATGTAACTCATTTCTGATTTTTAATCTTAGCACAGGACACCTGATTTTTTCTTTTTTAAATAATGACTTGACAATGATGTAATTTTACACCTACTGTACAAAAGATTTTCCTTATTTAATAGCAGAGCATAAATTGTGGAAGCAGAAAAAGATCTTATTATTATGGAAGAATAGTAAAATAAGATCTACAGTACCATTATTTTTGAAATTAGATATTGTACCTTAGTCAAAAGAACCAAATATAGACCATGCTCTGGTCTGTAATATGTCATTGATGAAAAACGGTCCTAAGTTCTACTTAAAGAATCCAGGAGGCCACAATTAATACTTTGATTTCTTTCAGAAAAAGAAGAAGCTACTGCAACAGATGAAAGTGTTGAAGCTCTAGTGTCAGTGGGAGGAAAGAAAAGAGCAAAATCAAAAAAAGGAAACCGAGTCACTATAGTTGACGTGTTATCCACAGACCACCTCCCCCACTAAAACTGCTAAGAATTCACCATAATCTCTGAATGGGAAATGACCAGTGGGTGTATCCAACTACATAGTTCATTTGGACTCAGAAGAGGAAGATCTTTTCTTCAGGGATGTCCAACCTAATAAGAAGAGAAACACAACCCCATCTCCAGCTTGACCATATGACAGTGCTTTCATATATCTTTGGAGAGATTCTCTTCTACTTAAACTTGAAGATAGAACTAATATACAATATTTTATTAATTCCCTCCCACACATCTTTGCCCAAAAAAACATGTATACTTCTTTGGCCAATCACAATTATTTTTAAAGGCTTGTTAAGCGTTCCTATACTGTAAGACTGACATCCTTGCCCTTATACAGTATATCAAGGACATATGATAATGATAACGATCAATGTTATTTTAACACTGCGCAAAGGCCGGGATGTCAAGGCCATTTCTTCATTAGAAAAGAGGACTATTGATTATCAACTAGAGACTGGATAGAAATGAAGAAATTAATAGGCAGATTACCCATCTACCAATTACCTGTAAAGTCTTAGTCAGGTATTTGGGACCCAAATTAATTACACATGGTGGTGGAGGTGGGCTTGTTCATCACTCAGCACCATTATTTTGATTGGATGTATTACGGAAAAGGGAATTCTGGGCTATACTTGCACCAAATGGAATGAAAGAGGTCACTTTTTATTTTAGTAATGTCATGTCTACAGAGGCACACTTTTGAATGATCACATGAAAAGTTTCATTGTCTCTAAGAACTAGTCTAATGTACTTCAGCAGACAGAGCTAATATGGTTGTGCCTTGAGGGTCATTACGTGTTACCAATGACTGAACAGTACAAAATACTCTGCTAGAAGAGGCTGGCCTCCCTTCTTTCCAAGTATCTGAATGATACTCTGGCACACCCATGGCTCCAACCATAGAGTTCATACCGTACTTGACCTCTGCCCAGAGAACCTTCTATGTGTTTCTCTAATCAAAAGATCTAACTGGGTTCTACACATTCAGAAAAAGGTAAAATCCATTGCGCTCTGTTGGGTTTTATTCTTTCAACTGCACAAATTCATACCTTTCATACCTTCATTCATACCTTTTTTGTTTTTTCATTACCTGCATTTTATTGAATTTTAGAAGAGTTAATTCTGATGCCTTGGCAGAAAAATAAAATAAGAGCTACAAGACATTTTGCAGCTGAGGCTGCTTCAGGAGGTTGTGTTACTAGATATGAAGTAATTTATGTAGGACTCTAACCAGCATGCTGAATTCCCTGCTTACTGTTACCCCAGGGAAAATGGATGCCAAGAAAGAGTCATGTATCTCAACAATGGCAGGAGACTTCATTTTTCTAACTTTGTTTGCTAAATAGCTAATCATCTTTGTAAAGATGCTCCCAAGTGTTTTTGAATTTTATTCCACATCCTAAAAATATCACCATAAACCTAATGTGGACAGCTGACTGCATTTTCTGTGAAGTCCTTTATTTTCAGATAGAATTTATTTTAACTGAATCCTTTACTTTAAAAATATCCTTTTATGCCCCTCTGTTAACTGGGCATCACAGCTCTGATCATCCAGAACAAAGGAGGAATATGGTTTGGATGTCTTCCTAAAATACTTTTTCTAGCTTTACCACAGCTATAGGACTTGGAGGAATTAATTCAGAGAAATCGTTTGGCCTACATTACATGTCTAGCCTCAGAACTTATGAAAATGGGTAGAAGAAGTAAAATTTCATTCCTTAGAATTCTGCACCTCTTAGTGTTGAGACTTCTCGAGGAGCATTTCAGTGTTTTCAGCCTGTCAGACAGACATCAGGCAGACACAGTAAACTCTTACTTCCTTATTAGCATCACACTATGAGGGTAAAAATGATTTAGATTCTTAAATCCAATACTTAGGTGCCACTGGGATTCTTAAGAATCACTTTTCTGTTGCCACATGGCAAAGGCCCCTAAGTTTCTACTGGTAGCAAGGCTGAAAATTGCTTAAACCTGACCACGTGAAGCAACTTGGTGCCTGGCCCACACTTAAACCTGACAGCCATCACAAATTAGACACCTATGCATCAACTCAAAAGACCTTCATCAGATAATTGTCCATAGAGCATTCCCAACCCCACACAGAGGTGCTCTGTTTCTGCCACTCAGCTTTGTAAATCTAGCCATTGCTGTACTTATTCAAGGCCCACTATCAATTCCCCTGTCTGATTTGGAGGAATGACCGAATTTAGGTCTCCATCCTCCCAGGAGATGTAAGATCCTCAGAGGCAAGTCTTTCTCAGTATTGTCCATTGAGTCTGTTCTACGTTGTTTAAAATGCTTAAACATCCCTTGGGGGCAAAGAAAGAGGGAGGATGTCTGCAGCCTGACAGCCRGAACAACACCTAGGAAACCCAAATATTCATTATTTCATACACAGTTTCCTCTATATCATTCTGACCATTCCTACACAGTAGCCATTTGCTGGGGCCATATGGTATAACAAAGCAGTATAGACAACAGAAAAAAATCTACCTCTCCCTAGCAAACACTTGATGAAATCACTAATAAAGCAGTGCCAGAGGTTTAGAACACACCTTTGGCATCATGAAGGCAACACAGAAGGAAAAGCAGCAACAGCAAGACATACTCTGCATAACAAAAGCTAGGCTATCAGCATATAACTAGACCAGCCACCCTATCCAAAGGTACTGACACCCCAGAGCTGCCTTGAAGGTGGAGGAAGCTGGATGAAAAAGATTTGGAATGCCCCCTTTAGAGGCTGTAAAACCTACAATTAAGGGATTAAACTTCATTTGTAGCCTTTTTGACTTAGTTGGGCATAGATAAACTGCACAAGAAATACACAAAAGGGAAGGGTGTAGAGGAAACAGGATATCAACAAGAATTTGTCCATCATTCGCCATCTTCTTTTTTTACAGAGGTGGCTTAAAAACAGTGCAAAGGGCCACATAATGCCCTTCTGGGTCTATGGCACAGGATCTTAACTTACCATTCATATAAACATAGGGTTATTTCTGTGATTGCCAAAATTAACACTGAGTTTCTTTCCTTACAAAGAATTGTGTGTTCTTTGTCTTATGCTCAGAGTCAGTGCTTGCACAAATGTAACTATTGCCCACTAAGGGCAGTCAGCAAGAATACTTCATTATAACTAGCTTACTTAGAGGAGGCTTAGACTGATGTGTTTGCTAACTTCCAGAGGAATCTTTAGGTATTTGAACAAGATCCCTGTTACTGCTCATAACACATGGCAGAAAGGCTATAAATGTTTTATTTCCACTGGAATGTGTGAAACATTTGGAGAAAGTTTCCAGCTTTGGCAATAGCCCCGCACTGTTATGACATTAGGCCATATTATCAGGGCCACTTTCATTAGGTTCTTTCTAGCCTGCTGGAACAGGGCTCTTGAAGTGGCAGTGTCTGACAGAACTGGGGCTGTGTTATGCACAACCTAGCTGAGCCCTTCTTTCCAGACTGTGAGTCATTTGCATTTACGCTCAGAAGGCCCTTTTACCAAATCTTTAGACAGACGACCAAGGCAACACTGAGGCATCTATAGCTAAGATCTTTGGAGCGTTCTTTTAAAAGAAAATGTAGTTCTAACCCTATTAAAATTTAAACTCCACCATGGCAGAGTGAACCAGGTGGTTTGTGACAAGCAAATGCTTACTTGCCAATTGCTTTCCCTTTTCTTGTGCTCATTAATCACATTTGGATGCTTTTATAATAGAAATCAGATACACAGAAAGCAAGGAGCAGTATTAGCAGAAGTCCCCAAACCCCTTCCTATGGGAAAGGGATAAAATAAACATCTAGTATTGATACTATTTGTATTCTTTTTTCAACCAGTGAAAATTTAAGATGAAAATCCTGGCATCTCCCATGAATCTCAGTAGTCTAAACTGGGAGAAGTGGTTAATATGAGTTTTTTTGGTACTTATTAAAAACCCTAGGGCCCTTACCAGATAGACTCTGGCCAAGATATGCAGTCTAAGGAGCTCTTCTGGCTTTGCTGTGATTAAGATACTATCTAAGTAAATAAATATTCTTACTGCCATGGGCCTTAAGGGATGAATAACTGGTCTTCCAGCCATAGCAAAGGCTCTTGGGGCTGTGCACTGGCCAAACATCATTACCACTGACAGATCCAGTGTCAGTAGTCAGTCAGTGTCCTTTCCAGGACAGCCCAAAGGATTTCCTGGAGTTTGAATGAAAATGCTGAGGAAGTAGTTGTTTATATTTCCTATAGTTTTTGAAAAATAGTCATAAAAAGGGTTTTGAACTGTAAATGAAAATGAATAGTAACTCATCCAGGAACCATACGTGGACAACCTCAGGAAAGTTTCTCTAGTGGATATATCCCTTCTAGTCTGACAGGTCTGACCTCTAATATGGTCAGTTAATTTGTTTATCTTAATTGCTGACTGGCATACAAGATAGGTATACTAGATAGAAATAAACACATCACATTTTAGCCCCCTTAATTTTAGCGGACAGATTTAATAAATGCACATAACTAATGGGTATATAATGACTTCCCTAAACTCCTACTTGTAGATCATGCATTCTATTTCCCAGTGCATTTTTTCGCCATGAAAAATTAAATTGGAAAGTCAACAAGAGAGAAATCATACTGGGGACATTTTCAATCCATTCATTTACATTTTTACTCTTTCCAGAATGTGGATAGTGTATTTTTATGGCATGTTTGGTTGCTGTTCAAAACATCTTTTTTTTTATTGAATAGCAAAATTATTAGATGAGTAGAATCCTGTATGCATAATAAGAGCACAATTTAAAGCTGTCCCTAGGCTAATTTATGAAGCACTAAATCAATTGGAAAAGTTTTCCCTTTTTCTTAAAGAGGCACAAGGTTGCTTTTTCAGCTGGTTTTGTCTGTTTTCATGGTCTGCACATTGATCATAGCCTGGTACAGTTAGCCAAATCCATATGGGAAAAGAAATATCTGAGGGATGACACTAATGATATATATACTCTTTGTCAGTTTGTTTCACTTCTCTTCCTAAATGAATTCCCTGTAACTAGTGCACAAGTCATTATTGAATAAGGTTCACAGGCACTAACCAATGTGTAGGAGAACATAATTAATGCATACGAGTTTGGCAAATAGATGTTTGTGATTGCCCTAAGTCAAGGCTTGTAAGTCAACCTAGTGAAACATTATGCGAAACACCTTTTTTACCTCCCACCATGGACATGTAAGCACATTAAATTTCAAATGAAATACTGAAATATGCGCATTCCAGGCTAGGCATTGTTGCTTCTTAATGTCAGTATGTCAAAACAATAATGATACTTAGTGCATGTACACAAATCTCAAAGCATATCACAAAAGCACACAAGTATCATTCCCATATATATCGATAGGAAATGGAATCACAGAGAAGATGCAACTTTTCTAAATCATCCAGAAATAGAGACAGAAACCAAATCCAATGCTCTTACCTAGATCAATATTGCAGCACTATGTTGCCTCCTCCCATTTTGCTTCTGTGATTTAGCCTAGGCATTTCTAATTTACTTACAGGAAAATATTCTGAAGTGGTATTTTATCCACAGAYGATTGCTGCTGATAGCAGTTGCTGGACTCTTCCAGTCCCAGAGTTCTCTGAGGGGAAATGGTTTGCAGCTTGCACACCACTCTACTGATAGCCTTGTTAGATATTTTAAAGATCTTTTGTCCTAACTTCATGCATAAGAAGTTACACAGAGAAATCATTGTGTTAGTGGGACCTACATGACAGTTTTGGCTTGACTAATATGTAAACTCATCTCAGACAAGTGAGGAGCTATGGGCCTGCTGTTCTTGGGAAAGAAGAGGAAAAGACAGCCTAAATTTCAACTCTTTCAGGGCTTTTCTGAAACTATAGTCTTGACTGAGAAGGCAGGAAGACTTTTATTGCTACATCCTTGCTTGTTTTCATGTTTGATTTAACAAGTCATGTGTTGCATTATTATGTACTCACACTCTGGGATTTTTAATTAGTCACATTTTGGAAATTCAAAGTGTAAACAAATTCTTTGTTAAATTGCTAACAGTTAGATCCTAAGCTGGAAAAATGGACCTGATTTTATTGAGCAGAATTGCAGTATGGATCCATAGAGTTAGTCTTAGATTTTCTGTTACTTTTTAATGCCTCTCATTAGCTAAAGAGAACCTAAGGATTTGCACATAGGTCCATGAAACTATGAGATATACACACAACATCCATTTGGCATGGATAACATCAATCCACTATTATTTTTTATTTGAAAGCAAGCTGTAGTTATTTTGTTGACTAGTTCACCATCTCAGGCACAAACCCTTCTTCTACACAGTTACGTCATATCCATACCAAAAGCTGTTGAACCAGCTGAGTTTTGTTTAGTACTCACTGAGAGCTGAAAAWCTGCTCTGAAAAATCTCTTCCAAAATGCCTTGCCCAAAACTTTCCATAATGAGAACAGGAACAGAAAAGTACAATATAAAAGTGCTTAACTGCAATATGCACTCAAGTATCTCAGCAGCACAAATTTGTATGTGTACATTTAAATTTTTAAGGTAGATGTTGAAATCCTCAGGCAGCATGTTTGGACTGGGTGAACAGTCAGGGTCACTGGGAGATCTTCCTATAAAGTTATGCTTGGTTTCATCACAGGAGAAGGTAACTAGGACAGACAAACTTATCATAGGATTTAATGACCTCAGCACACCATTCAAGTGACATTGAGAAGGTGTGACTTCTATTCCACAGGCTGAGGTTGCAACGGGCAGCAAGAGAAACGTTCCCTGAATTTCTGCAGACATAGAGTTTATTTTACTGGTTGGAAATAACTGGGCGCTATGAAGGTGAAATAGGGCTAACATATGCGTTACTTTAAGGCTACTAAAACTCTCTTTGAAAGCACAAGCATCGCATCTGCCTCATGCTGACCTTACTTACATAAGTAAAATTCAGTCCCAAATACACCACACACACTACAGAAATTCTGTACTTGCAAGAGGAAAAAAGGACTGTTGCTAATGTTTTATTAAAGTCTCATAGTTCTGAACTAGTATGGAGCCACCTTATAAGTGTTGCCAATATCCTCATGAATACCTGTGACAAGTGCCATTAACATAAAATACAAAATGGTACTCGGCATGATGTGAGATTTAAAATTTAGACATGCACTTGCCACATTTAAAAATGTACTTCACAGAATGTATTTTTAAACCGCATATTTTTTAAAAACAAGCCAATTCAGTGTCTTATATTTTGAGTTTTAATTCCAATCAAGCTAATTTCTAGTCATCACAAACACATACCTGCCAGTAATGAAGGCTGTTTAATTAGGTCCAGATAAAATAGCTCCAATTCTGTTTCTGATCCACCTGTCAAAGCAAATCAGTCTTTTACATGACTTTTAAAAAAACAAATTAGAGTAGCTGATGATTTTTTGAATATTCAAGTAGACACACTGAAGATAAATCCAAACAGAACTTGTGACTGAACAAAAGCCTGGAACGTGACCCCAAAGATGAAGAGATCTTGTTCTGCCAGAAGCAGATTTCCAAGTTTGGTATTTTAGGATTATGAAGTCAAGGACGGGGTGCTAAAAAGCAGCTACTGGAAAGGACAGCAGTATCTTCTACAGCTTAGGGCAAGGTAACATTTCAAAGCTATGTAAAATTATACACAAATAACAGTGTTAAAGGTCCTAGTTAAAGCCCCTAAGCCAGGTGATTTCAGAACAGACATGTCCAACCAACTCATGCCATTGTAGCTCTATGGGAAAAAAAAAAGCTTTGTTGTTCATGCTACTATTACAGAAACAAGGATATAATCTAGCAGAACTGACAGAGTTGAATGTCAAAAATTCATTGGCATCAGAGGTAGACTAGTAGTCTGAACATGTTTACCGGTAGGCCGATATCCACAGAAACTGACCATCACAAGTGGAACAACCCAGCACAGCTCCCAGAGATCATCGTTAATAATTGCTTAACACAACATGAGCTCTACTACCAATCTCCAAAACTGTAGGATAAGACACTAATGCTAGGAAGTAGACTAGAGGTATAACATTGATTTAAAAACACTATTCAGACACAAACTGTTAACATCTAGAACACAAAAAAGGTAAATCAAACTTTAATAAGGGAAATAACCATTACTCTCTGGTAAGCAAATCAGTCTGTACTTTCTTGCTGTTTCTGTGCTTATTCCATTAAGTAAGAAATCACCAAAAATGCCAGGGTTTCATAAGTTTTTTCTCAATCAAGCTTACCATTTATTCTGCCGGAATGACACTTCTTTCTCATCCTTTGATTCCTTATCAAAGTGGTTCTACTGATGTTAGTTATTAAAGCACTAACTTTTCTACAGTCAATTATACATATTGTATTGGCACCTGTTGCACCTTCCAGATGATGGACTTGTTCATTTTGATTGATTTTCAATGCATGAATAAAGTGGCTTGCTCTTTTCTTCTGACTGGCATTTCAAGCACCATCCTCATTTCATCTTTCATTTATTTAGATTGGACACTTTTTGTTTTGGCTTTCCAAATTCAGTGACAATGGTCTGATTTTATCAGACGTTAGTATTATCTTCTTACCTTGTGCAAACAACTCTTGTAAAACAAAGTTATGGTAGGAGTGGGGCGCATTTGTTATAGATGCTACCAGTTTCCATAATGCTTTTCTGGAATTCTTTTGCCTATGAATAAAATCCCCATCCAGTAAAGTCAGATTTCTTCGATTTTCCCCTATCAATTTGTATGACAGTGAGCTGTGCATATCAAAGTCTCAAAATACATCTATGTTTGTTTCATTAGAGTCCCAGCTGGGACTATTCTCTCCATTTCAGTGTAAGGAAGTCTGTGTCTTGTTAGATGATGAGGTCTGATGTGGATGTCACAACCTTATGTTTTGAGCATGGCAAGGTATGAACTTGTTCTGCCCATCTATGGCAAACAGTTTCACAAGTCCTCCTTGAAATGAGCATATGATTTGTTTTAGCCCCAGTATATTTTGCTCAAGGTACTGCAGGGCTGAATTAGGATCATGAGTCAGAGGATGAGATTTTGTCTGATATCATTAAGTCTCAGCCTGGGAAGACCTGTGTATTGACTCGGTTGCCAAATTAGGGAGCAGAGTGCTCAAGTGATTCATACTCACTTGTTCTGCCTGGAATATGTGCTATTGTTTCCAGTATTGGATGCCTACAGTTCCATAAACACAGACTGATACCGCCAAGCCTATGTTTGTGAGAGGCAGAAGGAACCTTTTGGCCAGCTGGCTGTTGAAAAGGGTTGTTTTAATCTGAACATTTGCACACAATTCACTCATGATGTTGCATGTACTTACTTACATGTTTCATAGTGATTATCCACAGCTTCCAAAGCACTTTCAGATTCCTGTCTTTCATGCATCATGGTCACCTTCACCATACTTGGACAGAATTGTATCTAGCTGTTCCACTTGTTTGCCTCTAGACCAGAAATAGGTAGGCAATGATATTTATTTCAAATACAGGTGCTGCAGAGCTTCAGGATATACCATCAATATAGTACTGCTGCTTGAGCCTACAGAAATTCATGACATCTTCTAGCAGCGTAATTAATATGTAACTATGACTGGGAAAAAAGTCTTGCCTTGTTAGGTTCCTTGTTCTCAAGTGAATATTCTCCAAGATAAGTAGATGTTGTCCATCACGAACCTACAAAAACAAACACAGAATGGCCCCCTTGACCCCTGCTCATTATATTCCACAGATAAATCAGTGGCAACTTCTGGCAAAACTGCTAAAGTCCACAAACTACATAAAACTAGAAGTTTACTTTCTTTCTTTTGGAAACTAATGGATCATCCACTGCATGATTGTCACTGCTTCTTTGCAAGGCCTGAAATCCGGGTTAGAGGAGTTAAAGACACTCGCAGAAGTTGGCCAGTGGTAGATTACCGATGCTCACACTTTGCTCCATAACAGGTGCACTTAGACATCAGCTTTATGACCTACAGAGGTTCTACCATTAAGGAGCAACAAGGATCTCATTCCCATGGGATGGCACTCATACTGTTGGCATTTGACCAGTCGAAACTGGCAGACACAAGTACTATATTTGTTTATCTGAGCTCCATTTACTGCAAAATCTGTTAAGACCTCCAACATACTTCAGGATTTTGTTCATTTCTCTTTTCTCAGAAGTCTGAGGGCAGCTCTGTGCAGCACCTGCTTCTGTGCAAGTAGCAGACTGGGTACAGACAGCCTGCTGTCATTATGCGTTTTGTTCTTGTCAGGATTTGTCACTGTTAGGATGAAACAGTTGCATGTTAATCCCACCAGCACTAGTCCTCCACCTCTCTGTGATTTTGTGTCTTCCAAGTAATTTTTATATCATCTCTCACCTAGCCTTAGTATTTCTGTTTCCACTGGTGCATTGCTCTCCTACGTTCCACCCTCCACTGCCACTAAATTCTCTCAGCTTGTCAGCGTTTAGCTGTGCGCTAAAGGGAAAAAGGCCAGCAGGACTGTCTTACATCACAAGCCTACCTCTCCAGTGTGCTCAAAACCATGCCCTTGAAACATGCTTTTAACAAGCCAGTAAGCATTGTACCTTTTCCCCAACTACGGAGAGCAGGGAGGTGAGGCACTCATCTATGTAAAATGGCACACATTTTGTAGATCTCATGTCCTAACGCTATTAGCTCAAAAGACTGAATTAAACAGAGAAAGGTTAATGAAAGGTTTCAGTCATGATTGCAGTGACCATCACGAAGCAAAGGGGCAAGAGAGATGGCAGTTTTAACAATTAAACTCCCTCAACACATTCCTTTTAACACTACTGCCATAACACAGCGAAATGCCACAGTTAATCAGATCACATTCACTGCTAACACATGTACTAAGCAGTTGTTGTGACTCCTCTGTTCGGATGTTCTACAAGATGATCATATTCTTCATTAATCCTTAATAAAAGCAGCATATTTTAGATGCCACATAAATTAGTATCCTTAATTGTTTATGAATATAGAAGCTATATTTATATATTGAACTTTCTGATATTGAAAAATGGCATTATAAATACATAAAATACCATCAAATCCTTATTTCCCTCTAAATCTCAATTCTACTGCTAAATAGGAGGCTATGCACACCTAGTAGTTTTGTTTCATTGTACAGAATTTCCAATATATACTGGAAGTACTTTGCTTACTTCATTAAAGCCAAAAGCAGGTCTGGCACTACATCAGAGTCAGTCATGTCTTCTTGCTTCAAGTATTTATTTCTCTGACTCTATTAAGATGTAAGCAAACATCTTAGTATTTGAACTTCCCGCAGGGTCTCATCACATTTTAGGACTGGCCCCTTCCACATATTAATAAAATTCAATTGGAAAATATTTATAATGCTAGTACATGTCAGAGGAATAAATTAATCTACAAACAGTCTGCTCTTTGCTGTGGTATGCTCTGATGTCCTTATTGAGGGTAAAGGAGACAAAGAACGCTAGGCTTGTGCAGAAAGAAAGGAAAGACTGGCCAGCGGTAACACCATTAGATCTGGGTGTACGAGTGCCTAGTTCAAGACATTGTTTCCTCTGTGCCTTGGGCAAGGTAGTGAGGTTATCTCTACCCAACACGGTTAAGAGCACTTCCTACAACTCCAGGGTATTTCAGGGATATGTGATTAAAAGATTTTGGCATATTTAGATATTTTAGTAACAGAAGCACCCCAAAGCATATTGTCTAAGAAGACTGTAAGTCAGCAGAAGCATCAATGAATAAGATGTAAGAAAAACACTTTTTTTTCCCCTTACATACCATCACAAAATATTCTGGTTTACTCATACTTAGAAATAATGTTCACTTGCTGTCAGGCCCCACTGGTGCAGGAACAGTTTGGGACCCCTGTCACCACAGGTGCAGCTGGATGCCACACGTTATTCACCGTAATGAGAAGCTGCTGCTGAAGAGAGGAGCCTCTGTCCACCCTGGTCCTAGTTGCACTTCCCCTCCCCTCTCTTTTAACGGCCCTGCCAGCTGTGGCGCACAGGGAGCCCACAAGGTGCTGAATTGTCAGAAAGGGTTTTTTGTTTTGTTTTGTTTTGTATTATAATAGAGCTGGCTTTCTGCTGGTTTGACCTCTCAAACCAGCCAGGCAACTGCAGGTCAGCGTAGCCCCTGGGTGAAGGCAGCAGAAGCGGCAGGAACTCCCGACCAGCAATGGCAAGTAAAGCTGTGCAAGTACAGCCAGTCTAAGTGGTACTTATATGATAGTGTGTATATATGTGTGCATGTGTATGTATATATATAATATATATACAGTGTACGTATAGTGTGTATATACATATATAACGTGTATATATATATAACAGTAAAACTAACAACCAGTATAAAACAGTACAACTGTGTTACAGCCAGCAATGAGATCAGCCTCCCTGCACCGTCAGACTGCGAACAATCAAAGGCTTGGTTTCACTAACGCTTAAGTGAACACAAGCCTGTACTGACCATAGAAAAAGCAGTCTGAGTCTCCCTCTTCATGCCTAGCTACTTCCTTCTGCCCACTCTCCCTTGCAGAGCTCTGAGGGGACCAGAGCAGGAAACTGCTTGAGGGTGAAATGAAGCCAGCAACAAAGACATATGAAAGAAAAAACATCTTCCCCAATTCGCTTCACCCCCTTATTAAAAATTTCTTTTAACAATATCATTTATGTATCGTAACAATATTCTGAAAACCAAGGTAACATGGCATAATGTGTCAAGGAGAAGGAAATGTGCTCCCATTAGCAATACACAGGTAATTCATGTTTTGGGTGATGTCTAGTAAACTAAAGTAGGGCTCTGGTAGATTTAGGTGCAAAGGCTTAAGATGTTACTACTACTGGTCATGTGAGGTTATCTCCCCACAGAAAAGATGGTAGAAAAGAAGTAATATGGTCTCACATACAAATACAGGCCCATATTCATCATTAGTCTACTAATACTGCAGGCTATCGACTCTGGCAGCTGAGAGGGGATATATCCCAACGTGGGAGCGGGGGCCTCCAAAAGCAGGGCAGAGTGGATATTTGGGGACTGTAATATCTTAAACCATTGCAACCTAAATCTACCAGAACGCATTTGCCAGTACCATACATGAGTAAAAGTGGAGTTAAGATACAATGCACACCACAGAAACTGTTTCCTCACTTATGGGAAGAATGTCTGGTAGTTCTGCTAGTCTGTCCTTCATATAGCAAATTTTTTGTGGCTTTTACAATTTTACAAATATCAACTTGAGGAAAGAAATATTAGAGAAAGCTTAATGAAAGGTTTAATCATGATTTTGATGACCATGACCCAACAGAAAGCCAAGGAACCTTGCAATTAAAATAAAATACCAAACTTCTATTTTTCCTATTGTCAAAACACAAAGAAATGCCACCATTAATTATACCCCACACTGATTACTTAAAAGTTGTCATGTATCCCTTTGATGATGCAAGATGGTTGTTATGGCAATGAGATGCTACTAAAAATTCTTTGTAAGACTTAATTAGGTCATTTGTTTAATCTGTTAGGCTTTTTTTCTATTCTTCTCTTTTCTTTCTACTTCTCCACTTTTTTTGTTTAGCTGTTTGCTTTTAAAAGAAGTATTTCTTTTTGAGTACTTGAAGACTTCCACTTTTTACGTAAGTTTAGGTGTTTTCAAATATTGAATTCATAACCTCCTGAACAGTGCCAGTACTATCTCTCTACAGCATTCAAAGTTATTCCTGTTATACACTGTGGTCCAAAATGCTGATCAGACATTGTATGTAGACATGAAGCAGAAAAATCCCCTTGAAATCTGTGACTTGGATCCTTCTTTACCTTCCTATATCATAGAGCAGAACCCCATTCTGTTTTTTCATAAAGGCATGCACCTATAATATCATGTATGTAATATCTGCTGAATATTCGGTACTATTCATGAAGTTAAAATTAACTTCTTGTTTTAATTGCTTATCAGTTTCATAAACATAATTCCCATGATTTAACCTGCTTTCTTAGGGATCTGCTACCTTTCCATATAGAACTTCACATTTTTCACCAATTTTTACTGTTTAAAATGTATATGTATGTAAATTATTATGCATCTGAGCCATTCACATCAGAGGTACAGTATAAATACTAAATCAATGTGGAAAACATCGTGTCTGCTTTAACTTGACTTGATTATACCTAAATATAAAAAATAAATTAGCATTTTAGTCTATTTTTAGTTGTCTTCATTGTATTATACTGTATAGTTGTTCAAAGTGTATAGATTCCCCCTCCAACTATACCCTATAGATTTATGCTAATAAAGTGAAACTTATCTTAAAAAAGCTCATGAGGGACTAGGAAGAGAAAGTCAGTTGTCTACTACAGATATTCTTTAACTGCAGGACAAATATGCTGGGAACCTTTGAATACTGAGTTTTATCTTTTCTCAAAACAGAGCTACGGATGGTCAATTTAGAACAAGTTTTACTAAAAAAGGACAGAGATATTATAAAGCCTTCTTTTAATTTCTATGGCATTTTTTGCTCATGTTTTCCATCATTTATTATTGATTACTCTTAGATTTATTACTCATATTTTAGCTAACAATTTAGTATTCAAGAGGTTTTAAAAATAAAACAGCTACAAAATGCTGCAATTCGGCATTAGTGCCAAAGACCATTTTTCTTGTCCACGGACGTGATTGACATGTGAATGTGACTCAGGAAGAAAACATTATTAATACGAAGAAAAGTTATGACTTTTGAATGATGTTGCCTTGCCTTGTAAGTAATTCCCTGGTTATATCTGCATTGCATATTCTGAGAAGTATACATAGTCAGGTTTGCTTTCCACGTTTTAGTTTCTTTAATAATTTTGTTAAATGCAGAAGAGGGGAAAATAAAGACATATTATTAATAAACAAGCAATTAAACAGGTTAGGGCAACAATGCAATGCTGGTCATTCAGGAACCCTGTGCTAATTTTAATTAGCTGCTTTCCCTTGCTTTCAAATGTAATTAAAGCAGCTTAGTTGTGCTCAGTGATGCAAACCACCTTATTTAATCACTAACATTATTTCCCTGAACTATTAATGATTTTCAAAACGCTTGTTTATGCAGAATTAGAACAGTAATTATCTTACCAGTTAATTTTGTACCTTCACATTTCACACCTCGCTCAAACGTCATTCATTTACCACAGCCTTTCTGTCAAAACAAAGAAATGCTTGTTCTAAACGTGCTTCTGACTGCCAAATTGAAAGCCAAGTTTTGTAACACTAATAAAGTAGCTCCCAAGTGAAACAGGTGTAGTAATTTAGACCCTTCCTGTCTCGAGCTTGCACGTACATGCTATGTCTTTTCTTTATTAGCTTTAAAATGAGAGCTTGGTGTGCAAAATAAGCTATTTAATTCAGACTTGTGGAGCAGAATATAATCTTTAATTTAAACTAGAGCAGTAAAAAAAGGCCTTTAATTTTAACTGGCATGTGCGTGTGAATTTGAATTAATAATCCAGAAAATTGAAACTGTTTTGCTGCTGTTGCTGGATACTGACTGTTCTTCACGTGCCCTTAGTTTCACTCACTCTATTTCTCTCTCTCCCAAGCTTTGCCTAGTGCCTATTTTATGATGCTGCTGTTTTACAGAAAGAAAAGTATGCTAAGAAAGAAATTCTCTGTTGACTAACTCTTGCAAAAAAGTAGGGGGGTTAAAAGGAATACTTAGATCTGTATTAATTCAGTTTACAAAAAGAATATAATTGGTGTATTCATTATATCTACTTAAGACATAATTCAAATACACTATGAATTTACACTTGATGAATCATCAGATTTAAAGGTTTTTTCTTGTTACTCCTTTTAGTGTAAGTCAACAACTAGTTGTGTACTTACGATGGCAAAATGCAATAGCCTTGCAATCATTAAGTAATTCTTCCTCCCGACTCTTTTTTGAGAAAGGGCAGTCTTCCCTACATCAGAGCAATTAACCAATAGCCCAGCGTTATACAAAAGAAAATCTGGGGCAGCACTAGAAATCAAACAGAGCACCATCTTCCAGCTGYGAGTGCTGCAAGCAGCCTCCGAGCTCGCCCGGGCTGACCCCAAGCCGCGCAGCGCCTGCCCGCAACCAGCACAGGCTGCTGCTTTTTCAGGAGAAGGCTTGTGAGCTGGCTGAGCCGCCCATGAGGAGCCATTCTGACTCCTTCCTCTTTGGGGCCACAAACCAGGCAAATAAACATCTATCTACTTGCATTTGTGCTTACAATTCAATTCAATTCAATTCAATTCAATTCAATTCAATTCAATTCAGTTCAGAATTTCATCCCCAAAACAGGAAGACAGACTAAAAGCCCCACTGTAAATGAGGCCTACCACTTACATGCTGCATGTGTTTGGTAACACAGACACACTTACATTTGGTAAAACCCGTTCTAGAAGAACGTGACAAAAAAGAACGGATTTGATGTAGTGCTTCTACCACTGCCATAAGCTAACAATTGTTTTTGCAGCTAAGGTAATTGCAAAAAGAGTATTAGATCTTACCCTTTAAAGACTCATTATCATGATTAAATTTAAACATGAAAGCAGTGCATTTGACCTCCGCTGGACTATTTCCAAGCAGAAAGTTACCCATATAAGCAAGGGATGGCAGGATGGACATCTAAGAACACAATAATATTAGTGCATATGTTCATTACAAGCACTGAATCACTGCAGTCAAGATTTTAAATATTACATTGTATTTTGAAAATATTCTTTCTAAATACATTATAAATTATACAGAAGAAAGTACAGACCAATGTGCAACAGAAACTGTTTTAGTTAAAAAGCCACATTTTGTTTAAAAGCTTTATATGCAATCTAACAAAGTAGTTATATTTTAATATATTTAAATATATTAGATTTTTCAAAAGATTCTATAAATTTGAGACAGCTTAACTTATTTCAATATTTTTAGAATGCCCAAGATCCATGGTCTCCTGGCAACTAGCAGTCACATGGCTGTATAGGTTTTGGCCTACTGTTACAATGCCGTTATGTGTTTCGTTGATGATTTATTCAAACCCAGTTTCAAACCTGCTGTTAGCTCCCTCATTGCTTTAATGCAGCTAGTCTACCATTCATAACTGTCAAGAGCCAATTCATTGGGACTTGGACTTATTAAGCCCCCAAACCGAGTAGCGTACATACTCAGTTTTGTGCCTGGGAATGTGGATACACACTATACTTTCCATTCCTTTAAGCTGAGCTCTAAAGTTTTTAACACCATGTAATATTTCTATCTCGTTATCACGATATCCAACCACCAACTCGGAAGCATACTTTGTGTACTGTCCGGTGTTAGTAGGTGGCAGTAATCCTGACGGTCTCTTTGCTAACAGGGGCACAGACACAGGAGGACAGGTTGGTTTAACATGCTGCTCTTACAGTAACTTACTGTACATACGCAATACAAGGTTTATGATTTTACAGAGGAACGGGAAGGACAGGCTCATCTTCTAAAAGCAACACTGTACCTGGAGAAACAGCAATGGCCTTCTTTTCTTAAACAGTGACTTACTGCTTTCTTTGAAAGGAAAAAGATGGCTCTAGCAATTAAAGAAGTAATCACAGTAGGTATTTACCCTATTGAGGACAATATATCAATTCTCTTGGTCAAACATGGCAACTGTATAAATAACAAAAAGAGAAAATGGGTATTGAAAATAAAATATTACTTAACAAGTGTATTTATATTTTAATCTAACTCTGTTAATTCAATAGTTTCAAAAAGGCATATTTGAATTGGAGGCTTTAATAGTTTTTCATATTGAATAACATGGTAATATGATTTTCTCCATTCTGTACACATAAGGAACATTCTAAAATGTGTTGCCACAATTACACAGCAGCAGTGTGCATGCTAGAGAATATTTAATGTGAGCCTGGGAATAAAGCCGGTTCAAACCATTTGGTTTAAAATAATCACAAATAGACACTTTAACATAATGATTCTAGTATAGTATGCTTTGCTTTAATTTCAAGGATTCTAGTGGGGAAAACATAATATTCTGAGGATTAATTTGTTTTAAATTAGAACTATTGTAAAATCCAGGTTCTGACCAACTGGCAATTAAATAAAGCTTTTTTTTTTTTTTCCCCTGGCACAAAGGACTTAATATTTCTCAAAAAGGAAATTATTATTAAAATATCTATTTAAAGATGCCAGCAAGAATAACTGGAAGCTCAGGAGGTCTTTTCTTGAGTGTTTGCTGATGTTTTGCTCACCTTATTGGGAATTTTGATGGAGGAATAAAATGGCACAGTATCTTCTGGACAACTTGATGTTTGTCTTTGCTGTCAAGTAAAAAGGGATGTAATTCCATTCATATGAAGAAGATGAGAACAACATCACAGGCATATCACATATTAAGGGGTCTAGACTCCCTTTGGTACACAGGGACTAACACACAGGGCTCCCCTTAGCCCTAATGAATCGAAGTTGTTCATTAAGAACAAACATACTTTCTTACCAGCTCTACAAATTTTCATGAAAAAGATGTTAACATGAATAACTTCTTACAACTGTTCAAAATTATTGCAACATCAATTAACTGAACTATGCTTCAAGCCTGATGCTGGAAACACAAGAGCTCTCACTGCTTAAACTCAGGAGCGGCTGCAACAGGACTACTCTGCATTACACTCGGGAGTTCTGGTGGAAAAAATCCTTTAAGACTTCTTAAAGTAGAGTCACAAGATAGATGCATAAGCATATACCTAGGTTTTTCAAAGGGATAGTTGCCCTGGAAAATTAATCATCATTTATTTTATACTAGACTATTTCAGTTCAAACTCATGGCTTCCTTTAAAATAAACACAGTGGACTCAATTCACCAGGCTGTTACATTTGTTTTGTGGCAATGTAAGTTCATTAAATTTAACTAGCCTGGAACTAGCAAATATATCCAGTGTTGAAGCTTTATCTTAAGCTAAATACGGCTTACTGCTGCTGGAGGTATATTCCCCAGAAATTATGAATTACTTTACCTTGCTTAATAAAACAAAACAAAACCCCAAGTTAAACAAAATCTTTTGCAAACTTGGAAAACAGGTTAGAGTACTTTCATCTCAAAGTCTTTCTGCATATTGACCTATAAAAATATCTATTCTCTGGACAGATAAGGCAATGTGCAGTATTCCTATGGTCTCTTTCAATGTATTACACTGAATGCTGTTAATTTTTTAGATGCATGAAGCAATTAAGTATTGGCTTACTTTTCCTGAATGCCTACTGACTACGCAGGGATGACATCAGACGGAAGTTCAGGCAGAATCAATACTGATTAGAATTTTCTATAGTTATCACACCTATAGGATATACAGGTTTCATGGAATAATGCCTGGGACTTTGGGTCAAACTTTTCACGCTGTTAGTCTTGTGGATAAACCCACAGAAACACCGGAGCCTAACTTGCTCTGTACCAAACTGTCCTCCTTGCATAGATTCACTAAATTAGAGACTGTACAACTGTAATAGGAAGGAAAACAAGCTGAAAGAAGGTAACATGGAACTTACTTAAACACAAAAACGGTTCTGCAAGTCAGCAGAGAAGATTAAAGAATAATGGTTAGGTCAAAAGTAGTGGATGCATGAAACAGTATGTTGGCAACAAGTGGTTTGGAAAAACAAGATCTGGAGACAGAGAGGAGAGAGCAAGAGAAACATGAGGGTACAGCTAGAAAATAATACTAAAATTCATATTATTTATGCACAAAAAGACATTTTAGAACTTCTTTTCTAATTCAATCACAGAGCAGCTTCAAGTTCTACTGTGGAACTGAAGAAAAGGAAATGGAAGGCATACAACATATGTTAGAGGAGAAAATTAATCTGTCATAAAAACTGATGAAAGAAGACAAGAATTAAGATGAAAGTGAGAAGGTCGTCAACAGGTAGAATCCAAGGAAATCCAAGGAAACATAAGTATTAGTATAAAAACTCCCCACAAGACTGATCAGAAATATGACCAGTGAAAATTTAACATATAAGCCAAACCTGAGAATTTAAAGAGGCAAAAGGAAAATACACAAGCCATGTAACATTAGTTTGTCTTTTATGTGTAATTTGAACTCTGAACTTCCCAGATAAAATAATGTATTTTCCGGAAAAAAATAGGTATTCATTAATTTTTCTCTTTCTTTTCCATACTGGAAAGATATTTACAACACGACTCTAATCTGAATAAGATTTTTCCTTGATCATTTAACACTTCTAATCGTATCTCAGGGCCTTGGGTTCCTACAGAAGTTGAAAGTCATGCAAGGATTGCATCTTCTCCTTTTTGAAGTTATCTTCTACAAAAGATGTCCTCTTTCCCTTGTAGTTGTCAGACCACACAGCCCTGGCTTTTAGCTCTGCCTGTTCAGATCTTACTTAAACATTTTCACCTTTCAGCTATTCACAAGAAGGTGAGCTTTTGTTTATAACCTCAAGGCCACAGACTGCAATTAGTGTTTCCACATCCTTCCCTGCAAAAGAACAGATCCATGTATATTTATGAAGTTTCTTGCCTATAGTATTGTACCTGCCCCCCAAAAGTTGTCCAGAAGCAAAGCCTCCAATTCTTAAAGCACCTCCCCAATGCTTTATATAGTATGCTTTCATGTTTTTTGAAAAATCACATTCTGACATGAAGTTAGGTTTGGGAGAATATCAAGTGAGACATTTTTAAATATGAAGAGATTAGCACACTTCTGTTTTAATAAAAAGGAGAGCAACAGCAGAGAGGGAAAAGATTCTTAACTCTAGGCAAACTCAGAGGCACAAGTAACACAAAAATTTTCCAACTTGGGTATTAAAATCCCAAAGAGAGTAAACTAGTCACTGGGCATGCAGAAGTATCTATCTACTGCCTGTAACTACCAAGGTGGCCTTCTTCATTAGCGTCATAAACAATGAAACTAGAATCATCGTGCACATTCAGACAAAACACAAATTGGATGGTCAGTCCAGTTTCCTTGCAGAAAGTGATGTTCAGCAAGTCAGTTCATGGCCTAGGTCTCATTTCAAGAGAATGGATAATGTCCCACAGCTCTTGTGCAGGTTGCTCTCGCTACCTTGCGCATTCAAACTCAATGCTCAGAAGCTCTGCCAACTCAGAGGAAACACATAATCCTTTTGTAACCTGTTTTGACAGCGTCGGAGTTGACTGATGTAATAGGCAGGAAACAGAGAGCCTAATAAATCTTATTAAAAGTTAAAAGTTTCAGTCCAATAGCCAAAGGTGCATGAGGTAATGTATCCACAGTTTTCAATCACAATCTCCTTTATTATGGCCTATTTCAACTAGCCTAATCTAAAAATGAATATATTAGGTTTTGTGTTTTTTGCAAAGTTGCTGCCAGTGTCTCTCTGCCTTTCCTTCTGATTTGCTTGGTAGTTTGGGAGCCTAAGGGAAGGGTGGATTAAATTGGAAAATATAAATAACAAATCAAAAATTAAAATTGATTGGATAAACAATTTCCCTTAGTCTGTTTCTTAATAAGTGATCGATTTTTTAATCAATATTCATTATTTCTCAGAACATACCAAACTGTTTATTGAATAAATGAATAGCTAGAACTACAATGACATGAAATCAAAAAGGTGAACCAATTTCTTTAATAACATGGGCTGAACAGGCCACCTCATCTTACCTGGCTGAAACTAAAAGTCAGAAATTCAAGACCACTGAGCAAGTGATTCAAACATAGGATGCAATTTGTGTTAGGGAATGTGTGTTTTCATGTTTTGTATGCACAAGTGTGCAGCCACATGCTGATCTGCATGACATTTCTAAGTTGCATTTGAAAGTTTCTTTCTTTTTGATACAACTTTTGTGTTCTTTCCCACAATTCTTCATTAGCATACTGTAAAGCTTCCGAAATTAAATTCAGTTCTGAAAAATGAGATCTGTAAAACTGTTCACAGCAAAGTCTTCAGGCATGGCAAATAGATTTCTCTAATAAGTTTTTATTCACCAGTATCATATTCAGTGGCACATATAAACTATATACTGCATCCTAAAATATACTTCAGACTATTTCATATTGCTTGGCATAATGTAAAAAATAATATCCTCCTTTTCAGGTACAGACTTTCTAAAGCTCTTTTTTTTAGTTGGAGAAAAACCAATTCTAAAAAGTCCTTATATGACTAACCCCACTAGTATGAAAGAAGAAGCATTTCCAGGATCAAGCTTAAGATAAAAACACAGGTCTTTATACTCCAGACAAAGGATTTAGTGGAAATATTCACTGCTGTGCACTAGGTCACAAAATCTCCAAGATATGTTTGCACATTTATTTAAAACACAAGCAAACATATTAATCTGATTCTACTTAATACAGATCATAGCTTGTACATGATCTTCAACTCATAAAATATCTCTCAGTATGTGGAAATAATTAAACTTTATTTCTACTCACAATACACATGATTCTGCTTCTTTTGAAAAATATATATACTGTACTAATCAACTGTTAATTAAAGGGTAGGACCTTTCACTTTAACATCTATTTTAACTTGTCACAATTAATTGAATGTATGACCAAACTGTGACATAATTCTATAGGTCTCAGAGATGAAAGTATGAAATAACTTGAGCAAGGAAAAGAATCCAGAGGATAGCAGGCTCAGTTCACACACATTTTGTAGATGAATTCCATGTGTTCACTGTTGTCACAGTTAATTATAAAGGAATCAAATATCACTCTATCATGTTATGCTGTCATCTATAACAATACTAACTAATATAATAAGAAGAGCCTTCATGCAACTCTTTTGCTGTAGATCACAAAACATTTGTGGAAAAGGTAAAGGCCCATAGTGAAACAAAAATCTTATCTAAAATCTAAATCTTCAAATCTAATTTCACTTTCAGCGTCAATCCACCGTACAACATTGCTTCCCCATAATAAAGCTAAAAATTCTGTAAGCAGTAGTAAAATTATCAGTCTCCAAATACTTCATGTGTGAAAGAAATAATTAAAAGAAAGGAAATCAGCAAAAGCAAGAAAAAGTTTAGTAATGGGTCACTAGGACCCAATTCTTCATGCTGCTGCTCTGCACCTATGCAGAATTTCAGCAAAAGCAACCCACACAGGTTTGTAATCAGGGAACAGCTGACACGCTAACCTTAAGGTTAAAGAAATGTTAACTATTGAAATGAAACTGTTTCCTGCCACAATATGGAAATATTCTGCAGGAATTCTAGTCCAGTCCTCACCATGGATAACACGCGTATTTATAAAGCACTTCAGAACTATCTGACCACATAAGAGTGATAATCCCTGGGCAAAACAGCCTTTTACCCTAGTCCCAAACACAGCATCACAGACACAGGTGCTACGGATTCATTCTCAGAGCTTTCAGCTGCCGTAATCTGGCATTTTGCACTGTCCCCTTTAACATACAATTGCATGAGTTTGTTAAGGCCCAGTTGCCCCTTGGAAGTGTTATAAAATGTGTTATTTTCCAGTATGAGATTGCTTAAAACGGCTGTGATTGTGATCCATATTTTGGTTGAGGCAACAGAGACGAAGCCTTGCAGGGCCTGAAGAACAGGCTGGTTTACTTCCCACGGACTGGCCAGAAGATGGTGGTAGAGAGCAGTGCGCCCTGCCTTCTTCCCAGCTTTGGTCCACCAGGATAATTTTAAACCTCAGAGACCGTCCAAGATCTTCTGGACATCGCATTACACTGCTATATAAGGGTCTCCTGACTTGTGCCACCAACTGCTCAAAGCACTGTTGTATGTCCCGTTCGTTCAGTTAGACCTGGGCACTTGTGCCAAGCTGCTACAGGCAGCACACATTCACTTCTGGAGAACTGTCCTACCTCTCCTACAGAACTGAGTACCATGACATCAGTTTTGGTAGTGTAGTGATAAAAATCAAACATTTGCTGGAGCTATTATTGCCTAAAATGTTAATGCAGTTTACTTTTTTAAAATGTGATCGATAGCTGGGGGAAAAGTGCCCATAAATTACTAAAGGCAAATACCCTTCTATTAGCACTCAGGAGATTTTGCAACATTTGCCAGTCTCTGTTTTACTGGAAAAAAAAAATTAATTTGCTGAAAGCCTAGGGTTTTTTTACCTGTCTTTGTCTTTCTCCATAAAAGAGGGATATTTTTATCATGAGTCATTTAGGAGATGTAATTCTAATGTACTATAGCTATAGGTTTCAATTACTGCTCTACCTCTCCGACAGTCTTTACGTTTCATGTTTTATGAAATCATTAACTATTGTCATGTTTCTATTATGATACTATTAGGAAATAAAGAGACGTATGTAAATGGAGATGTAAAATAAATGCATGACAGTTACTAGGAGCAACATCTGTGCACTATCATACATGTTTACACTAATTTTCTAAAGATTGTTCCATTCATTACAGAGCATTGTTACTCACTGTGGCACAACCCTTATTTCCATGCATTTAGGGATTGAAGCAAAGAGAGGGTAAATGAGAGCCTAATCAATACCACTTTTCATTTTGCTTCTAATGTGCTGCCTTTCCCTTTCTTTTCTTCATGCACAAATCCAAAAAAGATCCTGACATTACAGTCATAAAATGTAATTCTTCTGCAGAAACACAGACAATAATGCTTTCTGTATTCAGGCGTATTGCATATTCTAATGGCATTTGGCTAAATTGAGTATGGATTTAACATCAAAGGCTTCATGAATTTTTCAAATGAGATATTAAAGTCAATATTTCAAGTGAAAGATATTTCAATTTAGTTGCATACACAACAATAAAAAACTTCTACAAGGCAGAGGTACTAGTGGCTATGGCAGTATTAGTTCATTCAGGAAATTATTAGTTTATAAGAAAATCAAACAGAAGGTTGGGATATGGCAATGACACTGAATAAATTAGACCAACCGATACGCACTAATGTACTTTATCTCTTGGAGTCTGAAGCAGAACTTGCCAATGGCGTGTTCAGCCCTTCAAGCAGGGCTTGGTTTAGGGATTTTTATTTATTTATTTTGGAAATTCAGATGATTAGCATCAAGATTTGCATTCACAACCTCAGAAATCTGCTTATTTTCATCTCTGAAAGGGCTGGGCCTACTGTATGCAAAAAAATCCCCAACCTTGTTTATTTTCTAATCTAAGTGCATTTTGCTTCAAATTGTCAATGCTTATGCAATGCTGCTTCTGCTTTCACAGTGAGTTATTGAATGTTCAAGCTCAGTGCCAGCAAAGAGTGTACTGAGCTCTGAAAACTTCATGTGCTGGCAGAGAGATTCACAAAGACTTGCAGACAATAAGAACACAGACTCTAGTGGTTCATTTCCTTTCCTATTTCCTATGCCCTTTAAATCAGCAAAATGTCCTATTATGATGTCTTGACATATCACTGAAGAACACATGCATTTATATCACTTAACACAGCATGCGAGAGCTTGATGCGATACACAGACATGTGGCACTTATTTAAGCATTTATAATCACAGTGACATTGTGTTGTAAGACCAAATACGTCATCTGCTCACATACAGGATAACAGCAACCACAGATATAAATTACCAAATATGCAACAGTTATTGATTTTATTAAGGATTATATTAATTAAAATTAATGATAATGAGTAATAATAATTATAATAATATAAAGAAGAAGTACTGCACCTGCAGTCATCCCCCACTGCTATCACAACAAAGACAAAAAGGCTCTCTATGTACATAACGCATTTCTGGAAACACCGGACGATTCTTGCAAGTGCCCTTGAACGCAGGTGAGAGGGCAAATCTCTTTAGATACTGGGGAAAGTTACATTATCTTAAAACTATCATTACCAGGCAGTTTGGGCCCACAACATGGACACGACTACAAAAAACCTTCATCCTAAAAACATTTTCTTGAAACTAGTGGGTGTTTGACTCTACAACACGCACCTGCAGTGTTTGCTCTTGCTGTGAGAAGAGCACTTAGTGCGAGAGCACTTTAAGGGCTCGCAACATCCAGAAAAATGAAGCTGGCGCTAACCAAAGGTTAAACTGCTAGGCCTATTTCCACTGTCCAAGGTGGCTACTGGACAGGAAGCAAATACTGAACAGCAAACCTGTTATTCGAAACTGTCATTGTGAATAGTCTATGAAGAATGTTGATTTTCTAAAGACAGTTTTTAGCCTAAACAAAGCTAGTAGGCTTGGGGGGAACACTTGCAGAGACGAAGGCACGTCACCTTTCCCCACTCAGACACTAGGCAATTTGCAGCACTGTTTAATTTAGCCGGTGGGGACCCTGTAGGTCTTAGGGTCCTAGACAGTTACCTGTTTGCTCATCCCTACAGCCTTTGCTGAAGCTCAATGTTTAAAGCATAAAATGGGAAGTACCACCGTCTCCAATGCAATCGATTGGGGATAAATACCACTCTCAGAAACAGTATGCTCAGAAGTAGCATTTCTTGTGGAAACAAAGATAAGGCAGGAGTTTTGTACGGTTAACAGTATCCACTAATAAGTAAAACTATATTTTCAAAATTATTTCTGCGGGTTGGGAGCATGGTTTCCTTTTCCTCTGTCACAAACTCCGGTCATCCTTGAGATGGTTTTGAAAAATACAGCTCATACTTAATGAGTCAGCAGCCCATCCAAAATCTTCCAGTTGAAATTTGATCTTTTTCATGACATTACTTAAAATGACACTGTTAAGGTGAAAGATGCCCCCATGATCTCTACTCACAGTGCGAATCAGTGTTTAAGGAGTCTGAATTCAATAATTTAATATTTTCCCTCTTGAATATGGGTGTGTACATAAATTTAGAAGTACCTCTCTCATGAGATCTATGTCAACAAGAGAGCTTATATGGTTCCTTGGAGCACCATTAACTGAAAGGAATATTTGGAGCTAAGATCAGAAAAGCAGACCAAGATCTAGCATTTGATCTTGGACAAGCAAATGCTATGCAAATAACAAAACAGTTCACATCTCATGCTGTACATAGCTTCTGTTGTCAACATAAGTTTTTATGAAAACATAAGTGTAGATTATCCATAGAAATAAATTCAAGAGATTGCGCTATCTGAAACATCATTTGGGGTCCCCTATTAACTAGTGATTATCCTCATGGATCCATATTACAATTCCATTGCAGATGTTTCTGACATTTAGACACATGATGAAGAAACTACAGAAAGAGCTTATTTAAGACACAAGCATATTTAGCATTAACCGAATATGGGCAGTGCAAAATGTCTTTCATGGGAGTTCAAGATTTCTCCTATATCCTTTGCAATTTTATATATGTGTTTATAAATAAAAAGAGAAATGAAAGTCCATTTGGCAGCCATTTATTTTCTCCAGTTTAACAGCCTTCTCAATTTGCTGTTTTACTGTTTAAGATTTTCTTGTTTTTCCCTTTTGTTCATCTTGGAAATGGAACTGTATTTAAGTAGCTGGGCTGAAACTCATGACATGAGAAGGGCTGGTTACTTCTTTTCGAATCTAACATCCCTACACCTGGAGGAAGCAAGGCTGCTTGTGGACTTGCAGAGAAGTTCATGGATTCAGCAGTAACCGAGAGGCTTGAAAAGGATCATACTTCCTCCACCCAGTAAGAGGATCTGGCAGTCCACCAAGGCTCCAAACATCCTATACTGCACTGTGTACAAGAACACGCAGCTTTTCCATCAGGGGAAACAATGCCTTTGGGCAGCGCACGGACCCGTCTTCATTATGGAGAAAGGAGTATTGAGGATGAAGGAGGCAGTCAAGATGCTGGGACAGAAAAGAGGGAAATGAGTGAAGGACCAGTTAAAGAAACAATCCCTGTATCTGATAACATTATAAGAGTTAGAGCACTGCCGATCAAAACCTGCATGCACCTTTTCACATTGTAGCTACCACCACAACTTTAGTTTCATTCTTGTAAGCATAGGACTTGCCATTTCATACACTAAGGAAAATCACCATTTGCTTAAAAAGTTTCTGGAGGTAGATATTGGAATGAACCTGCTCCTGAAAACCACAGTGAGTGCATACAGAGCAGAATGGACCCCTCAAAATTAGCCAGGCTCTGCACGACCACAGACAGGCACCTTGCACAATGCAAAAACTGAAATCTTATAGCATAACCCAGCATTCAGCTTAACACGCTGGCACCATTTGAGGAACAATATTGAATAATATCCATCCATAATACCCTTCTTCACTTCAATTTGATATTATGAATAATGTTGCCATTTGACCAAACATTGAGACCTACTGCATTGCTTGCCCATTTCTTAATAAAATCTCAGCAAGAAGGTCCCCTACTTCACAACTTCATCATGGTTAATATGATCATTGGAAAGAATGGGGCAATAGCACAATCCTAGACCCTGATAAATGTCAAAATGACAGCAGCAAATTTTTGACAGTGCTGTTTCTAACTGAAACAACTGTGCATCTCCCTCTTTTTTGAGGGAGATTGCAGTTTCTCTATTTTTGCTATGCATTATACTACTACTTTGCAGTGTAAAGCCCATAGAAGTACTTATGCTTCTGGATAGCTGGCCTTTGTTTTTACTTTTTTTGCCATTGGAGAAAGGTCATTTCTATACGGATATAAAGACACACATTTCTGTACATCTTGAAAGTTTTGGTTAAACCACTTTTCTTTTTATTATATCCAAATGATGTGTAGTATTGAGTACCTGTGGACATAAGACTGTGATCACATGTACTGAATGCAAAGAATAAATTTCTAGTGGACGCAATAAGGAGTGACTAAAATGAAAAAAAAGTTACCTGTATCTCAGTCCTAATCTGTTAGGAACTACATTCCAGAACAAATCAAACCAAAGAATAAACTGATGATTGCCTTGATGACAGTTGGAAGAGTTTCCATTTTGCATAATATCTCCTACAACCCTATAAAGTGTGTAGCTAGCTTCCTCCAGGACAGATTTATCCCTCTTCTCAGGCATGGTGGCATGGGAGGAGGGCGCCAGGAGTATTCTGACTGATCAAAGATGCCAGATGACCTTTCCCTGTCTTGAAACTCAATCAATAATTTTGTAAATTTTGTACCACATCAAAATTGCATCGAACAGAAACTGTCAGGTTATATGTTCAGAACAACCCCTACATGTTTAGTGAAGTGTCTCTAGTTCAGCATTTTGGGAAAATTTTTTCTTTTTCTCTTCCATTTGTTATAGGATAAGGCCACAACATTAGTGTTCCATTTAGGTAGAAATAAGATACACAGAGCCAAATGGGAATTGGCCAAATGGAACAATTCTTTACCTGGGAAATACATTTCTTATAAAGCCTTAGGTGGTTCACAGCATCTGTGATAGTTCTCTGAGCTAGGGTGAATTTCGTACGCTTTTACAGAGTGACAAAACAGGAAATAACTTAAGAAAACACCTTAGTCAGTAGAAATCAAAATAAAAAATTCCATACAGGTCCACTGAAAAGCCTAAAAGGCAATCAAAAATCAAACTGTTTACCAGGCACACCATGTCAAGAGTAGGAGCAACCTCAGTGCAAAGTATAATAAACAAATTTCTTTATTAATGTGAATTATACATATGCTTTCTCTATCAACTCCATACATAATCTGTAACCTACATAGTACCAAGAAAGACTATAGGAGAACTTATTTGAGTTCAGTACTTAAGCACTGAGCTCTGTGTGCTCACCCACCCACCTCCCTAAGGAAAAGAAATGTTACATGTCAGGAGTGAGTCCAGTAATTATCTTCTAGCATAGGAGTAATGCCAGCTACATTCTGGTAATGGCAGCATTAATGCTGAAAGTTTACATTTTCAAAAGGGAAAACATTTACAGACACAATCTGGATATTTTAACTGTCATAAGCCTCGGTGATCTGATACTGCCTAGCTTTGTGGCCAAGGCATTAATTCACTGGTGTCTATTAGCCACCATAATCTCAGCATTTCTCTAACAAGCTCAATACTTAATCCAACAAAATTTAAAGAAGAAAAGCATGGACCATGTCTTTATTAAACAAATAAGATAAAAACAAGGAAAAAACAGTGGTTTATTTTCCTAAAAATAGATTATGAAAGTATTTTCTATTCTATGATATGACCACAACATAACATAAAGCAGCAAAGGTCTACCGAAATTCAAATCCATTGTACTCATTATAAATCCCCAGATGCAGAGAATAACTTTAAAACAGCTGTTGGTCAATTATTTCTCTTACCTGTCGAAAACAAAGCAAAACAATAAAAGCCCCCAAAGCTCACTTCTACAGGGGAAGGACACAAAGAAAAGACAAAACATCTACTGTATACGGGTAATCAAAAGCAGATTTGTACCAGAAATAGGGGACATTGGAAAAAATACTTAAATAATAAAGCCCTCCATGCAATTCCAAGGAAAATTAGATGAAGTATTGAAAAGGATACAAGTGTACACAATTCATTACACAGACTATGGTAACGCTTGGCTAAAATTAGTGCCGAGTTCCTCACTTTAACAAGCACAGCCTTCACACACAAATTAAAAATAAACAAATAAAAAAGATACGAGTATGACCTCACTTGTTGGCAGTCAATCAAATTGCAATTTGTCCCAAGAATTCCGAAGCCACATCCTTATAACACATCAAGAACTCCTGCTTATTGAACTGATCCGAATAAAGCCTGAATTTTTTTCGGGCTACAGCAATTGGTTGTTCCTATCAAAACATTTGGTTTTATGTAAATGACTGCTTAATGGCTAGATGGAACCACAAGCATGATGTTCAAAGTTAAATCATGTTCATTTAACTTGGTAGTTTCAATGCATCATCGCTTAATATAAGTACATTCCTTTAAACTGAGGGCTGTACAACACAGCAAGTAGTCTGATTTTAGGCTGCAATGTCACTGATGTTAATAGCAAACTTTAATAGTGACAAAGAATAGTCCTAAGTCTTTAACATACATACATTACCATAACTTTAAAAACAGCAGTTTTCATTAATCATACAATGGCATGTTGTTTCATTTACAGCCAGCTGATTAAAATATAGATATATTTTCCTGAACATCATGGAAATTGTAGGCACTCAGCAGTTCTTTCAAAAGGTTTTTTTTCTAAGCTGAAAATAAGCAAGAAGAATTCCTTGTTTCCTCACTGGACTACATATTTTAGACTACACATATAGTTGGAGATGTCAACATAGCAATGGACAAAAAAAGTCTTAAGTAAAACAATGAAGGAATTCAATTTTCTGCCAAAACAAGAATAAAGCTTCAGGTAGAGAATGGCTGAGGCAATGCCCTCCATCCTATTGCTGCAGCATTTCAAACTTAACCCAAAGAAACTCATTTGAATTTTGACAAGAGAAGCCTGAAAAGAGTATCATAAGCTGTGGATAGATACCTGCAGTTTTAAATTTTTATTTTCGTGAATCCAAACTTCCTGAAGTGTTTGAAATACAGAGAATTCTACACTGAAAACAGAATTATTTCTTAGGGAACGGGACAACAGTCTAGGGACATTTAGGAATTTATTGTCCAGATCTGAGTGAATCTCAAATGAGTTAGATACCTGAATATCTTAGGGACCATTGAAATCCTCAGTCTGAAGAGCAGAAAATAGTTAAGATCTGAAGAACAGAATAGTTAAGATCCAAAATACAATTTCATCTCAGGCCTATGCCCTCTAAACATATCATTGCCTATTTTTTACTTAGGAGTTGAACGACACATTTAGCTCAAACTAAAGATATAATTTTTGCCTATTTCCAGTAGGGATGCTATGTGCGTCTCATTAAACTCTTAGTCATACAAAGAGGTAGAAATTGGTGGTTATCAGAGCTTTGGAAGGTGGATGAGGCAAGCTGAGATTTCCAGCTTGTAGAGCAATGACTTTTTCTTTGCTTACATTTTTGAAATCTATACAAGGGTAAGAAAGGAGCTATCAGAGACTTTTGCCATCAGCTTATGAGAGGCTGAAGCAGAGGAGGATTTCAGTATGTATGTGTAACTGTTCAATATCTGCATATTCAGAAAAGATATGGTGAGTGGATACAATGAGTTTTGGGCAAAGAAAAAAGGGGAGAGAGGCTGAGATGGTTTTTTAAGCTTAAGTTGAAATATTCTGTTTTCCATTCTGTTTATAAAAGAATTTCTATTATAATAAAGTACTCCTTTTCATTAATAGAACATACCATCAAGTCTATTTCTCTTGGATTTTTTTTTTTTTAATTTGTCAGGAAAGAATACTGGTACCCTTGTTATTCAGTGTTATTTTTCTGTCCAGTATTATTTACTGTCATTATTTACTGAATATATAACTGTACACATACTGAATACATATACATACATACAATGCTTTGCTACTTATTGAATCACAGTTGCCATTTCCATGGGTCAATTGTTAAAGTACTATTTTCCTACAAGACAATTTAGCTAACAATTAATAAATTAATCAATTTACCAATGTACTTCTTACACTGAGTCCTTCAAATTTCATGCTGTATACTTTATAATCCCTATAGAGATTTCACAGACTTTTAAGAACAAGCTTGGTAACTATATCTGCACTTACCCATACAAACAACTGAAAAAAATCAACATCAGCTTTTGTATTGTACAATTTACCAATACAATTTTCAGTTAGACTGAGACACACTTTATTTTAAAAGACGGGTCTGAAAATATGCTCCTTTTCAAAGTTCTCCTGCCCTGTGAGGTACTTGGATGGTCATAAAATGTTCTCAGCAAAAAAAAGTCCTCATCTCTGAAGGTAACAATCTGCAAATGTGCTCAGAATATTTTGTGCTGGGTAGCTAAAAAGCTGTCTCACTACCCAAAGCTGCTTCGAGACTTTTCTGTCTATCAGATACCAATGATACTCAGTCACATTACCCTTGGGCCTGATATATCATCCACTGAAACCTGTTCACGAACTTAGTGGACCCTGGATAAGAGACTCCCTTCACTTCTCATCCTGTACTTTCAGACACTTCGAAAACAAAGCAGCAGAGTCAGTGCGTAACATTAATGCTCTGTCTGCTAAGTGTCTATTTAAAAAACACCAAGCATTTTATACCATAGAAATAAAATTATACTATTATCTACACAGGCAATGGTGATCCATGAAAATAGAAATTTGGATTTATCATTCATCCATTTTCCACTTTTAACAAATAGAAATGTCATTTGTTCATTATAATTTGAAAAACAGAATACAGTGTCTGCCCATTATCTCCCTGATAAACTCATTCCGATGAATCAGCTGCACAATAGATAACACAAACAATACATAAAAGATCCAGTGGAAGATCAGGTACTGCATACCTAATTCTGTTCGTGGATGCAGCCCTATGTAGCAAGAGCTACACAGTATAATAATCTTTTACAAAATGGATTATTATTTATAAAGCACCATAAGGAGTTTTGCCCACCAACAGACAGGATTAGTTATTATTCCTTTAATACTCATTGTCTACCAGTGAATATATACTGGACACAATAAGCTGCACATTTATAATAATAATTTATGTACATATTTCCAAAGATTTTCTTTGACAATGGCATTTTGCTGTGAACTGAATACAGAATCAGGAACCAAAAGCTGTTCAGTTCTAACCTTGCCTCCCGTAACAGGTTCTTCTGCAGCCTTGAGCAAACCACTTCCACCATTTGCAAAAGGAAGATATAACCACCTGCTCGCTTACCTAGAGGAGGGTACTGGAAAACTATTCAGCCTTCAGAACCGAAAGCCAAGTCTGGCAAATTCACAATGTATTTGGCAAGTGAGTACAGCTTAGTGCACTTCAGTCCCAGTGCCTCTTTGGCACCCTACTGTATTTTCTCTGCATGCAGTGCAGGATAAGTCTAAGTCTCAGTTTGACCTAAAAACCTGTAGATAGTTATGGCTGCTAAGCTATAATCACAGAAATTGTCCCACTGACTTCAGCAGGATTAATTAAATGCCTAAAGGTAAGGGAGTAAGCAAATGTTTGCAGTGTGGGGGCTATGTTTGGTGAAGGGCCAATTTTCCCGTTTGAAAATGTATAAATAAAAATCATGCCTAATTTGCTTCCACTACTAATGCTTTATATACTATATAATTGGAAGCAAATTAGATGCTTTATTTTAAATTGTTTACATACAAATCTTATTTTCCTAAAGAGTAGAAATCAACAGCCATTTCTCTTCTAATTTGATGCTGTTGTCACATATTACAAAGACTGAGCATAAGGGTTTTTTTAGTTTATCTCACTACGTACTGAAGTGAAACATTTGATGTAACACTACCCAACAGAAAACAAATTAAAAAGTATTTTGATTTGGAGAGCACCAATAAATGGAAAAATAATCTCAAAGGTATTAGAATCCAGTTCAGTTTCATATTTGATGCACACACAAAAGAAGTTTTCCTATCCATTTTAAAGATGCTGTTTGTATTCTTCATACAAATTCCAAGAAACTGACTCAAACAACTCAGAATGTTATTAAATAATATATATAGGTAGCATCACTTTTGTTAAACTGTCAGAGTATCCCTCAAAATAAATTGACTCTTTATGTTTGAAAGGAATTAAAAAGATTCCACAAACACTAGTTAAAACCACATTCTATCAAAGATAACTCAGAAAAAGTAATGATGACTGATATCAGAGTGATGAGACCTTAAATTTGTAAAACAAGGCACAAGTCTTCAGCAGGTGCTCATAGAAATGGAGCTGCACTATTTTTGCATCATTGACAGAGCAAGTTTGAGAACTGCCTCATTATCTTAAGTCTCAGAGTTACATAAGCCTCAGTCAGAGCTTTCTCTTGATCCTTGATGAATTTAGGTGCTGCTACAATACAGTCATATGGTTTTACATGTCATCTCTTCAGAGTTACTTTCAGGTGAGGTGTACACATGATCGATCCGGACATGCTGGTTTTTCTCTCAGTCTCACTCTCAGCTGAACACATAGGATTATCATCCTGGGTCTATCACATATTGAAGCATAATTACATCTGTGTTAAACTAATACTGGTACTCTCCAGTCCCTCTCCATACCTGACAAAAGATTTGACTCAGAGGAGGCAGATTCACTGCCCACAATCATCTGGCTTTTGAGGCTCTCCTTTCTTGCAAGTACCATGGCATCACATCCATGGTGGAATAATACAGGAGACAAGAATACAAGAGACTTTTTATCAGTACACAATAAAAACAAACCCCAACAAAACACAGATTATTCCTTCGCTGCACAGTTTAATAGACAAACAAAACAAACGACCTGGAATGAACTTCTCCAAGTCTGTGGACAGGGGGATGTACCCTATTTAATCACTTTCCTGCCTTCCTTGATTTTTATACGCTGATACCACTTAAGTTTCCTCTCTGACCACAGTTTTGTATGACTCATGTGAATTCTTCTTTCTTACAGTCAAGCTAACCACAGCTATCATAATCAGGAAAGGAAGAGCCCCCCCAAATTGTGTCATTTGAGGTCTAGAGCATGAGGCCCTCTCTCTTCCGTTACTTCTGGAAAGTTCCCTAACCTTGACAGAGCAGTAGGTCTCTGGAGTTTGTTCCACCCTATGACGACTGAAGCTTGTCAAGGGGACACAATTCTCTATTAAATCCTCACCACTTCTCTACAGCAGACATTGGATTACATGAAATTATTTGCAAGGACACAAATTACCTCATTTGCAGCCAAATGTGAAATTACACAAAACTTAGTAACTGTGAAATAGTTGCTTCTCTCCAACCATGTCATGGCTTTCTTCCATTTGGGGGATTCATATCAGTTATGAGATTTTTGACACTGTGTTTCACTAAACTTCTTTGGAACCCATCCTTAACAATGGTGCTCATAATTTGAAAGAAAATATTAAGAATTTAATCAGTCTGACATATTCCACTCCTCAGAAGGCAGTGGTGTAAACACTAATGTCTAACATATTACAAGCAGGAGGTAACGCTGAGTACGCTGTTTGATGGAGGAAGTGAAGAAGCTGAAGTCAGTCTGCCTACGGAAAACTCTTCAAGTGAGAAGCACTTAGCTCAGTCTCTTTTACAAACCCCTTCCATGCAGTTCTGGAACCAAGTAATTCCAACATTGCTGTTTTCTAAGAACACCAGATCCTTAATGGAAAAACTGCTGCTAGCTATGCGTTCATTAGAATTGGAAATGGAGAGTCACTCTTCTAGCCTGGAGCCAGAAGGTGGGCTATCTTGGAGGCAGGGTTGATAGCTTTTGAATACCAGATGAAGTCTATAGATACAAGACTGGTGTCAAATGACAAGAGCCTTAAGCAGATGGATGACAGTGTGTGTGCACTATAGGCTGTTGTTAATTTACTAGCTCGAGATAATGCTTCTTTAAAATTAAAAATGAGTCATTGAAAAACAGCCTCAGAGGCCATAGCCTGCAGATTTTAGGCCTCCTGGCAGGCCTTCATTGTGGGGGATATGTTTTTATAGAGTTATGAAAATTAAAATTACATGTTAGAAAGAAAGGAAATGTAATTGTTTCTCTTACTAGCTATTTAGGCTATTCCTAGCCTAGATTTTTAATTTGCAAGTACAATTCTAGTAAAATGGAATAAAACAGCCATAGTAACTCATAGACAGGGTATAGATTAGCCACAGCAAAGATGTGTAATATTAAAGAATTGTAAACTGGCAAGATGTGGGGTTTATGTTTATAATCATGCTTTTATCATCTTAGCGTGACCATGTACAAGGTCTTTCCCTTTCACAGTTGCTCTGTAGAKGTGTTTTCATCACAGTTTTGGGGTATGTTGAAAGTAGCACTTTTCCTCTGCACTGATCTGGAGATTAAACTTTTCTGCCACGTCTCTTGCAGGAGTGGCAATGTATTTTCAAATCATGACATAAACAGGGCCATCTCATTGCTTCCTTGCTCCACATACATGGTCAGACACCAGATTCAGTGTAAAACTTTTGAGAGAGTCCAGTTGGATAAAAAAGTAGCAAAAAAAAAAAAAAAGAGAGGAGCTGTAGAGAATGAGTATGTAAGTTTATCACTTCTCGTGCTAGTCTCTGAGGGCTACCCTCTGCTGTGCTGTCTAAGAGTGACCGTGGCACTCGCTATCACCTAAGTTGAAGAGAACAACGAAGGGTTCAAACAGTCTGCTATCCAGAGAGGCTAGACTCTGGCTTCCTATATAGCCAAAAGTGATCTGGCCTACAAGGCATTCATCTCAGGCACTGCAACAACTTAACTCATTGACTTAGAACCAGAATCTGACAGGCCTGAAAAACAGGCAATAGGAAACCCAACCTTAAATGCCTAGACTATCATTTATTATCATCTATCAAATGTAGAAATAACAATGTCTAACATTTTTACAGTATTTTTTCACCCCTACAGATGGTCATGCCCATTGAATATCGTTATCCTTACAATAGTAGTTCAAAAACACTATCCCTACAAGAATAGTTTAAAGGAACAGAGAGATACATCAGTTAGTGACAAGGTCAAAAGTAGACCCCAGCTCTTGTGACACCCAGTCCTGTGCCCTTGGAACATACGGTTCATGTTAGTTTTGAAATCTATGACTTCACTGAGCTCATGTAGAGAGCCTGCTACTTTTTTCCAACACRCTCTACACTGACTCACCACCATGGACCTCAGCAGTATTACTGATGATTTACATGCATGTGAATGAGGGCAGAATTAAGTATGGGATATTTAAAGAGAGATTTTTCAAAACTTAAAAAGAAATGAAAGGAAAGAATGGGGGAAGTATATGCATACAGTGAATTAGTTATTCTGCACAATATACTACAATGAAGGTCATGTATAAATATTTATGTACAGTGCACTGCCCATGCAGTATTATACTGGTTCTTCTCAGACATGACAGTGACAGAGTCCTCTGTGCACCAAACGGCATTTTTCAGCCTTAAAATACTTTAAGACAAAAGTATCTGCCATGGCAACTTTAGTCAGAAACATGTCCAGACACTTCAGTGCAGCAGCAGTTACGTGAAAGCACTTTTTGTTTCCACTTGAAGGTGAATGGCTGACTTTACAAAAAAGTTTCCCACTTATTTTTTAGTCCTATACAACACCACCTGTCTCATCAGCAGGACCACTCTAAAGGGATGGGCCTCAAGGCACCTCAGTCCCAAGATTCTCCATGCCTCATTCTTCATCCACGCTGCTAGTAATGTACCATCACTGGCACAGTTACACCTGAACACTCTGGTGCTGCCAAACACCTGGCTTGATTTTCCACTGTCCAAATGAAAAATAAGCATAATCTGCTTTTTGAGGATACAGCAAATGAGGGAGTTCATGACAAATTGTGTTGGTTTATGCAGAATAGTGATAATAAGATACAAATGAGAATTTTTTGCTTAATGAATAATACTAATCACGTTTCGACAAATGCTGTGCCCTTCTAATTAGAGAGAATGCATAAAATCAGCTTAATTTATTTGTGACTAGTTATACATAGTTTAAATATTTACTAGAGATTTACTCTAACGTTTGAAATGATTTTAAACAGTTCCTGCAGTAAAAGCAGACCTAGTAATGTAAAGCAGGTTACAATTCTAACTTGTGCCCTCCCTTTCATTATGCAGCATATGATGTACACCCTTGGTTTTCAAGATGCAAGAGAAAGGATATTATTGATTTACATGCTAATTCTCCAACTGTTACTAATTTTCTTGATTCCTGCTTCCAAAGTTGCACTTCCAACATTCATCACTGTAGTACACTAGAGGGGCTGAGCATCTTTTTCAATAAATTACAGGAACTATGACTAATTATAGTGATATTAACTATGCAAAGTAATGTGTAACTTTAAATGGATACGTTTATCATTTCAAATTATGCTTTTGACTCTTGATGGCCTAATACATGGCTGCTTTTCTTTTTTTGTACAGATTATGAACTGTGCTATATTTTCTAAAAAATTCTGTTTTACAGATTTAGGTAGACCTTGTGAATTTGATGAATAGAAATAAATCACTTACTTCCCATACAATGCATAGCAAGTAGAGGACAAGATTAATATAAGGGCAAGTAGGGCCAAATCCTGATTGTTTTCGCAAAGTAAACAGGATTCAGCTTGCACAGTGTCATTAGCATGTCTTTGGCTCACAGGATTCGGCCCATGTATTCAGTGTCTTCCTAATGTTACAGTGCTAATGGTGCAAGTTGCTTGGCTAAAGATACCAGCACTGCCTAGCAAAAATATCAAGTGTAACTGGCTTTCAACAGAACGCTGAATATGTTGCAAAGGTACTAATGGACACTGCTATTTCATGCAAACTTTCATGGGAGACATTCACTGCTGCTGGGAAAGCCAGCACAAAGTATCCACAAAAGCAATGTTCTGTGCAACAAGCTGGCACGTCCCCTTTGCCCCACTGGACTGTGACCATTACAAAACACGCTACTACAGCCAAGCCTAGATTGCACATGATACAAGACATGCAAGCTAGCCCCACCCTGAATTGGTACAATCACACTGCATGGCACATGCAGATACCACTTCAGACACAGAAGCTTTTGGATGTAGCTCACTGAGTCCCATGGACTTGTACAGGTTAAGTTTGCTCAAGTAATACCCAGCTTGATCCATACCCAGTGCTGGTAGTTCTCCTCCCTAAACTCCTCCTTTAAGCACAGAAGCCTGTGAGGTCTTGATGGTGAAGACTGAAGCAAAGAAATTATTGAGCACTTAGGCAATCCACACCCACTCTCGCTAATTCACTTGCCCCATTCAGCAACAGGCCCACATTTTCCTTGTTTAGCCTTTTGTCACTAATGCAGAAATAGGAGCTCTTCTCGTTGCCCTTGACATCCCTTTCAAATGTCAACTCCAGCTGAACTTTAGCTTTCCCAACAACATCCTTACATGCCGGGGCAATGTTTCTAAATTCCTTCTTTGTAGCCTGCCCTTGCTTCCACTTCCTGCACACTGCCTTTTCACTTTGGAGCTCTGCCACTATTTCCCTGCTTAGCTAAGCCAAGATAGATTGACAGACCCAATACATCTACTTGTTTTCCTAAGTATTGCAGTGGACCACTCTTGCACTTGGAGAATACTGTCCTTAAAGACCTGACACCTTTCCTGAGCTGCTTTGCCCTTCAGAGCTGCCTCCCATGGGACCCAATTACCAGTTTCCTGAATCAAAGTTTGCTCTCCTAAAATCCAGGGTCTGTACTCTGCCACTCTCCTTCCTCACTGCCCTCATTCCATCACTGCCCCATGAACTCCACTATTTCATGGTCACTACAGCCAAGGCTGCCAATGATTACCACAATGAGGCTGGGCCTCAACCAATTCTTTCTGGTTAGTGAATAACAGATCCAGCTGTAAATCACCTCAGCTGGCCCATCCAGTATCTGTATCAAGAAGTTATCCCTGACACCCTCCAGAAATTCTTTTGACTGCTTGTGTCCTGCCATGTTGCCTTTTCAGCAGATGTCAGTTCCTCCAAAGATAAAGGAAGTGTTATATGAAGTTGCTTTCACTAAAAAAAAACACACATGAAACAAAATTATCAGTATTTTAGTTATGCAGTTTTATAACACTGAAGTGGAGCTTTTACATATATTTATGAATGCATTTTATGGCAGCTTGGGCACATGCAGTGTTAGTCTTCTACCCGCTGGACAACAGGCAGTGAGTAACCTTATGATTCAATGAAACATCAATCAAAAACTTTAGCATTGCACAGCAGAGTAAATCAGGCCACTACATCATCCAAATGACAACAAACAACATAGGAAGTACCACCAAGGAACCTAAGGACAAGCACATACACTTACAGAAAACCTGAAAATCTAACACATTAATTTTTGGAGCAAAGTTAGAAAAGGTGTGGAGAAAATTTTGCTGAGTTATCATCGCATCTGGAAATCTTATTTCTTGTGGAAGAGAAAGAATTGTCTAGCACTTCTAACTTCTTGTTAATAATGTTTCTAGGCTTCAAGGTCTTTCTTCTTTTCATGTTTGTTGTATTGGGAAGAACCAGGCCTGCTGGCTGTCAGTTTTGTGGCACCACAGTTTTATTGTCATCTAACCAGTGCCTCTTATGATCAGTGGAAAATTAATATTTAAGCGGTGACCTGGATGTCACCAATAACATTAAAATATAAATCAACCCTTTTTAATGACTTTCTCTTATGACTGAGCTGTTTGTTGGTTGCCTGGGCTGGTTACATGCTATGACCAATTATTAAAGATAATTTTGGCTGTTAGAAGCTATATTGGCAACCAGGAGGGAAATCAGTCATCCTTCCTCCCACAGGAGGAAATGAAATGCTCTTCCCAGAGGCCTTTAAGGAAGGCCTTTCCCTCTAAACAACTCCCAGGATGGTTCTTTCCCCTCAGAACTGCTTACTGTATCCCTCTAATTATTGCATTAGCACTGCTTCCTGCTTTGCCCAACCCTGCCTCAGGTCACCATGAGAGACAGAACTGTTATTCAGGCTACTGTTGCTTCTGAGGGTATTGCTAGACCCAGTGGAATCAGTGATGTCTATTCTGGTTAGAGAGTCTTCTCTCATTCCCTGTCTCTCATTCTCCATATTCTCTAGCTTATTGTGTAGTCTCAAGACCTAGCCTTGTTTTATCCGTCTGTCTTCTAGGTAGTTTATAGAACCTCTCTCTGCATAATCTATACTTTTCAGCTAGTCCCTAAATGCTGAAACATGTCTACAAGAAGGGCAAGAGAATTTGCAAAACTGAGCCTTGAAATAGTTTGTCTGCACTAAGCTGTTCTCTTGCAACTCCATATACAGCACAGAGTAGAACCATAGAATAATTTGGGTTGGAAGTGATCACAGAAGGTCACCTGGTCCAGCACCCTGCTCAAAGCAGGACCACCTAGGAGAAGTTCAGTCAAGTTCTGAATATGTGCAAGGATGGAGAGTTCACAACCTCTCAAGATAACCCGTTTCACAGTGTGACCATGCTTGTAAAAAAAACAAAACAAAACACTTTTAGCTGATCAGAATTTCCTGCATTCCAACTTCTGTCTGTTGCCTCTCATCCTGTCACTGTACACCTCTGAGAAGAGTCTGGTTCTGTCTTTTCTAGATTCCCCCATTAGGTAGTTGAAGACAGCAGTAAGATCTCCCCTTAGACTTCTCTTCTTAAGGCTGAACAAACTCAGCTCTCAGCCTCTCCTTATATGTAATATGCTCCAGAATATTTCATATATAGTGGTTCTGCTTACCAAACAGAATGTAATGCAAGGAATCTTTGGTAGAAGACAATTTCTGAGACTCTCTTTAAAATCATAAGTGAAAATCACTTACTAGCAGCATTTACAATTTTAAAACACAGCTTACAGCTGTCCTAGTTATGTTCTTATCAATCTCTTCTGGACAAGTATTCTCAAGTCCTTTACTTCATCTACTGTTTTCTAATTCTGCTCTCAAGAAAATTTACTCTCAGGAAGTCATTGAGAGTTCATAATCTAATTAAATGAAAATGCTGTGTGATAAAATTCACCACAGATGCATCAACCGCTCTTTTTAAGCAGAGCTCAGAGATTCTCAAATTTGAAAATTTCTGATCAAAATCTAGGCTGCTTTAGAAACTCTTCATACAGTGTTTTCAAAACAAAGAATAAGGAGTTTTTGCTCTTGTAATGTTTTCTGGAACCCAATACAGTTGATTACCATTATCACTTATAACAAATGCAAACCAACATGAAAAAATGGAGAATTTGTCTACAATTCAAAACATTTCACATGGCTGAAACTATGTATGTACTTTGCTTGGGAATCTTCTTTGTTTGAGGTCTTCTTCTATTTTGCAGGAAAAAGGTAATAATTTGAAATCTATAATAACGGAACTATTACCAGATGTAAAATTCCACACCACTATAAAATTGTCTTCCTCGTTGTAAGCAGGATCTCTATGTTGTGTTTTATGCTTCTAATATATTTCCACAAAAGGAATTTCAGCCTCGGAGATCAGAATGTTTTTAATAGGAGAGAGGGAAGAGAATGGCTCCAGAAACTGTCTTTTGTAAATGCATTACTGTTTAGAATAACTGAAAAATATTTGATAGCTTTGTTATCAGAAGCCATCTACCCAGAATTGTATAGCAAAAGGAGAAAATTTTAAAACCTACATCTCTTTTTTCTTTCTTTGTAAAGTACATGAAAAGAACAAAGTCCACACCTAAAATACCAGTGTCGTTTGCAATGTTTCCAAAACATTTTGGAAAGATTACAGATTTTCCCTCCTGCTATTGTATATTATAGTGCATGCTTGCCTTTGCAAGTAACACTGAACAATTAGCCATCTTGGACTGCTGGATTCTGCATAGCACTAGGTAGAAAAAAAATCAAAAAATTTTCACCAAATAGTGATTTTTCAAATTATAATCCATGACGAAACCTATGTTTTGAGATTCTCCATGAAAAACAGTAGAAAGCAGTCTGCCAGGTCTGCCCTGAAAGCCCTATTAACCTGAGCTACAAAGAAGCCTGGAGTTTAGAGACAGAACCCACAAGTTTTTCTGGCTCTCAGCTCCCCATAAACCCACCCAAGGAACTGCTAAGGAGTTTGAAACTTGGAAACTATGGTACTAAGGAATCTCAAGAGTAAGGTAGTAGGAAACCCTTAAATTTTGATATCAAACCATCTTCACAGATCAATTTGATTTCAACAAATTGTGAAAGTCAAAAAAGAAAGGAGTCAAAAATTTTTTTGAGCAGTTGCAATTATTAACAGCGTTATCTTAATCAAATGCAGATTCTTATATGTTCTTGTCGTGACATCAACTGAAACCCCACCAACCAATACAAGTACATGGTTTCTGCACTGAACGGTGAAGGCATAAATCCTAGATGACCTAAGCTGGCACTTACAGTTGTGTTTTGACCACATTATACTTTATTGACTCATTTAGTTCATTGACTAATTAACTTGACTCCAATCAATTCCTCTTTCCTTATCTACTGCTTTTGATTCTGGCTCTAAGGTCAGCAGGCAGAAAGTCTGATTTCAACTTGCTGATTTAGTATCAAGATTATAGAGTAACAGCGCAAACATTTTTCCTGGCTTGTGGAGTTTCAGCCCCTGGAAAGTCTGCCCCTTTGCTAAGCTAGGAGGAATGAGATTCACTTTCCCCTCTTAATTCTTTCAGCTTTCTGCCTGCCACAAAAAAAACAAACCTCATGTGTAGCTGTATTATGATTAGATGAGAGCTGGTGAAACACTCTTTCATGCTGTACCTTATTGCTGGATGTCTTTTTAATTTCAATTGTACTTGATTTAGATGTAAAATGCAAAGCTTTGGAGATCTATGTATGCATCAGCCCTCATCTGCTTTAGGGTTCCTAGAATTCTAAATGTTTTTCCTCCAACTTTTTTTACCAAGTTATTCCCATTTTTCTGCCATACAGAAGATACAATAAAACAGTAAACATATATACTTGAAAAACAGCTGGAAATCTACTGCCTGCTCTCCTTTCCAAAGTACATCAATTTTGTTCTAAATGAGACCATGAATCTCATAAAAAGTCAGACAGGTAACTATTGTGGAATGACTGTTTCCTCTTACATTCACCACTACTACCCCAAACTGTGATATTTTCTAATTTTTCTGAACTTTTCTAAACTTTTCTTATCACTACACTGCTGAGACTGAACCAAGTTTCAGCATTTTCAGGGATACACGAGTGCTCAGAGTCTTGCTTCTCTTTCCCCTCATTGTAAATTCCTGTAGATTGCCCATCCGGCATAACTGATTATTCCAAAAAGCACTGAATGATTTCAAGGGTAGTGATGCACAGCACTTACCAATGCTTTTATTTTAAGCCTCAGAGATACGCAGATTGATATTTAAAGAGTGCTTCCTGGACAATTTGTAATGTCCAAATCTCCCACATTGAGAACAGTGAGGTTTCTTGAAAGGAATGAAGAAATGTAGCCATTTAAATTAAAATGTAATGTAGCCATAATTAAAATACTCGTAACTAGCTACTCCTAGAGAAGAAAAATACTACAGTTTCCTGGAAGAAATATAAGTTCCTCCTCAGACAGATTTTACATAAGGTTTAAATGAGACATCAATGACTGACTGAAATATGCTCATGTTTCCTTAGCTTCTCCAGAGAGGATTTCCTCTGATTCTAAATAGGAATGGCTTAATGCCTTTTACTCAACTGTGTTTCTCAGTCTAAAGAAAGTAGGCTCTCTTCCCTGATGTTTTTCTTTGATCTGATAGTACCAGAAATTCAATTGCCTGCAAATTCTTTCATTAGCCACTACAGCTTAGATTTTCAGAGGTACCGAGTACCAGAACTCCGGCTCCAGAGGCCAGGGAGTGTGCTAGAGGATTGTATCTATGTACAGTCCAGCATCTTCAGCAATGATATATTACACTGAAAGGCACCAAATACATCAGCATCATGTCCTGCACACATGAAAATCATCAGTCTCATTTTAAGAAAGTGGCTGTGCTAAAGTGCAGAAGTGCCCAGCTGCTCGAGCAAGGAAATTCCTTTGTGCCAAACAGCGGGTCACAAAGAACGGCGCTGGTGCCCAAAGGCCAGGGGCACAGCGGTGCAGAGGGCGCGCGCAGAACTACCGCGCTGCACTGGATTTCGAGGCAGGGGAAAGGATTAGTTCTGTGCAGTGCACGGAGGAACATCAGTTGCAGTATGACACTATAAGGAGAAAAAGACAGGGATACAACCATGTCCTGGGCACAGCACAGAAGTTTCTGGTGGGAAAATTCTTCAAAAGCCCATGCATGTATGCTCCTATGGCTTCTCAAGGAAAGGCTTTAGATATTTCAGTGAATAAACTGATCACATCAAATATTACTCTGACTCTTGTAGAAATTTTGCTGAAACTCAGCTTTCTATAACATCRAAAGGAAAAAAAAAGTTTTCGTTTCAATAAACTGGTCAGATTTCTGCCTCTTTGAATCTCTCTTTGCAACAAAAATTGCAAAGAAACATCAAAGAGACCAAAAGTATCCTGGGCCTGTAACAGCGGATTTCTAGGAAAGCACAGACTGAAGGCTCTCGATGAATGCTGTTCTGTCAGGCCGGAGTCCTGCGGGGACTAATTCACTAGGCGAACACACAAGTAAATCAGCCCAGACAGAGTTGCAGGCTGCCACAAGTAGACTTGTGCTTCCACTGGTCTGCTTGAAGTTTATCTATGCTCTGCTGTGTGCAGTGCTGTGGACACAGAAAGGAATCTCCCCTATAGCAATCGTCCTCTGCTTGCTGCTCACTTTTTTAAACTTATTTTCCCTTTTTCTGAAGCTAATAATTAAGATGGAAAAAAAGGTTCACATCATATCTACAGCATTCTTCAAATCACTTTTTTTCTTAACACTTTACACTCAGGAGTAAATCTGAATGAACAGAAAGCATCTTTTGCTTTCTCAGTGTGCAAATAACATCTTTTAAATTACAATAGCTGTTCCCAAATGGTTAGCACCAGGTCCTGCCCTGTTTTCAGCATTCATCCTCAGCTGGAGTGTTCCTAAAGCACCTGCCTAGGAGCTGTAAATCACCAGCGGGTCCAGGGCTGCTCACGCTCGCCCTAGCTGGTAGGATGGCCCAGACTTCTGCTCTGCGTCACTTACAATTTCAGCCTAAAACCGGTTAAAACCTTACTGAGGAATGAGTAAATGGTACATCAGAGTTGAGAGGTATCAAAATACCAATACAGCATGGATTCCAGGATACCCCAATCTAGTTGTTTACGGTTGCTGATCCTATTTAGCATGGTAATTCCACCTCTACTAAAATGGCCGGAAGACAAGAGCCTGACTTGTTACAATTCATTTCTATATTGCTGAGGCCATTTCAGCTCACTGAATATTCTTTCAGAAAAGTTTTCATTACTCTTTGGTCAATTTGGCAGTTAATGTGTTTGAGTTCTATGCTCCTGTGTCCACTTAAAAATGTGGAAAAAAAGTAGGTTTCCCTTGTCCAGGATACAAACTCTGAGCCCATCATTTGAAAAATCTTTCGCAATTGCTCAGGCAGATAGTGAAACCATCTCCTGAATAACACTGCTTGCCTTCCAGATTCCTCCTGATGTCAGGAAGGCTATGTTAATTCTGGATCAGTGTTCTTTAATAAAACAGTACAACAGTAAACACGAAAAATAAGTGTTTCATGCTTAAGGTACTAGGTATTAGAATAATGTAATATTCTATCAGTGTTTCTTGCTGTTGTACAGTTACCTGATAAATGTGGGACTTACATTCCCTTCTACATCCTGAGCATCTATTACATTTACAAATTTTACAGTTCTCTAATATTTTTGCAATACATTTTCCTGAATCAGCTGATGACATTTAATGGAATGTTTAAGACACAATATAAAACCATAAATGCTTTTGCTTATTCTGGGGAAAAAATCTGTGCACGTAGATTGGTTTTCAAATTAAAAACTATGTTGGTGTACCCAGCGTTTTTGCTTCTGCTATACATATTAAAATATAACTAAATGCCTCTTATGCAATACTGCAGCATAAGTACAAATAACAAGCGTTTGTACTTTACAAGCAAGCTATATGATTAAGGAGCTATTAATGAAGTGAAACAAAACCACAGTGCTAGAATGTAATAGTCCATGAAATTCTTATGGGGAGAAAGGGAATCTGCAGTGAATAAATATTAACCTAAATGCTATAGAAAACATAAAGCAAACAAAAAATGCATTTTTAAAGCCAAAATTTTGGTAAAAACTGCTGACTACTTAAGGAAAGTCTATTTGCATACCGCAGGGCTCCATCTGCTGTGGAAAACATAAGCTGCAAGAATGATTTAATATTTAATAGAAGTAGTGGCCGTTGTTAATTATAATTTGCACATTTACAAATCAGCACTGATAGCAATACAAATTATGAAATATAAGGGTGTTATGCTGGATACTGGGGAAAATAAGATGACAGACAAAGTTAATGGAGTATCCCTAACAACAGCTCTGTCAGAACATATCAGAGAACTAATCCAGTTACAAAGAGCCTGCAATGGAAAATCTATTTAAAATATTAAAATGCTGTTTGGTAAAAGCTTTTTCATAGTGCATTTTACTTAAACAGTTGCTTATTGCTCATGGGTCATTAGCTGTACACCCAGATGCATTCTGCAAACTGCCATTTGAAAGAACAGTAGAAATTAAATAAGAAATATATTTCTGCAGCATTTTTCTTGAAATCTAGAATCAGCTTACTGCAGACTTTTGATAGAAAAATAATATCAGCTGCTTCCAAGATATGTGCTGTTACTGCTACAACAACTTGATATTTCTTTTTCCTACCAAAGAGTAACATGTTATGAAGAACTTAACTCTTCTAAAAATTGTTCCAGCCCTGGAAGGCACTCCAAGTTGGTTAAGAGACCAATATGCACGGACAGTCATTCCAATACCATGGGTTTAGTTTTAGTTTAAGATTTTACAGTACTTAGATTCCAACACTGAAGCTATAAATTGACTCTTATTTAGTAAGAAGACAGAAATTACCATCGATTGTTTTCATTAATCTTCTGTTTCACCTCACTTTTCTCATCATCATGTAATATAGATTACAGATAGAAACCATTAATGCACAAATGCTTTAATAGCAACTTTTGCTCACTGACTCATTTGCACTGCTACTACTTTCTGTGTTTTAACATCAGTAAGGTGGTATGTAATATAAACCATTAGGCAACCCTAATCCCATTTAATTCAATAGATGGCTTAGCATTTACATGAAAATATCATCTATAAAACACAAGGCAAGAGACCACAATATTCCCACTGTATAGATCCTTTCAATATGTTTAAGTCAACTGTGCTCTTGTAGTATAGTCAAATTATACTTAGCCTTTGGAAGGAAACACACTATCTGCCACCTTAAAGTCCAACAGCTTAAAAATTACATATTATTCTGCAACTTGGTTCACGTGTTTTTGAACCTGCACAGGGTCAACCACCCTAGCCTGATCTACCAGTGATTTGCAAGCTTACATGTTCTGCTGGACCAAGTCAAAGTCCCACACTTTGGCTGCAGCTTGTTTTGTTCATGTGTGTTGGATTTTCTTTTTTATTTTGTGTCCACATTCACTTTTCATTTAAAAGCCGCTCCTCTCTATCCTCCCTCCCAATTCCCAGTGCTCCAGGCCCTAGCAAAGGACTTTATGATGAGTATCATGCAGAAATGAGAGAAGTGAAACCTTTCTCAAACAACAAGATGTTAAAAGATTGGTTGCTCGGCATCTGTTCCATAGCTGGCCTGGAAAAGATTTGCATACTCCTCACGCAAAGCTTTTTACCACCGAGTCTGTATAAAACAGCTACTCTGCAAGGACTAATGCAAATTATACATACAGAGAGGATATGAAACTAGGTTAGATACACTAACGGAAACAGTCTGGGTAAACGGAAACTATTGTTGCAGGGACACAATAATCCAGTTATGACATAACTGTGAGCCTACAATAATCTTTTGGTTCCTTCAATTTTTAGTGAATATGCTTTGTTATCTAATCAGAAGAGCTGCATTTAGTTTTCATCTTGTTACCAACCCCACTAACTGGATATGTAAATATATGAAGTTAACATCTGTATTACTGGAGCGCTATAAGATCTCTATATGTTAAACTGAGTGATATTATTTATATGAACTTCAGTGGCACAGTGTCAGGGCCCCTCCAAACTATGTTGTTCTTGAGCATCAAATGAACAGCAGTATTTCAATGTTAAAATCATTTTCCCTCTAGTGCAGAATTAGTTTCTGCCCATTTTCACCTCATCACTTCCTTAGCTTATTACTGGCTTTCTATAAAGAAATCATTCTCACAGATCCATGCCAGCAAAAAGAGGGAAAATAGATTTTGCTATTTTTGACTCAGAGTCTTTATTTATTGTGCTGCAATCAGAAAGGTGATTATAATACTATGAAAATTAACACCCAACAATTGCATAATTTACTCCAGTTTTTTTTTTAAACAACCTGTTTCCTTGTGCTTCTTGGGGGCTGTGGGGATCACCAGCTCTTTACAAGACATGTAATAATGAGGGAGACAGATGATCCAGAAGATTAGCAGCCTGTTCTGGGGCAAACACAACAGCTGCCAAGACTCCTTTTGACCACTGATGTCCTAGTCTATAGTAGTTGAGGGCAATCTCTGCTTTTTGTTAGGCAATAATTCCACTTCACAAAAAAAAAAAAAAAAAGGTTGCAAGACACAACACTAATTGCTGCAAGTTTCCCTCTTTTGCAAAATACAAAAATCTCTGATTAGCAGAAGAGCTAAGAGATGAAAAATAAAAATAAAGTGGTTCAAGCAGAGAAAAACAATTCTGTTTTATGAAAACCAGACCAAAATATCATCACTTTCAGATATTTTTATATTCCCTTTGTGTTATGCCATCAGTGAAAAGGGGACATAAAGGCTATCTTAATACATAGTTGGAAATGTCCTGGTCATCAGAGGCTCCTCAGACCACTGCAAAATCTAGACTGTCTGATCTCAGTGCACGGGTACTGTGCAGAACAGGCCAAAGAAGGAACACAGCAAGAACATGAAATATCCCTTCAGCATGGTTAGTGGAGCAGTTCTTTGGCAGCTGTTACTCTGTTTGGCACTGCTATCTCTATTTATACCAGAGACTGTTTATTCCTTCACTGTTCTCTAGGGTCAAGGCATCAGAAAAGTGAAGAAAAATCACCTATGAATCCATAGTTTTTCCATTTGTGCCAAGTGCTGATCTAGTAAGCATATGAAATTCCATCCTAAAATCACATAGGAGGTCAATTAACGGTTTATCAAACCATCAGCACTTCATACAGGCCGAGTAACAGAGCTGTGTACAAAAAATATTCTGCAGGGGATGGATAAATAAGAAAATGAAACTTCCTACGGGTTACAAGTACTAGCACAGTCCCTCAGCGGTCATCCTGGCTTGCTGAGCCTGCACCGTTTTAACACCTGCGTGCTCATTTATTATGCCGTTGGTCAAATCAAACAGCCACACAAGTTGTGATTTCCAGAGGCTAAGTAGCATCTAACTCTCATTTCCACCTCAGAAATCTCTTCTGTAGTAAATATCCTCATCTGGGTCAAATATACACTTTACAAAACACATCTGACAAATTTATGGGTGTTCCTTCAAAATCAGCAAAGCATTTTCACACAATAGACCATAAAGAACCTGTTCTTATTTACTAGACGTCGTAATTTCTTGCTTGGAAAATATGAAAACAGAAACAATGTAGTAAATCCCCTTCCCCACTTTGTCTCTTGATAGTGGCACAAAAGGAATAAATGTTTGCAGGGATAGTGCAGATGTTTCCTTTTGCATAAGTACTGTACTTGGCCAGGATAAGGACAAGTTGTGTGATGTAAGCACCACTGCTCCCTAGTCCTGTAGTATTGTATGAATTAAAAAGACCAGACTTTCTTGAAAGGTACCTAAAATCCTACTCTACTGGCTAGTACTTTTTGTTGCAAGCAGTACGAAAAGATGCCAAAATGGTACTTTCCAAAGACCAAAGGTATTTTGGTGTTGGGGGGGGGGCAGGGGACAGGGGGAGGGAGTGGGTGGACAGGGGCACTCAGCACCGTGGAAATTTAGAGCAATGTAGCATCCAAAAGATGTTTTTGTAATTTAAATAGTTCCCCTGAGACTAATTATATTAGGGATCTCTCCAGTTCCTGGAGTGTTCCATAGCTGAGAAAATAAAAGAAGTGGCCAAATGATAAGAAGCTAATGCAGAAACTGGATTTCAACAGTGACAGGACTTGACTTGCCTGTTGGACTGAATACTTCCCACCAGGCACAGCTAGGCTGCCGAGCTTCAGTCAGTGGTCACTTCGGATTAGATCTCAATGGTGTCCTAAAGGTAAAAAACTTCATGACCCTCTCTCAGTGCCAGGCCATCTGGACCTCTGATAACTATATTTTAATAGTCTGTTAGGTAGCAAATATTTGCTCTGAACTTCTTATTTTAAGGTTTACCCATTTAAATGTTTTTGATCTTCACAAAAGACACCAACAAGAAATTTAAAGCTATGGTACAATAAGGTACTAAGGAAAAATAAAGTTGCATTAACAATATTCACAGATTGTTTTGAACTTGCAGTATGTGCAGGAAAGATAGCCAGAGAGCTCTTTATTTCACTGCAGTTTACCAAGGAGGGAGACACAAAGGGGAAAATACTGTAACTCAGAGGGTCTTCCATTCAGGTAGTACACAGCAAAAACGCAGTCCTTTTAGAGTGCAGTATAGAATGCAAGATCACAAACTCAGACCTAACAACATGACATCCACTGTAGCCTATGTCCCTTGTTCTAAGAATATTTTAAAACATTCTCATTTATTTAAAAATAAAGCTCTGAATAACAGTGAAATGCTCACGAGAAGCAGGAAGATATCATGTAAGAGCTTAGTGATACCACACAACTCATCAAATAATCAGCTTTGATTGACTTCCAGGAAAGTGAAAAGAAAGCCATTATGTTTTATACAGTAAAAGTAATAGATAGCAACAGTACTGAATAACTGTTAATTGAAAGCATATCCATAACTGCAATGAACTCTAAACACCTACCATCCTCTGGAAACAGGCCAGCTGAAAGAAACTGAATTGTTAAAACCTAGTGCCCAAAATGTAATCCAAAATCTTAATTCCCCTAAATTCTGACTGAAATCTCTGTATTTGAGCCAAACTTCATTTTCAGCATTTAAGCAAGTATGTAGGTTCCTCTTTTGCTCACTCAGTTATTTAAGGATTTACTCAAATCCTGTTAAAATAATAAAATTTGGGGTGGGCTTAAAAGCATATTCTTAAGTGTTTTGAGTAGACTGCTGAAGGCTCAAATGAGATCCCAAACCATGACAGACTTGGCTCTCGTGATCCATGTTCCCAGAGGTACTACTGACCCAAATAGTAACTACTATGCATGACATTTGGCATGGCATCAGCAGTTTACCTAGGATTCCTCACTGAGGCCAGAATTTTGAAACAAACTCATGTAGCGGCCACAGCTACTACTAGCTGCAATATCTAGCTCAGGGGCCTGAGAGTATACAGAACCTCTACAGAAAAAGCTCAGTCAAAGAATCACCTCTAAATTGAAGTCCTGTTTGATAAAGGCAAAGAACAGACACTGCAACACTGGCCTCATCTAACATGCTGATTAATAATTAYGTTTTTTCTGGAAGTGTCTTTTTGTTTCTGTGGTTTATTTTTGTGACACTGGAACTGTATTTGTTCCAAAGAATAAATGAAAGTGAGGAGCTCTAGTTTATGCAGAGAAAAAGTCCACAAATACTGTTGGACATTTCACTGAACACTACAGCAATTCTCTCTTTCTGGTGTTATGCTGGCCAGCACCATATCTATTTACAGAAACTAGTGTATGACAGCGACTTTTTGTTTTTATAATATAATCCAGCAAACAAGACAGAATGGACTAGTTTGATTCAGCATTATATTGTTTCATCCTTTGAGATGTTCTCCTTTAACTTGCAAAAATTATATAAATTATCTCATAAAGTTACCTGACAGGTAATCCTTAACCAGGCACAGATGCGTGCACATGAGGAAAATACAGCAAAAAGGAAGTTATTGAACTGGAGAAAACATAGAATATACAACATCATTAAAAAAAAAGTATGGCTACTGGAAGTGTTCCTTTTCAGTACTGTCACTGAGTTTCTTCTATATGCTTATCCACTTGTAATACTTATACTACTGCCATATAACTCCAGCCMTGACATTCATCCATGTTGTTTACTTCTGGCATCCTTCACTTCCTAATGGGTCTTTTCTCTTTATTTAGCTCCAACATAAAAGCATCCTTTCAAGTKTGTTTTTAAAAAGGAAAACAATTTCCCCCAACTGAATCAATTAAAAATCTAATATAGGTGCCTAGACTAGTGCTTTAGGCTTTTTATCTAGTCGGGGAACCTTCAGAGGCACAAAAGAGCTCTGAATAAGCTCCTTGAAGTTCCACTGACTAAAATGTCGCTATGCCCATAAGTCAGTCACTTAACGCTAGACACCTACAGTTAGACCTCTAAACACATTTGGAGAAGATGGGGAGAGATTTTCAACAGTATTCAGCATTGACCTAACTTTACTCCCATTTAAGTCAATAAGAATTTTACCATCAACTTAAATGGGACCATTTAAGCCAACACTAAGTGCTTTTGAAAATCCCATCTGTAATCTCCTTTGAAATTGATAGTTAGGAAAACTGGACCGAAAAAAAGCAGCTTTACAATCATTGCTTATTTTAAAATCTATACATCAGCAACATGTGAACATGATATAGTCTGTGCACATATAGGAATAAATGCACACATACATATAAATGAACTGAATTTCTGTGTTGACAGATTATTTGCCAAGTTAAAGCCAAATGTGATTTGAAATTACCACAATATTACACTGAATAAAGAGGATTTATAATGGAAAAACTAAAAGAACCTCTGTAATAGTGATACTACTAGGCACTGCTATAACAACATATATTTCACCCTTTTCAGTTAGTGCTGTTTTTCTCCTTTTTCTGAATGTTTGAGAACAGTAAGTGAAATGTTAATTTTTTTAAGTCAGAACCATCTAGCTAAACCATCCAAATCGTTTTTGTATACAGAGATTTTATTTCTAATCTTTCTCTGCAAGCTGCTTTGTTAAATCCTAATGACAACTTTTATGCATAATGCATAAAATAAACTTTACCAATATTTAACACACTTTTATAAACATGTAAAACCCCTTTATAAGTGATATGACACACTGCAGGGCATGCAGTTGCAGTACACTAGGAAACCACACTTCCTAGATGACTGAAGGCATTTGCTTTGTGCCATTAATTTCTCAACATCCAACACATGTAGTTATCTTAGAATAGCTGTGCATCATATTATCTATCTTTTTTATTAATAGACAAGAACATTTCATTGCATGTATAATATGTAAGATGTTCAAGTCTACAATCTTTTTTCTTTTATTCTAGGAATGTTTATATTTCTTAAAGGAATGAGGAGAGAGGAAGATAGCTTCTTATTTTATCAAAACACTTTATATTAGCAAATAAATACCTATAAAAATATATCCTAACACGAAATCACCCAAAAATGGATGTTATAAATCTTCCTTATGCAAGAGGCAAAGAAATCAGAATAATAACAATGTATCACTAGCCTATGTCACTGAAATGATTTGTTTTACTCCTTTAATCTTTACCATATCTAAACTGACTATAATAAATGAATAATTACTCAGAATACAGAGGAGTTAATTGAAAATCTGCTTGAAGTATAAAACCAAGAAATCATAACAACAAATACAAGGTTTAGCCAGTGTTTAGAAACTTGTCTTTGTCAATAATTTTTAAGGTTCAGTGTAAATGATTCTGTTTACCATCATACATCATCTAACATTACTCTAGAAAGTCATGAATTATTTCAGACTTCCTATGAATATTAATAGTTTTTAGAGCCATGGTGTTTCATCAGCATACACCCAAGTATTAAAGTCTTACGGGGTTTGACTTTTCAAAATGAAACCAATTTAATTTGAGTTTGTTTTATTCTCAAACCCTGATTTCTGAGTCCAGAGAGGGTGTACACTTTCATGCTTGTGAAGTTCAGTCCTTCCTTAAGTGTGAAAGGTATGTCACCATATACAGGAACAGGCTGATTTTCAAAGCCCCCATCTGGACATTCACCTCCTATTGTGTGTCTAAAACAATCAGAATTGTGAGACAAACGTGCATTAGAATTTGGACAGGCAACATTTTCATGTTGCTTGGTGCTTAAAAAAACAAAAACAGTCTTTCCTTGGAGACTACACATTCGTGTATTAATCACAAGACTGAAAATAAATCTGAAATATTGTCTGAATGAAGGATATTGTTAAAAAGATAAACTGTTAATTATCTTGGCCAACTGAAATTTCCTTTTTGATAATCTTTTAAAAACTGTAAGTCCAGAATTTGCAGTGAATCTGGGCAGTATGGATTTTTCTCTCTTGAAAACAAACACTTAGTAATAAAGGCTTACAAGAGCATAAGTGCACTTACCCAGTTCTGTCTCCATTGAACCTGACCTGCAGATTGCTTGTTTCATCCATACAAGTGTTGTCATAAATTTGACTAGGGCTGAGGTTAAAAAGAAACATGGATGTGTACAAGTAGCTTCCATACAGAATACACAACAAGAAGGAAAGCTTCCAGTTGTCTCCCATACACATTCTTGTGCAGCACTGCTGCATTACATTATTTGTAATGCAAACCAGAAGCACCAGATTTGAAATTAGTAGAGGGCAATACTGCTCTTAGACAATCACATATGTTCTTAGCAAACTGCAGCGTATGTACAATTACTGCACGGGAAAGTCACTGTGTTGGCTGTAAAACAGGTTCTCTATAATCAATAAGTCCAGTCATGTAAAAGGAAAGATCACACTTTAAATGTTGCTATTATAGCACTGTCATCTCCTACGGCAAATTCACTATTTATGCAGTACTGTAAAACAATTTAGATATGTATTTACTGTAGAGGCTATAACCAACTCACACTAAAGGCATAAGCAACCTTCCATTATTTAACTCTGAGTTAAAATAACGAGACAAGACACGGCAGTGCCAAAAGTTCTCATTGACAGCCCTTGCATGCAGCTGCTGTTCCCTTCCTGAAGGTTTTCTCTTCTTATTGCTCACATTTTCATCATCTCACCCATGGTAGCCTCATGATTTTCAGGAATAATGATTCCTGCTACTGAGCATATTATCATTTGCACACAGTAAATATCTGTTATTAGCATGACGGGTGCCTGGCACATTGGCATAAAGCTTCTTTGGAAAATGCTCACTAATATTTGAGAAATTTTGAATAGTCAGAAAGTGCATCCTGGAATGAGAACCTGTGCAGTGTACGGGAACCAACTTGCACTCAGACGGCATTGTGAAAGAGATGCACACTCTGCCCAGTACTCGGTGATGGTAGAGGCAGGAAGAAGTTCAAGACTCTCGGGTTCAAGTCCACGTTTCTAATGTCTCTTTTGCCTCCAAACCAGATTCTGTTTGTTGTTGCTCTGATATATCTTTTCTATTCCTGCACTCCCTTTCTTAACACCTATCCTCTTCTGTTCAAATCTCTGGTCTCCTCTACAATACCTTTTCTTTCTCCTCCTATTTCTCATGCTTCCACTTCTAAGTCCAGCAGATTTTTTCGACTTTTCTCCATGTTATGCTGGATTATGCAATAGTAAGTTTCTGTGCCTACCATGTTGTATCTGGTGGTGTAGGGACAATTCAGTTCAGCACCTCTACAGGCCTGGGGTGCAGCATCTTCACTACAGAGGGAATCTTCAGGGAATGTAAATAGCAAAAAGAAGTCCTACTTTGCTTGTAGAAACAACAGTTTCTCTGATACCCGTAACAGGAACATATTCAGGATACATTTTCACACCAGGGCAAACCTGCCAAATTTCAGTACCCATGGCAGAAAAAGAGCTTTTCAATGAATTGATTGCAAGAATATTCTTCAGGCAGAAAGAGAAATTGTCTCCTCATAACTTGTTACTTGGAAATGATTAAAACGTTCAAGCTTAATCACCAAACATGTTGTGTTTGGGACAGATGCCTGTCATGGAGAATGCCAGCTTAAATTTGGTAGAGTTATAAACTATTAACTAAGCAATAGCTAGAAAAAAACGCTATCAGTGGAATTATTTCTGAACTCTGATGGCTGTGACAAGAAACATGACAAAAGAGTCACACGTATACTTTGTGCTTTTAGTTGGCAACATGGGACTTAGTGCTTATAACCAGAAAAGAATGAAGATCCTGTCTGGAAGGCCTTGCAATCTACCCCGAATACATAATACAGAGAGAAGAATATGTCTTGTGCCCTGAATCTAAAAAAGTACAAACTGTGACAGTGTGAGCTAGGGCATCCTGCAGGGCTGGAGCTATCATGACTAGCAAGTTTTGTGGAATGGGCAGAGAGGAACATGGAAAACCCATGCTTGGTCATCCATTAGAAACTGCTATTGCCATAGGAAACTTTGTCTTGTCAATATGATCCCTTGCAGTTTGAACTCTAGACAGACTGCCTCTTATCTGATGACCACCTTCTGGCTGACCAGCATTTGAAAATGGGAAGATTTTTACTTTAGGGGTTGTTTTTTAATATCTACTTTTTTAGTGAAAAATAGTAATGAGAGAGCATCTTCAAAGGAGGAACTTGAACAAAGATGTTCTTTTGACATTCAGAAAAAAAGGAAATAATATTTAAAACTAGACATTAAAAGTGCTCTAAAATTTCCTGAAAAAAAAAAGGATAAAAATGGAAAATTAATRCCCCTATCTAGAAATGTACACCCCCTCATCTCTTAGGAGAACAAAAGCAGTGTTACCATTCCAGTGTAAAAGGGGTGTAAGCAGGCATAAAATCTGTTCTTCTGGGTTTAGCTTTCTTGACAAGATATAGCATGCCATCACAAGACTATCTTATTCTATTACAAGAATTTCTGAGGCCTATTAGCAGTCTGTGGAAACGATCCTTAATAAAAAGTCTTCATAAAACAAGGAATTGTCTTGATAAAACTGTTATTGCATGAGTGGACATACAGCATATGTTCACCTCATTGTACATGAGAAAATCAGATAGGACAATATATGCCTTTTACAAATGGTGCCTTAAATTAGTAAAGAAGAAAAGATGATCTTTTCTTCTGAAATAATTTTATTTTTCCACAAGGAAGCAGAAACATATCTATCTGAAGAAGGATTATAACAAAGCAGCTGGAACACTGGAACCTCCATAATATATTGCACATTTTAATCATGTTTGATACAACACTCTTTATATGGATATCAATTACGCTAATGACTCTTACATAATACCCTTGGGTGCCTAAGGGATGTGTATTGTCACCTCCCTTTTGTCATAAAAATAGTGAGTAGTTCTATATACACACTGAAGTAGTTTCTTTCATTTTTATATAATGAATGAGTAACACTGTAAAAAAAGACATTTTATCCCATATTAGTTTAGCAAACAGAAGAGATTTCACATATGACAGTGCTAAATATACTCTTAAGCTGCTAATAAAGACAAAGCCTGAGGGGGAAAATTCTAATGATGAGCAATGCCAGAAGTTTTTATTTCTGGATCTAAAGTAAAAATGTTTCACTTAGGTATAGTTTTAGTGGCATCATAGAAGAAACCAGGATTTCCAATAATTTTTATCTCTAATAAAATCACTTGAATTAATTTGAGTGTCATTATAGCACTGAAGAAATGCTTTTAAAGGTACTGTTATTTTCGTAACTAGTCTGTGTGCATTTTATTGAGTAATGAAAACTGAAAGGTTTCATCTGTAAATGATCTAGTTTCCCAAGCAATTGTCTAGAAAACACTACAGTCTCAGTGGTAGTCTACAGAGAGTTGGCAGGACACAAGAGCATTTTTACTTATCCCATGAAACGAATCAGAGAAGCAGGCAAAAGGGGAGAACAGTTTCATCTTGGACTTGTTGAATTTTAAAAAAGCATTTCTCTCTCTCTAAGCTGGTACAACTCTAAATGCCTACAAAAATGAAGTATCCCTTTTCTAAAAGTTCTCCTTCTCCCTAAGGCTTACATTAGAGAATGCCACCAGGCAATGACAAAGCTGCTGTCAAGGTGTGGCCGTTGTCTACTCTGTTGAACAAGATGGTCTCCTTGTTTTCTTGTACTTGTGTCAGCCTGCACCCACCTGGGATGCCTTCGCTTATACACAGGATTGTAAATTCTTTTGGCCAGGGACTATCCCTTGTAGTATTTATAAAAAGGTATCTACAACTAGGGCTTGTAAGCACTAGTGTAACACAAGTAGGAATAATAAAGATCAAAAGTATACAGTATGATTAATTATGATTAATATTCCCATTTCCTTTTCCCTCAAGAACCTGTAATCCTCAAGGTCGATCTATGCAGCGATGTAGACAAAGTGTGACCTCATTAACACAATGGTCTGCCCCAACTAACTTACCATGCTGTGTTTTTCCTTGTGAGAACTTTGGCTTCTTTGGTAACCCAAATAATAGCATGACAAATAAATTTATCCCAACTTTTTTTTCCTTAAGTTTGGCCGTTCAGAAGCTTTTCAATAGGAGAACCTATTTTTCTCTATCCCAAAGTTCAAAGCCTTCTAACAAATTTACTGGTGCTAATTAAATCCTTATGGTACTGTGAGTTGGCAGGAATTCCTTTGCATTTGCGCAAAGGGGAGCCTGGTAACAGGACAACGCACCAGAATCCTACATAGCTACGTGGTGCGCGGGAGTTTGCTATCCTCCTGCAGCCCTACCATTTTGAAGATTTTTTTAATCAACCATAGAAAGTAAAAGAACTCACAGCTGAAGTACGGCAAAGCAATTTTTATTTGTGCATGTTTTTTTGGTCTTAGTTTTGACCTTCTAAGATAATGTATAAAAATACATGTTGGATAGCTTCAGATGATTTTTCATTTGTAATTATTTAACACTGATTTTGATTCAGCTATGAAAGCTGCTGTGCCTTTCCCACTTTGACCAAAAAAAAGTAAAACTGCCAGAATATTTAAATATTTTAAAAAGGCTATTGCATATGCATAGCAAGTAACTACCTCTCCAAGATACTTCAGAAAAATTATATTTAGTAGAGTACTTGTGATAAATTATGTATTTATTGTAACAGGGTCAGAAGCTGTTACAATTTACTGTACTTGGTCAAAAATTCACTTTTATAAAAAGTACTTCAGTGTCTCAATGTACATTTAAATGAGAACTCAGATGTGCAAACCACACTGACTTTCATGGGAGGTAAGTTAAAAATCTGAGGTCAAATTCTGCTGTGACTTACCATGGTGTAAAAAACAAAGCATTGTAACTCTACCACTTTCATGTATTTAGCCTTTCCTTACAGATAAAAATATTTAAAAATAATTTGGAAGTTGGTGTAAATCTTCCAGAAATAGGCTACACACAGTGTATGTTGTACTGCTGTCATGCTAATGAGTAATGCAGGAGAATAGCTTTTTACACAGCAAATGGATGAAAGGCGGGTGGCAATAAGTGAAATATTGGGTTTGAATCTTAATAGAAGATACAAAGCTGAGTTTAAAAAAAATCCCATTATTCATGTGCCTATGTATATATTATGTGAATATAAAATCAGTTTTCAAACTTTTAATTCTTTAACTATTACATAGTTGTTACTTTTTTAGTTTGTCCCATTATCACCAATAGTAGCTACCATAATTCTCTATATTAAGGTTTTCTGGTGGTGTCCATAATAAACTCTAATAATTCCACTGTTATAGCTTCAGAAGTGAGAGAGAAAGGAAGTTCTTAAGCCACAGAAGTATCCTTTCTTCGTCCTACTATATTCTGCCTAGGTTTTGCACAGATAGAAGCTTTTGGAAAAAGAAAGGTTTTTCCTGTGTCTCCYGAGCAGTCAGCAAATTATTCCAGAATGTCAAAAGAGCAACTGAACAGCGACATTCTAACCTAAGGCTGGGTCTATGCCCAGTCAAAGAAACTACAACGGCAGCCCATAATGTGGAACTAACTGGAAATCCCATTGGCAGCCAGGCTTTTGGGGTGGGTGGGTGGATGGATGGAGAAGAGAAAGATGCCTTGAACCATTTTGCTCTACCCATCTGCTTTAGTTCACAGTTTAAGCAAATCGTGCCAGCAAAATAAGCTTTTCCTATTGCTGATGTATGTACTTTGTCCATCATATGTTTCAAGAGCAAAAGTTTAGGTTTCAAATTCTCCTGAGGGTCCAGGGTAATTGTGTTAGAGCTGCATGTAACTGTAGAATTGTGTTTCTCTTTTCCCCTTAAGAAAATACTAAAAAGCTGCTGCTGTTTCTGAGTGCTATCTATGTTATGCATTGAATGAGACAGAGTCAGTAGAAACACATAGCGGATGATCATGTAATTAAAGGTTCTGCGATAGTGCATATGCACAAGGAGGCAAAATTGAAGTATCACAAGCAACCCACATTCTGACATTTCCTAATTTACAAATACTTGCCTGCAGCCTCAGTACTGGGGCRTGACCACACTGCTTTCACATTACAGAGGTTACGCAGTCTGTAAGAACAGTGATTGCAGTGCTGTGTAGACACTCATGAGAGCTTAAATTAGCCAGCGCTAATCTTGGTAGCTGTCTTGCTATAGTACTTTGAAATTCAGTGCCTGCTGCAAAATCTTCATGACAGGTAGGGTTAATTGGCCTACATTAAACCTCTTGCAGCTCTGGCAAGACAGCATCAGTACCCGGTTTAAAGTTAGCTTACGTCTATTGATCTTATACTGCAGTCATTGCTCTGTTGACCACTCCCTGCTGTACAACTGTAGTCCAGAAATACCCATTTTAATATAGTTCTTTTCCATGCAAAATGAATTTATACAACATTTTAAAGTCATTTACATACATAACAAGTCTGCATTTCCTCTTCATCATCATCATATTCTCTCACAGATAACACAGAGAAGTTGCGCATCAAAAACCAGCTTCTATGCACCAATAAAGTAACATTTAAAAGCAGAAAATCATTGTAATTCCTTTCCTAAGAGAGTTTACCTCACATAATTTATCTAATTTCTACATCAGAAATCTTTGTCAGAGAAAGACTGCATGGTTGAAATGGTTGCATTGCATGGTTCCAATGGTTGAAAAGAACAGTAGAGAAAAATAAATGGCCTCTGCTTAACTTTAATTTGTATAACTGACTGTTCAATACATGAGCTCAAGAAAAAGCTCATTTTATTTTTCTTTTGTTCAATATCATATTTTCCTCAGCTACATTACCCTGTATGTTAGCAGATGCTTTCTGCTGTTTCTTTGTCTAATAAAGAGGACCACCATCCTTGGTGGTAAGACATATGTGAAGTAAAACTGAACGTCTGTCACACAGAGCATGTAAGCAATAGCACACTAGAATAGGCAAAAGATACTACAGTGCAGACTTTAAACACTATTAGATGTGCGTGTGTACACCTCTGTGCATTGAAGTATCCTTCCTGAGAACGAATGATAGACAGATTAGTTGGCACAAATCAGAAACCTTAAAAAAAACAGATGGAGTTGGAAATGAAAAACATTCTTAAAGGGAAGAAAAATACAAAATTAAAAAGCAGTGAATTTTCTCATTAGTTAACTGGCTGCTAGAAATTTCCCTTTCCTTTTAATAACTTGGAGACCATGTCTTTTCCTAGAGATATAGCTCTACCTACTCTTCCCTGAATTAGAACAAATGATGTTTAATTTCTGTTAGGACACACAATCCAGGAAAGACCTAAAGCCAAGCTTTCATTAATTAGGATTTTCTTAATTAGAATTTATTGCATACCTGATTTTGATATGTTCTGTCTCATCCCTAGTCTTCTGTTGGTATGGGAGAATAGAGGGAACTAGCTTGTTTCTCTAAAGTGTACATATTAAACGAATTCAAGCCCCATTTTCATGTTTATCCATGTTTCACATGTACTCACGCAGCACTGGTAATACCACAGAAGCAACACTGTCTTTATAGTATTACTCTCACTTTATACTGAAAATGTAGTAGAACTTGTGCGCTACATATGTACTTTGGATTCCTTAGTTGTTTGATCACATTGATGAAGGAATATGCAATCAATCTCCCACTAAGACAGTGAGTGGTATTGGCCATAACTCATTACTCCATCAAAGGATTTGGCATTTCAATCGATGGGAAATGATGTGTGATCATTCTAATTTATTATACATCATTTCCCATCAATCGGTGTGCTGAAGCCTTGACATAATAAGTAGTTACAGACACTGTCAATCATTCTTGGTCAGATACCTCTGAATGCCGCCATTTGGTGCACATTCAGCTATTCATCCAAACTGCAGATATTCACCCAAAACATTCAGCAAGCAGGATTTCACTAGAGGTACATAAAGCGATGCACAAAAGTGCTTAGAAAGATCTCAAAAGCTTCAAGAACAGATGGAACTAAAGAAAATTGTATTATCATGAAAGTGCACTTTTAAAAAATGCATCAAAATGTAAAACCAGGTCTCTAGTAGAACAGTGAGTCCAGCTAGGAAAAGACTAAAAAAGTGCAAGCTTCAATGTTGCACTGGATTCTAGAGGGGTCATCTGCTAAGTTGGTGGCCAAATTATTGTAAGAAGGGTCTAAATTCTGCTTACTTGTACCAGCACAATTCCTTTTTGACTTCAGTGGAGGTGCATGGGTAGCTAAAGCAAGGCCACAGTTTATCTCTACCTTACTGCCAAGATTAAAAATCTTGAAATCAACCCTGAGCTTTTAACTTTCTTTCATTCTTCATAATTCCCTTTAAGGTTTCCTCTTTACTCCCTAGTGATCATTGCCAAAAGTACTCCCTCTATTAATCATGCTTTTGAAAATAAGTAGGTATTACTCAATGCTCTTCTTAATACAATAGCATCTTCTATGATTTTGCAGTGACTCTCTTAATATCAGCAATGTCCAAAAGGCTACAGACTCCTTCCAGCAGAGTGGCAACAACCACAGTCACTATCAAGTTACATAATAAGCAAAACAAAACATGCTTTTAGTTACAATTTTCTTCTGGACTTATTTCAGGAATTCACTTGATCGCTGCACTTACTTATTAAGGTTACTGCACCTACAACTTGACTTCTTTTCTACAAGATCAGTATGATGTTTAATAAGTTGGGGTCATTCTTTCACTGGGATGTATTAACCCACCTAGTAACAGGCACCCTTCCTCCTTAGAAATAAGTACTCATTTTTACATCAGTCTTAGAACTTTCTCTTTAAACTTCGATTGTAATTAATCCAGGCACTGGGTATAGGATACACTGCTAATAAAGGAAGACAAAGTACTCACGATAGCTAAGAACCAATATAATGTTATCCAAAAATAGTATCAAGAGAACCTTCAAAGTCACAAAATTAACCAAATTTGGATGCTTTAATTCCCACGGAAAGCCAGTCAACATCTTCTCTAAGATCACAAGCATTCCTGTGATACATGTCAGATGTCAGCTAGATGACCCAGCAGGTCAGTCTAGCTCCACTGTGTGTATTATCCCCTTATCCTTAGTCATTCTTCTACACTTTTCTGCTTCTCTCCTTGTAATAGAACTTGCACTGTTTCTCTTATACCCCTTGTCATTTTCTCCATGTCTTTCTTAAAGACATTTTCTTGTCTTACTGTGTGACAAATGTAAAAGCTATTGTATTGAGTTCCATAAAGCAATATCTCATTATTGGTAAGCTGGTTAGAGATAGTTTGTATGAAAATGCTACATAAAAACAATACACTGAATCATCCTTCCCTCTGCTCACCCATCCTTCCAATACTTTTCATTAGATTTGTCAGCTTAAAACAATACACAATACTGGACAGTTTAATGTGGCCCTGGAATTGACAGGTTTATTTATTCTGTCACTGTTCTGCTTTCCCTTTCTAGTCCTATTCCCTCAGCTGCTGTATGCTCTTCCAATCCTCTTACCAGCCTCCAGCCTGATCTTCCCTGACAATGGCAGCTCCCTGAGAAAGGCAATCTGAACCCTCTGCTGGATGTTAACATTCAGAAACATTAATAAAACATTAACAAAATAAGGTCAAGCTAAGTTAATACTTTTTTTTAAATCTCCACATTTTTGCATATACAAAATTTTGTGATTTTGTGGTGCTTTGTTGTAAGGAGAGAACTATTCCTGAGAGACAGGCAACAGACTTCTTAGACTTTGTCAAGTGAGTTTACACTCAGGGAGCAGTCACCAGTCAAACCACTCAGAGAATATGTAGTTGCTGGCAATTCTGAACTTGCAAACACCAGGATTTAGCTTGAAAGATCATTTTCAGAGTTCTAGTATCTTCTCCTCCAAATAGGGAATATAAATATTACTACATCTAATCAACATATACAGACTGATATCAGAAATTAGAAATTCAAATACATGCAACAATCTGCTTGCCAACAATCTCCAGACCAAAAATTATTCAGATAAAGTATTTGGTGAATAATTTTGAATAGCAAATTCATTTGAGAGAATCAAAAGCAGCTCACAGACAATTCACAAATGAAAAAAGTTACACATGTTAAATCATTTATTATGAATTATTTTTTCATCTCTATTCTGTTATTTGTTTTTCCATTCCAATCAAAGGGAGGTTCAGAAAGAGAAGGAAAAAGAGGGGTGGGGAAAGCGCTTTTCCAATTCTGCATCTTCAGGTAATTCTTGACTAATTACCTATTTATTGAGAAGGGAAGGAGTTAAATGTTGACCCTTTCAAGGAGAAAAAAGTTCATCTTAGTGAAAAGATTGCATACAAACTTCTAGCCTGATAAGACTGGAAATGAGACTTACAGCCCTCCCAAACAGTGGTCTTATAATTAACAGACTTTTAACTATAGCTGCATTGCCAGGTGCAAATTTAATAAAAGACTATAAATGATAGATGAACTGTATTTCCAGCAGCTGTTTGTAATCCCAAGCAAAAATCTTCATTAAGACAGCATTAACGTTGTAAATAGTTATCTATTAATTTAAAGCATTGTGAAACATTGAACATTATTCATTTAGAATACTGTGGTGAAAACCAGGCTACGAAACTGTGCTGTAAATAAAGTTTCAAAACATGCAGTTTTAAGTCAGGCCATGCAAAGTCACAATAAATAATGCCAGCCTTTCTGCAGTCTTGAACGGGTTGTCCTGGGAGACAGCCGAGCTCCTCATGAGCACAGCTGAGCGCTACCCAAAACTCAAAAGTGCAGTTAGTAAGTAGTCTCATGGATGCTTAGTAATGATTACTCATATGTGAAAAGGCTGCAGGATCAAGTGTAGAAATTTTTAGATAAAGCTAAAGTAAATAAGGTATTTGTCTCCAAATAGGCCTTGTTCTTCAAACCTCTTTCCCTTCCTTCCCCTCATTTTTCCTTAACAGTGTACAGAAGTTTTCAGGGACGTTCAGTCATGACCGTTGGTATTTCTAAAGACATAAGCTGTTCTACACCTCGTTACTTTCCAGCTGAAATAGAGCTCCCTACTTCTCAAGAAAGAAATCTCCCTTTTAATGAAGTTTCTCTGCCCTCCTTGCTGCTACTCAGTGGTTTAACCCTCTCTTCTTTCCTCCTTGAGCAACAGGAAGTGAAATTCCATTTGATCACTTGTGGTGATGAATACAGGGCTCAAAAGAGATACAAAAAAATAGTGTGTTGAGCAAAAAGGTCAATAGGCTTCTATAATAATCATTTAAATAAGACAACTCCACTTTATCCTTGGATCTTAGTCTCTCTTTATACTAAATACACTATACAAGCAATAGATGTTGGTTAATCTTTATATACTGTATGAACACTTTAAAACATAGCACTTCATACCTCCTTTTCACATGTACAGAAAGAAAAATGTACTGTATGGGAAAATATTTTCCTGAGTGCTTTGTGGCCCAAATGAAAATGTCATTTCTTACTAACCAGAAATATAATACAGTGCCATTTGGGGAGAAAATGCCACTAGAGTCAATGCGATGTGCAAATTATTTTTTCCCTCTTGTACGATGACTACAAAGAACCAAATTTTGACTGGAATTACACCAGTAAAAATCCAGAATAACCCCAATGACTTCATCAGATTATGTTCCCCTACATTTATATCTGTGTAAACAACAGACCAATTTAGTCCAATCAGGATAAAAACATACTCAAAGACAAAGGAAGGGGAAAATCAGTAATAAAATACAGGGAAGTATTGAGAGGCTGAGATTAATACTATACGATGCTGATAAAATCATTTTAATTCAAACAGAAGGGTAAGCTAAGGCAACCTTTCAATGAGCCATATTGTTTATGAGCTAACCACCTAAACCAGCTAGATGAGCAACCAGTATAGCTTCCATCCATATTATTAGCTACAACAAGAGCAGTCAATATAGAAACTATTTTCTCTAAAATATAGGCTAAGTTTCTGCAACCAGCCAACAATAAAGATGCTGGGTCAGTTTGAACTAAGATTCTACCATCATAGAAGAATCTGGCCTCAGCAGGGGAAGTGATTCAGCTCTGGCACCGGTTCCTCTCTTGGATAATGTCTGCTCTGCATCCAGCACTGAGCAAAGTGCAAGAGCAGTTGGTTTCTAAACCTAGAAGAGGCAGGAGCTCAGCTGCAGCAGGAGGGAGCTGTCTGGTGATTCAAATCTTGCCGGAGTTACAGCCAGCATTTCAAGCAAGTTTTGAGGAGCAGAGTTAGACTGTTACCAGTGCCTGAGCAAGTCAGTTTAACACAGATTCTGGATGTCTTGGTGCTGTGCTCAGCAGTCATCCATGTGATACAATCTGACTTATTTCTTCTTGTAGGAAGTTGTATGCACTGGAGTCTTTATTCAAACATATTGTCTGCTCCACATAGGACAGAGGCCAAATACCTGTTTGGGCTATGATGCACAACAGTACTTAGTTGCACTGAAAGCTTATGCCCTCGAGCCTGACTCACTACTCACTGAAATCGAAAGGAATCATATGTCTACCTATAGCTACTTTGGCAATGTTATCAGCCTCAAAATAAGACTAATTATGTTTAGATTATTTGAATGTTAAAAAGTGCCACAATATGACTAGAAATTAAAATATTTTGCATGCATCAACCATTTTGGATATCATACCTTTCCCAGAAATATTCCAATCACAGTCAAACAAGCAGTAGGGCTATAGAGATAGGTAGAGCACATACTAAAATGACAAAGGTGAAAAGTCAAAATCAAGTCAAATCAGAAGCATGGCTGCTATGTGGAAATTTTTATTTAACTTCAGATTTTATATGCTCAAAGTTAGGGATGCTCAGCTCTGGGCTTTTATTTGAGATGTTTTGTTTTAGATGGGTCTATTTTAGAAGGCAAACTATGAATCACGCTACGATACTTTCGCAGGGTCTCTCTTGTTCTGCACTTAAATGCCTGTTACACTCACTTGATTCCTCCAGTAAACTCAGCATCATTTTAGGAAAAGGACAATGGCCTAACCAGAAGCACGTGGTACTATCTTTAGAGTAGATTATTGTTTTCAATTTACCAAGCTTGACTAGGTGTTTGATAGATTTAAGGATAGAAAACTGTATCGAGGTTCAAAATTTCAAAAGATGAAGGCAAGGGACGTATCCAAAGTCACACCCATATGTGCCTAGCTTGATAGCTAGAAGTCCAGGCAGAGAGGTCTGAAAATGTATTCCTGAAGTTTACTCCCTATTGAATTCTGATCACCTTTCCAGAAAAAATATATAATTAAAATATTACTAATTTTTGACTGTTCCCCACCTCCAGGCACTTAAAAGCTGCTTAATGTACACAAGTCCCAAAAGTAAAAGTAAAGAATAAGCATAAATCAGGGCTGCATCAATGACATGTATGTATACACAACAATAAATGATGTACCAAACTGATGTGCTTTATCTAATAACTATGTCTCCATGTTCTGTAATTTTTTATTTAAATCAGGAGGACTTTAACCCTTAGTATCAGTCTGTGGGGTTCTCGTACAATATCCAATAAATAAAAGGAGTGCGTTCCTCAGGTTTCAAACATGGCTTGTTTTCTTGATATGAGGATTTTTTTTTAATATTAGTTATTCTACTTTTTAAAATAACAAACCTGCAATCTGTAAGTCTGTGAGCATTTTTACCACATGCAGAAGCTGGCATAAGTAAGCTGCAGTCATTTTGACATGACAGATTAGAATGGCACAGAAGGAGCAATTTTGGTGTTTCAAGTTAATAATAGGAAAGATTTACCCTCTATGATACATGTTAAAAATCCACTTTATAGCCACGTTCAAATAAGGTTCTTATTTAGATCAGAGAGATTAACAACTCTGAAAAAGTCATTCTAAACTATGAGATACCCATTTGCAAAATACAAGTATGTATTTGTAATACATTCATAAGATTGTTTAAGGCATTAGCATGTATTGCTTCACCTTTCATACAGTTTTTTTACCTGCAAATAAAATGCATGCATTTTAGGCCAAACAGAATCAGTTAAGGAGACAACCAAGCTTAGAAATAAAGCTACTGGTGCAGAGTTCCACCATATTAAAATATTTGGCCCATTCCACTTACAACTGAAGTCTTTCAAGACCAAGGAAATTAATATGCTATCCTTAGCCCCATATTCCGATGCTTTCCCCCTAGATGTAGCAGTTAAAAGAAAGCATTTGTCTTTACACTGATTTTTCTTTTGCTTTTACATTGTCTTTCTCTTCACTTTTACATAACCTTTATATTATTTCAACTTGGGGGAAGGGAAACGGGGTTTTGTAAATAACTTTGAAAAGTGCTGCCTGTTCTGGAGAAGACAGAATTTTTCATTATTCTTTTACCTATAGAAAGATTTATGAAATACAGCAGAAAGGAGATTCAACCACAAGACAGAGAGTTGGTTTCCAAACCCTAGAAAACTTTTGAGGTGTTCAAAGCAGAGGTTTTTGTTCAGTCAGTTATAGAAATAAGGGCCAGCCATGAAATTTAGATCTCCATTTAGATTTGGAAACACTCGCTTCCCACTAAAGTTCGGGGTGTTCTGATCTGTGTTTAGATCCATATCCACTACAAAGGCTACATTAATTTAATGTGTTATAGCAAGAAAAATTCACTCTTGCCACAGACATTAAAAAATAAAATTCAAAGACCAACTATTCTTCAAAGGAAACAAGGGCCCCATCTGCTGATGTTTAAATGTACTACATTAACACACGCACTACAGTGTTACCTCTGAAAAGAAGGGTATTGAAACGAATCGCAAAGGCACATCACTACATTAGCTGTGCTGCGTTCTTCTGGCATTTTTTCATAGGTGGCAAAAGTTCTCTAGCCCTTTGGATCTATCAATTTCCACTAATGATGAGAGCTTTGCCTGTGAAAAAAACTGGGAGACTAGCCAGGATCCTAAATTTGTGCAGCAATAAAACAAGGGAATTATAGCCAGTCCTTTACATAGCAAAACAAAAGTCTGTCGACACGCAATCAACTATTATAGAAAATACTCAATTATTGCTATTTAAATCTCACAAAAAATGCTAAGATTATGAACAATCGAAATGCTGAAAAACACAACAGAGACATTACAGTAGAGCTTCCAGATCAACTATGAGAGCAGGCATCTGGGATATGCAAAAGTCAAAATTTTCTAAAGTTTAAAACATCTTGTTAAAGAGTCTAATGGCTGTTTATTGAGAGTGCTTAAAACTAAGCACTGTTTTGTTTACAGAAATCCCATACATAGTGAAGTTTACATTGTCTTATGGCAAAAAGTGGCAGGGAGCTTAATGAAGACAAAACAAGTATCTTTATGATGGAAAAGAATATTTCAAATGCTATATTGATGAAGAGCAGACAGCTGAATTTATAATCTCACATGACTATATCCTGCAGTTAAAAAAAAAAAGAACGTAATTTTGGAAGGACTAAAACATTTGTGTTTTACACAGCTACAACATGGAAGAGGTTCGGTCTGATAGTCCTGGATGAAGCATGCCCCTAGTCTCTCTACTAGCACACAAAATGACCCTTTGATTAATGCTGAAGAGAGCACTGAGAAAACTTACTTCCATTTGTCTCTCCTGGAGTAACCAGAACTGCAGCCAAAGCAAGCTAGGTGTTTATTTACATGAGCTGTCCTACGCTCCAGAACTGTAATTCTACTACAGAGAATTCTGGAATTTGTTTTATCCTACCTAAAAAAGTTTTTTTTGTCATAAAACCTGTTTTCATGTCAGGTGTTTACCTGGTGCTSTGTCAGGCCATACTGTCCGTGCTACAGAATTATTGACTTCACTAGGAAGTAAGAAAAGCATAATATATTTCCAGTAAATATTCTAATGTAAAGATCAGAGCTATGCAAATATACTAGACATGCATATAATTTACAAAATTCTTAGGCTTCACTACCAAAAACTTATGAAACTTGAAATGATTTCTGACTGGGCAGTGGTCAGATGGCAACATGCAAAACATCTTACTATCTGGATAAAAACAATAATTAGAAACTCAGTATTAGTCAATTCTTCAGTAAGCATGGATGTAATCCACAGGATAAATAATACTGGCTTGACATTTGACTGAATAAATTAAAACTCAAAGTAGTTTGAATAAAGTTCCAACATGTGCTGCCAAAGTTCAAAGCATAAAACAAAAATAAAAATAAAACTTTGTCTTTATAGCGTAATTAGATCTGTTGTGGTTTGCTGGCATTTGCTTACCACTGTATCTTTAGAAGAGTTCTTTCCATCAGTCTTTGCATTATAAACCCTACTTTGTGATGTCCAAGGTCTTGTTACTGAAATGTGCTTTAGGCCGAAATATGTTAAATGAGTAATTTGTACAGTGAAATAGCTAGATAACCTGGCCTATCCAGAACAACATAATGTAAGACAAACCTCCAGTGCCAAGGACATAGCATTTTCTCAAAACAAGACCATTTACCTTAAGTACTGGCATACAATTTTTTTTATATAAACTGTGCCTTTTTGGGCAGGTTGTTATTTGGCTGATCATTATCACTGATAAAAGAGGATAACAATTAAAAGCTGTCAGAAATCAGCTTGTTCAAAAAGGGCCTGGGATAAATATGAGTATTCTCATTCTTGACTGCAGATAACGCAAAGTAACTTTACTCTCCCACTTCATTAAAACAGACATCAATCTCCAGGGTGATATGTCAGAAAAAGTAATTATATCTGCATCAGTTATCAGCATGCTAGAAACAAAGCCACTGCAACTGAATGTTGTCAAAGGTGGACGAAGCTACATGGTCCACGGCGAGCTGATCAAATTGGTTTCTGCTGCTGAAAGAGAAAGACCTCAACTCTGCCATCTGCTCACGGCTGTGTGCTCCCTGCCCCGCACTCCTGCCTCTGGCACCCACTTGGGCATTGCACTGAGCTGGGTCAGCTAGCCAAAATCCACACCCTCCTGTTTCTTGTTTCACGGACTTACTGGACCTGAGCTGATTCAGCTGGCCAAAATAGTGGAAAACTAACCCAGCAAACAAAGTGGAGAGGTCTCTGCCAGACCAGCCCATGGAATCAAGCTCAGCAGTGCGTTTGACAAGAGCCAGTGTCTGTGCAAGGAGCAGGCAGGACTGCATGGCAAGGAGGAGGTAAAGGCAAGAAGAAAGGAACCTCCCCATTTGGCAGTGCCAGCACAGTTGTGATTATAATTTGATCCTGAATTTCTCAGCTGTGCTTCTGCATTTCCACAGCATTCAGAAACCCATCTGTTTTAAGCAGTGCCCTGATCCACTGATTCTCTATTGTCACTCCTTCTCAGGCAAATTCCCGTGTTTTGCTTTTGGGTCTGCACACCTGCCTGGGAATTTCGCAGTGTCTCATTCCATGGTAGGACTAACTGGAAACTGGATAGGAATGATAACATTTAATAAGTACTTATTTCAACCACAATCTCACAATCTAAATAGCTTTTTAAAAAAACAAGAACTCAAGATCATGCCTCCATAAACATTTCAGTCAAACAATACTAAGTCCAAAACCAGGTATATGCTCAAGTTAACGTGTTTCAGCCTCATTGACTTCAGTGGCATGAAATATATAACAAAGACCCATTTGAAATCAGCAGTGTTAAGACCTACTTACATCCCAAGTATGACAGAAGAACCAACAACTCAAGTGACCAGCTATTTCAAAGCTTTCCTTGAACAAACGGCAGTATATATCACTGCCTCCCATTACACACGCACAGCTGCCTTGTAAATCTGAGCTACTTCCACTGGGATCATGCATTTCCAAAGGTGAATAGCTACTCACAATCTTGATTTAAAAAGATGCCTTTTTATTGCAACAAAATACATCTTTTTAAATTAATGTGATGATTTCTTATAATTCCTCAGTGTTTTAAACTGACATCAGATTCACCAAGTATTTTCCTTTTTGCTCCTATACACACATATTGTTTATATGTTTCTCAAAATTGCCACCTTTCTATTTTATTTTGCCTTTAAAAAAAGAAAAGCCAGCTAACATTCTTGGGGGAAGATGTAAAATTGAATGGAAAGGAATACGTACTTGGACAAAGCGAAAATATGGAGGATGTAACTCAGCAGAGCCAGTAAAAGCAAATCCTGATTTTGAAATCATGGTGAAATGCTTTACAAACATTTGTAAACAATTTTGGATTCATATTTATATCAGTTTAACTTTTTTTTTATTTTATTTTTCTCTTCCTCTGCCTTTCTCAATCCGACATGCCACATCTTAGCTTTATGAGGGCAAACACAACATTCCAGAAATCTGACTGGCAGATATAAAGGCTGGCAGGCACGCAGGGTGTCTTTTTGATTTAATAAAGATGACTTATATCTTTGTTTTGAAAGACCAATGAAATAGAATGGAACTCTCCTTTCAAACCTAGTATTTCTGCACCACTGCTTTTGTTTGGAAGAAGCAGATCTATTTTGGCTGCTTTTGGTCTCTTTTGGAGGCATCTATTGATGCTTACTAACATGCTAATGAACAGCACTGGAGTGGTGAAAGTCCTGGATAGCAAGCTTTTGGGAAGCTTATTAATACTTCCCTTTTATCAGCCAAAGGAGATGCTGCAATGTGACACCTGAGAGCGTGCTGTCTCTGAAGTACTCCCAGTCACTGCTGGACCACAGAGCAACACAAGGGGCTGAAATGAACACCATCACAAACAGGACTTACACAGACTTTACAAACACACAAAAAGCAAAAAAGCTGAGACTGAAGTTACAGGATAAAAGCAGTGTTCCCATTACTTTTGTCTTTAGTTAGGATCTTGTCCAGAGTTCTCCTATTTTAAGTACAGTGCACTATTTGCCATATGTCTAGACCTCATTAAAAAATAAAGATACCCTTTATTTATCAATAGCTCTACAACTACATGTCTTGGGACAAGGATAGCTTTCTTCCAGGTGCAGGAAATATGCAGTGCATTTTGGAGCTGTTAAAGTCTAAACAAAAATAACAGCAATGCCTAACTATTAAAAAAGAAGAGATATAGACATCAAAACCACAAATAAGGAATAGTTACCTTCATTTGGATATGGGTATTGAGTTCCAGACTCCCGGTGTGGGTGGATATGTGTGATTTCAAAGTCTCACTTATAAGAACTTCAGGTACAACAAGGAGAAGTATTTTGGTCCTGTATCAACAATTTGGTCCAAATGTTTCCTTTTCCAGACAACTGTAGCTATCGTTTAGATGATGGCTTGGTGGGGGCTCCCGACCACTCAAAAGATATCTCATATTGTGCTGTGAAATGACCCTTAAAATTGTTCTTGCATTAGATTATAATTATAGTGGATTTAGCTATGGAATTGCAAGGACACTTTCATGCCTGTACTTTTCTTAGTATTCTGGCTACTTGGAGAGTCAAACAGCATTTTGTTTTCAGTGTTCGGTGATGACTATCAGTGGAGACAGAGGCATGCATGCACAGGCACGCTTTCTCTCTGCTCTTTCACATAGAATTTACATCTGTTCCTTCTAGTTTTTTGTTGTCTTTCAGACCAAGGCTCTCTGCTCTTCCCATACGGAGAGGCCTAGCAATACAAATAAGTAGGTCCAGTAACCTAACTATAATGGAAGCATGCTTGGAGGAAATTGATAGTCTTGCCAACTTTCATTATTTTCCTATGAATCTTGTGTTATTTGCTATTTTTCTTAAAGCTCTGACTGCTGAAATCATGTGAATAGATGTGAATCTCAGCTTCCATTAAAAAAGTGTCTAGTTCTCTCAGATGTGAACTAAAACTTGAAAATATGAACCAAATGCACCCAAAAGACCTAACAAAACAAAAGGTAAATTAAAAAATGTGTGTGTGTGGGGGGGTTAAATTATGTCATAATTTTAATATAATTTTTAATTTTTTACTCAATCTTGAACACTTGGATTTGACAAGAACTGCAAGTCAGCTGAAATCCTCAGATAAAAGCTGGGCACTAGGAAGTAATGAAGATAGGGAAGAGGGAGGAATTCTCCCCCTTAGGACATGAATCAGCTCCCTTGGAGAGTACCAGGAGTAACAACACCGAGCAGAGTTTCATTGACAACTCCATCTTTGCTACCCAAGCCTCACTGTTGCTCTCCCCTAAGGGTTGCGACACTCCAAGGTCTAGAGTCTTGAACTATCCAAAGGGCATTTATTCTTCTGTATGTCCAGATACTTGTTTTTGTCCATGGATCCTACAAGAACAGGATGTAGTTACTTCAGAAGGACCAAATACTTCTCTCTGTTCACGTAAGTAAAGTTCGGTTGTTATTTTTAATGGCTATAACAAACCCATTCATCATTTGTGAGCTAGTTTGTAAAGGAAGCTCCCACAGAAATGCAGAGAACTGTTCACAAGGGCTATCACGTACGCACAACGTGGCACTCACAGAGGATACTGCTTTCTTGCCATGCAGAATTCTTTTTAAAAGTAATTAATAATATTCCTAACATAAACCAAGTAAAAAAATATAGTCATCCACAAAGCTTTTAGTTTAAGCCACAGAAAGGACATCGTTGAGAGCACCCAGATCTTGGAATAATTTATATTTAAGAAAAGAAAGAAACATTTTCTTATAATTTTTTTTTAATTGATTTTAGACACTGCAGAAGAACAGAATGATGCCCTCGGACTCTGTGTACAGTGACTCTCAGACCTATGGCCACGATCCTAGCCTCTTTGCCAGTAAGCTTGAGTCCTCCCCTTTTCACTGGAGGTGCAGGAAGCCATCCTCGTCCTCAGCTCCACTTCTCAATGACATTAAGATGACAGAATTCACCCTATCTCACATACAACCTCAGATTTAGTCAGACAGGTCATGCTTTCTCCACTCTATTTCAGGGAATCTTATTAGTCATACAATACATAATTTTTCATGTAAATCCAATAACTACATAGAGGGAGAAAAACTAACAGAAAATATCTTACCAGATGGAGAAAACTGAAACATTACCCTTGTTTCTTTGCCAGCACAGATCCATTCTGACAGGCTGGAAATGATTTATGGTTGGGGCGGGGGGCATGGAAGAAGAGAGTAGGGGGAGAAGGAAACATACTTACATTAGCAGAGAGATTATTAATTGCCATACAATGTTCAAATCTTTGCATTGTTTTGTATGCAATAAGTTACAGGGCTTACATACACAGTGATGTTTGCATGCTGATCACTGCATGAGACAAATAAACCTAGAGTATACGATGCATGTTAGAAATTGCATTCAAACCACTGTAGAAGACATTGTGGTAAAGAAATGATACAACATGGCAACTCAAAAGCTGCATTCAAGGAAAACAGATTACCTTTGAATATATGAATAGGTAAACACTACAGCATGTCCAAGATTAATACTAATCATTATTATTTTAATATATAAAATGTTATGGCTATTGCTACCCAGCAGTGATCAGGCAGATATCTAGTCTTCATAAATTAAAAATAGATATTTTTCTGTACCTAATTGATTTTTACATTACATTAGGCAGCCAAGGCTGCAACCTTCCATGACATAGTATCTAAATAAACATTTATTAAAATATTTTAATTAGAATAAGAAGGAAAATATTGTTTCCAATTATGTTTTCAGAAGGAAAAAAATCAGACCTGTTAAGAATTAATGTAAACATAAGTGTAATGTAACATTTAAATGCAATAATTACGCCACATGATTTATACATTGTGAGCTATTTCTAATGGCCAAACTTTAAAAAAAGACTACTTATACTAATGCATTTATTGTCTCTTGCATCTTACGGCTTTTATCTTTAAAACTAATAAGATAAGCACTCCAAAACGTGAATAGTAATTTTACACACCGAGGCATTGAGTAGAAACTCACAGAATTTATCTTATAGATGCACAAGACTTCATGGTCATTCTTAACATTCCCCTGCCAGAGCAGCAGCGTTCCTTGCTCTGAAATGCTGAGGTGTTTAGTCTGGTCTAGCTTTAAATGTCGCAAGTCATTGGGCTTCTGATATTTCCCTCGGAATACTAACCAGGCAAAAGCTGTCTTACTGCCAGGAATTGTCAGAGTCTCCAAATGACTTCACAAGTTTTTTTCTGTTTACATACATGTATCTACATGCACAGATATTTTGGCTCCCTCTATTCTTTTTTATGGAACAGTGAATTTCAGATCCTGACACAACTTAGCCCAGAGAGCTTGAGTCAGGCACAGTATATTGGTACAATCTATAGCTTATAGTACTGATAATACAGCTTATAATACTTACAAGTTGCCAACCCTTATTGAAACCATACTTTTCTTGATAACATAGTTCCATACCACCAGATACATACACATGAAGGGGAATAACTTTACACCCCACAAACCAGACAAAACTTCAGTACAGAAGTGAGCACAGAATCTCCTTCACTCCAGCTAGGAGCTGGCAATCACACAACTGTCACTGCAGGGAAGCAAGCAGGTGCCTTCTCTACCATTAGTTTAAGACAAAAATGAGACACTGAGCTCTGACCACTGCAATACCAACTAAGTGAGAAGGACGCCAGGTGAGCCACACTAGTCCCCAGGACTTGGTGGAACTTTTCTGTATTGTCACCGAATTTGACTGCAGCTGTAGAATATGCTGCTCCCTCTTCGCATTTTGACAAAGACTTCCCTAATTTCACCAAAAAAAACCACTTAAACAAATGATTTGGAATCACAGCTAAAGCCTGACACAGTTTTGGTATACTGTCTTACTTGCTGAATAACAAACTGAAAGTCAAAAATGCTGCCAAAAGAAAGTTTGGCACCATACAATACAGACACTGTAATTTATTAGCATTGCTGAGGTAATTTAAATATGGAATGTGTTTAAACTATTTCAACTGTGATATCAGTGCCATCGTACTGAAAAAACAGTGCTGCCCAGCCATGGCTAAGGTAAAGAATGACACCTGTTACCTCAAAGGAGAATGAACTCACAGAAATGACAAGTTTTCTTAAAACTGGAGTGCTCCTGAGGGGGGCAGCTGTCACAGGAAGGCAGACTTTCTCCTYAAGCCCCAGTGCCCGTGCCCCATTGAGCAGTAACAACATTTTGAGCAAGCTGGTAAATGTTATGGCAGACAGCAGCTGGTCACAGCTGACGGAGAGATTTCCAGGGAAGGGTTTAGAGCAAGGAGGCTGCCGAGGGGGGATGGACTGCAGGTGGCCACTCGGCAGGACAGGTCTGAACCTGCCCCTTAAATAAGCAGAGGCTCAAGCAGAGCTCGGTGGTGAAAGACCTGCTTTATACCACTTCTAGCAGAGCTGGGCAAACAGGAGGAAGCCTCACCGGCGATGCTGGCTGCACTGCACCAGCGCTCGCGCTGCTCTCCTGTGCTTCGCAGCTCCACAGAGGGGGGGGTGCTTGGCTATTTAAGCAGATCCAGATGATCAGATTGAGCCTGAATATTATATTGGGATCGATAAGTGAGAGTGGGAGTATGACATTTCGGACATCTCTGGGAGTCAAACGCAYGAACGCAGTATAAGACCTAACTCAGCATCTGAAGTTCATTGACTCCGGGGCACACCCTTTAAAAAAACAAGTACTTCTTCCAAGTAACCGTATATAGACACCTATATTAGACCCAATTTAAGCAGTTTTACTCAAGTGCTTATTGCCTTACTCCAAGAGGCTAGCTGGTCCCATAACATTTGAGTCATCACTGACTTTCATTCCCTTCCTCTTCCTTCAAATATTTCTGCAAGTTAGCGACTCACCAACTACATAATATCAAATGTATAGTATTTCCCATTCATATCGTCTGCAGACTGCTACACTGCCATCCTGCTGGCACCCTTACACTGCAGCTCTGGTTTCAACCGCTGCAGCATTATCACACAGAGCAGGGGCCTGACCGCACTGCCTCCATCCTCTCTGCCAGCCGTCTTCAGGGCTTGCTCAACAGTGTCCACACACTTCCTCTACGCTCACTTCTAATCCGTACCTTACTACAGTCGGCCAACACTGAAAGAAGAGCTGATATCCCCTTCATTCTCTCGTTTTAAAAAAAGAACACCGTAATCCACTATGTTTTCCCCATGGCCAACATTTCAAAACACAAGATGTCTGAAGTCAGTAAATTCATATTTAGTTTCCTAAATGAGTAAGCACGTAGATTTTAAATTCTAAACAGTCAGCTGTTAGAGAGAATGCTTAACAGCTTAATTTTTTCAACCTTAGTTGAAACATTTTTCAACCTCATTTTTTCAACCTTAGTTTTGGCTCTTTCACATATTTCACTTATAGAAAGATCACACTTTATTCAGCACAGAATGTTGCTAACATCTTCAGACCATTCTGTGTAACAGATCCCCTGTATTCCCTTTGCATCCAATATTACATATATAATCCTGTAAATATCTTTATAGGAGGATGGGGTAGGATTCCAGCATTACCATCTAGCATAAAAAAGAAAAAAAAAACCTTGACACTTCTGAAGTGCTTTTTAATTATAATTTATTTTAATTAACATTTGCCATTTTATGAATGTTTTGCTGTAAGCACATATTCTAAATGTTCTATGCTTAATCTATGACTAAATTCTGTTTGACTTTTTTTTTTTTTAATGTTCTACATCAAGGCATCAGAGTCAGAGTCCTTGCAGATTTTAAAGATTAAAACTCAGCTGGGACTCTTAGATACTAATACTCATTTCCCTGAGTTAGCACTGATGGGCTTGAACATACCCTCTTGTGATGGAACTTGCAGTATGTGGCATTTTTTACAYGTCTATTTTTAAGGCAGTTACAATATAGGAGATACAATGTGGCAGTCACATCTTCCTTTTTTAACACAGCAGTTACAAATACTTGGCAATTTACAGCAAAAAAAGAAAATCCTCCATGTTTTCAGGACTTATTTTCATATTTGCCACACTACTTCTAAGTATTGCTGTGCTAGATAAAGATTTGTGAGCCACTGTGTTTAGTAGTTCCTTTTCAAGTGAATTACACATCTCCTACCAACAACCATGCAGAAGCAAAAGAAGCTCAGAAATAATGAATACACTGTGCAGTGGCACTCTTGCCAGCCATGGGCTTCTCACAACTATACAATTTCCCCAGTGATTGCACTGTCATTATAATAGGTAATCATTAGATTTATCTTTTATATAATTTGTAACATCTTATAGTATTATATGTGCATTTATGTAGCCTCATTACTGCCAGGAGTCCTCTTTAACTGAGATGATAAGTAAATAAAGTAGAAATTATACACCAACAAGAACCTGGAATATGTTGTTTTACTGTATGTCTGAGAGCTCCCTTTAGCAAAGCTAATCTGCGCAGCAGTTACCATTATTTCTACCTCAGTGAGCACTTCCTAATTGCTGTGTTATTGCTTGTGAAGAAAATATATTATTAAAGTCCACAACTTATGACTTGTTGCACATCTATACATGGAAGGAAAAAAACTCATTTTATCAGACCTTAATAGGTTTTGAATAGGATGATCAGCTGAGGTTATTTTTCTCTTGAAGATCTGTTCATTACCGTTTCATAATGTCAGTGTCTTCTTCTAACAGTCAAGATACATTTATAATTTATTCAGAAACCTGAAGACATTACTAAACCAAATCTACTTAATTCTCTGTGAATCAGCTCAAGCCTATTTTGTAGCTATTTGTAATGAACAACAATTATAAGCCCAAAAGAATCAGTATTCCTTTTTAGCTGTTAATGTTTTATACCCAGTTATTGGTCCACTGCCAGATAATGATCCATGGAGCATTAGAAATGTGTATTAATATTATCTTTACAAATGCAGTAATACTCAGTGGAGGATAAAGTTTTGATGGACTCCTTTTTGTGTGCTAGTTAAAGCTCTACATTGTCAGGAAAAAAAAATCAGTATTAGCACTTTGTTCTGACTGAAGTGCTAAGAACAGAGTTGACCTTCAAAATTCAGCAATATAATCAAAATAACAAAAAGCAACCAATGAAATTAATATAGAAAATAACTTCAGGTTGCTGCCACTTTCAGACTTACCTAGATGCAGGAGGTGTGCAGATATCAGGACTTACTAAAAGCTTTTAGAAAACAGCAGAACGTTCTGCATTCTTCCAGTTAAAGTAATAATGATGGGATTTATCTCTTCCTGAGCAATCCAGCACTCAAGAAGCCCTGAAAAGATGATCAGCTTCCATTCACTCACAGTCAGACTGCAATATTTTTATTTGTTTTGAACACTGACTACTATTGACTTTTACAGGATATCTGGGGTAAAATATACTAATTATACTACACATTCTACCAGAGAATAATACAGTGCACTTATCCTGCGAAGAAATATTTGTCATTTTTAAGTTGTCTTAATACATAATTAAGATGTCGCTGCATGCGGAAAGAAAGAAACCAGAGCCATCCATGATTCAAATCCAGATCTGGTAACCTAGAGTGGTTTCTACTCAAAATGGAGAGTTTTTGGAGAAAAGAAGAACAGAGGCTGATAAAATTTCAAACCGAACATTGACATGTTGACTGTGTTAATAATGAGAGATTATCACTGTATTGAGAATTGACGTCACTTGCTAAAGATCTCGCTTCCTGGATTTGATTCCTGACGAATACACGATTCCCAAGTGACCTGCATCACAACATTCATGCACCTGAGTGGATGGTTTTGTTTTTACTACTGAGACCTCTGAGCCCTGTGAAAACTAAAAGCCATTCAAGAATTGACCTTTCTGTTCAAGTCTTTTTTTTTTTTTTCCAAAAATATATGGTCTGTTTTGATTATCACCCGGAGTGAATAAACCATAGAGACAACAGGCCAATATGTTTGTCAGCACTGGACACTGGCAACAGGATGTCCACTGCCAAAAGCAGTTTGAACAAGGCTGTGGACTTTCCAAGGCACCAAAATACCTAGAGGTCCTTTAACAGGCTCTCACTAAAGCACCTAGGCATCTAAACACCACTGCCTAAAAAGACAGCTAGGATCATGGGTATTTTTAAAAATTCCACTAGGGGCATCTACATCTTCAGGAGCTTAAATACCTTTAAAAACTTGCCATAAGGCCCTCAGCAGGTAGCTTCAAGCAGCCTCCTATGTTCTCTGGAACAGACACAGAGAGAGATACATAATGCTACCATTTGATCAGAGCAGTAGCCAATAAGCAGGGCTTCATGTATTATTTTCTCTTTTACAAGGAGAGGTTGATGACAGAGTCAGGTATTTCTTTGATGCAAAGCTGTTTATTTTCAAAGATATATATGTCCTCTTCCCCTGAACACAGTGGGAAAACAGCACTTGCTCAGTGCAATATGCTTCTTTCTCTAGTCTGTGTTGAAGTGCTCCCTTTTAGCTTTCTTTCAGGGCCACGTTACAAGTGCCTTCATTTTCCTGCCACGTCCTCCCTCTGCCTCTGCCGTGCAGGCCACGTCTGGCCTTCCCTCCCTCCATAGCACTCAGATGTCCTCTTCCTCATCCTCCACAAGGATAAATTTCCTACTCTCTGCCTTTGTATCTGGCCCACAGTGAAACTCCTTCCTCCATGAAGTTCAGCTCCTTCCTGGTCTTGTCTTAGCTTAGACTTTTGAGGGTGGCTCAGCTATCTTACTCTATAGTACTTTAAAGGCATCTTATGTTTATTCTAAATGAATGGCAGTTCTTACATGTAGCAGCTTTCATCAACTCCCAACATAACAATATACTGAACAACAGGTAACCTAGACTTCACATAAAGCTTTAGATTGTGTTACTTTTTAAAGATCCCATCATCAGCTAAACAGCTTCAAACCTCAACACACTAAAGATTTTTCTCTCTGATTCACATTTCAAGGTACATTTTAACTAAAAAGCATTTCATTAAAAACTCATGCATTAGCATTTCAGAGAATTTAGGACCTGCTGGAACAAATTTTACTCTGAATTGCAAGTCTGTACATTTGAAAAAATTCCCTCTCATTTCTGTAGAATTTCTCCACATTTATATTTTTGCAGCCACAGAGAATACAATCAAGAGCATGCAGAGACATTATCAACCTGGGAGTAGAACTAAGTCTGCAATGTCAGTTCTCTTCTCCATTCATCTTCCCTAGGCTGTACCGGGAAGTTTTGAAGTGTTGGGATTCTCCCTCAGAAATTAATTCACTCATGTTACATAGAAGACACTTATAAGGGAACTATATCTACCCTCCTTCCTCCTAATCAACCCTCTTCTATGCAAGCAACAGCCAAGTTCCTTGCTACTCTAGCTCCTACTGATGACTTTGTACCCTGCCTACGGATATTCTGCAGCAGGAAAAGAGACTGCTAGGAAAAGGTATGTGAACACTGAGACTCGTCTTCCCTGTTTCTGGTTTCCCCAAGTGAGAGCACGGTGGGAAGGTGCAGTTCATTGCTCAGCTCTGCCTATAAACAGCAGGAATATGTAAATGAAAAATACAAACCCAGCCTGGAGTGCAATTTGATCTGTCTAAACATTGATAACATATATGCACATAGTTGAGTTTGTATTAAAGCTGGCAATAGTACATGCAACGTAGTTAATAACAGAGACCATAGTGATTTCTCTCAGAGTGAGTACACACCTAGTCCAATACAGATTGCCACAGTAGGAACCACTGGAAACTCCTCCTTGCATTTTGAATACTGCAATCAGTAAAAGCATCAGGACTAAAGAAATAAATAAAACTCTCTTTTTACCTGAGGCAAAAGCCAAAGTTTGCTACTATAATACCCAAATGGAAATAATTAGCCCTTGGGTTTTCAAGTGGTAAAAGCAAATAGGTTCTCTTAAGCACAATTAGAACTATATCACATACTGAATTCATAGCTATTGATAGTTGTTAGGATTTTAAGCTGTAAGCACAGGTTCCTAACGGAATATTGGTGATTATTACTCCACTCTAATATAGTATATATAACGTCAGAAGAGATCATGAGCTTCCTTCATCCTTACAAACAGACAGCACCTCTCCCAAGTAGAGACTGCACTTGTCGTGCCCTTATGAGACAATATTATGAAGCACCTTAAAAATATCCAGCATCTTTTTTTTACAAGCTAAGCTTACTGCATTAAAAAAAGATTCACTTTCATTTCCAAGGCATGTGAATATGATTGTTTTAAAGAACAGAAACAACAACAACAACACCTACCATAACTCTTCCCACTTYAGAGTGTCCTTATCAAAAGTAATTCAGAAAACCCTCTGGCATTAACTGTTGTTATGGTTTTTTTAAGGACTGATCTGAACATCAGAGAGAAGCCTTTAAGTATGAAGAAGTGTTTTGCTTGATGATGTTTGGGCTCAGCATGACATCTACTGTTCTTCCATGTCCTGCTTTTATTTTGAATGCGAGATAATAACCAAACTGTAGTTAGAATTGGATAAGTGAAAAATGCAGGGAGTTTAAACATCTTACTTCTCATTAATGACATTCTGCCTGGCAACATATAAGGATTCATAAGCTGTTGTTAAATATTACTTCAGTTTAACTCTCCACTAGTTATCAAGTAATTTCATTAGGATATTTTCAAGAGAGGAAGTCAATTTGACAACTTTGTATGATGAAGACACATGCAGCAGTAGGAGACAACAAAGTTTATCCTTGCAGGTAGTTATTATTTTTTCCCCTCCCCTTTGGAACCTGTTAATAATTAAAACGTTCATCGGCAATCTGGTGACAGACACTTGAGCTTGATTTAATTATGGATTGCTTTGGTTTTGTACCAAGAACAACAGTGATTATATGAAGGTTCACATTGCTTTTTCTGCTATACTTYCTGAATCTTTTCTCATGCAAGTGAGTGGGAGAAACAGGAAAAAAAAAAAAGCTGTGAGAAAAAGAACTGGCTAGCAGAGGAAATAAATAGTAGTAATAGAATAAACAGTTGTAATGCCTGAAAAAATTAAAGAGAAAAAAATGACTTGAAAATAATAATTTCATGGGCAGAACCAAGGTATGCAAAGGTCTGGGAGACTAAACATTGAGGAAAACAGGCTACTAAAACAAAGGGTAATGGAGTGGTATATCAAAATGAGTCAGGTCTGCAGCACCTTAGAAACTGAGAGAGGAGACTGAATTCTCTCATGCTGGAAATAACCAAGGAAGAGGAGCCAATCATGGTCAAAACCTTTTCGCCAGTGACCAGCTAAAACAAATTCAACAAGGCCCTGGGGAATTCCATCAATGAAAGCTCTGTGTTTGCTCTATTCACACACCATGCTGGGGACCAGGAGACTACCACCACAAAGGAAAGGCACAAAGGTATTTTTGCAAACAGTCCAGTGAAAATATCTGCTCCAAATCAGCAAAATTTTAAAATAAAACAAAAGCAGACAAAAATACAATCCTGTATTAAGGCTGTATTAATTCCTGCTTCTAATTTAGTAATCAGAGCTCAGCAAGCATGGGGCAGAAGCAAAAACAAAGACTTGCAAAAAGACAATGAGGTTGTCAGAGGCCTGGAAAGACTTCCATATAAAGAGGGATTAAAAAGATTAAAGTTTTCAGAAATGCCTAAGGACCAGGTCTGGGGAGAAATCAAATTCTCATTTCCAAACTAACTTAGGCCTTGTCTACACTTCAGGTGCAAAGACACCTGGTCTGTCTATATACAGACTCACCTCAAATGAGTGCAGCATGGAGACTTCTAAGTGAGCTAGCCCCAGACCCAGAAGCAGTTACAGCACGGCAGCAGTGCTCCTGAGTTACTGCTTCCTCCCAGGTTACTATATAAACCCAAGCTAGTACATCTGCACAGCAACACAAAGCTTTGCATGAACATTGCAGCGCAGGAGTTTCAGCGTAATGTCCACTGCAGAGTCTAGATGGTCTCACAGGCCCATAAGAACTTATGTTCCATTGCTTTGCAATTAAATTTTGGCTCCTATGTGTCTAATGACAAAGTTTTCAAAAGCATATATAAAGACATAGACAGACTCCTAGAAAGATTCTCCTAAAATGCTCAAACAAACAGGTCACTTAACTTTCACCAACTTCTACTTAGGAAAACCTCATATGCAAAACTACAGACAACAAAAAGCAAGACCCTATACACAAACTGCTGGGCAATGTCAGCTCTGCTGACGATGCACTAAGAGTATCTAGAAATGCAATATTGACAATAAAGGAAGGTGAAATGTGGGGAGGGAAACTGAACATGTTGATACAAATGTATACAAACATAGGAGGTATTGAGAAAAAGCAAGGGGAGAAAGGTTGTGTTTGCAATAGAACAGTAAGAACAGTCATGTGGGTCAAGGGACTAAACTTGGTATCTAACAGCATATGCATGCAAATCAGTTCCAAAGAGATTAGTTTAAATGAGAAGCACAGTCTGGAAGAGAGCAACCCTCTAATTCTGCCATAAATGTCTCCCTATTTCACTGAAGCGTAAACACAAAATAAAGAAGGGGGTTTCAGTGAAAAGATCAGATTAGTCAGCCCTATGGATAGTATAGTATGTATAACCCCTAAGATTCATACAAGCACCTGCCTCCAGATTGGCTGCATAAAGGACAATTTATCATAACAGAGCACGTAGGAGTGGGGAAGAACTCAGTGGTCATTGCCTGCACTGGAATTTATGATGGAAAAGAAAGTTAATTAAGTTCTGTGGTCAGTGCTTAAGGGAAAAAACAGAAGAGCTCCCAAATGCAATTCCTTGCTGGAACAGATATTTTGGCAGTACTTGCTAATTACTATATTAAACTGTTAATTTGGCAAGAGAGAACTAATTTTCTTAAAGTAGGTTTTCAGGGAAAAATGCAGAGGAACAAAACAGTTTTGTCATCTGGCCTTTCATTTTCAAAAAGAAAAGTATACCTGGCATATTCTGTATCATCCTAGCACAGCATATAACTGAGTGGCAGAGTGTGTGCCATAGCAGGGAGAGGAAAGTAAGAGGCTTCTGAAATCAGTGGGAAGATAACTAGTTTAAGGAAAACAGCCAACTAATGTTGATGTTTTGAAAGCATGATTTTTTTTCCATACTATTATGAAATTGCTGATGAACTATCTATAACATGAAACAGTTCATGTCAGCTCCTCAGAGGCAAAGCCACCCAGTCTGGCTAGATCAAAGCCCTTCCTTGTTCCGGAAGTGCAGTGGAGCACAGCATAGAGACCACTAAGCTCCACACAAACTAGTAACAGAAACAGGTGTAGCTGTGGGATGACCGTGCTGATGACAGACTTCTTCCACGAAAGATAATCTCTTACATGAAATCACTACTATAATATAAACAAAAATGTTATTAACAATTTGCTTTTGGAAAACATCTAGAAGCCTGAGTATAGGACCAGGATCCTATTACACCACGTGCTCTGCAAATACATAAGTAAATAATTCTTTTTCCAAAGCTCTTACGCGGTACAACACACAAATCGTTCATACGTTTAGCCTTTTTTGCTAGTGAAAGATACAGTTTTTTGCACTGCAAAATCCAATATCAGAAAAACATAATGAGTCATTTTATGTTCTGGCAGCAGTTGTTACTGTGGGCAGCACTCAACCTCTAGTAATGTGTAAGAGAACGTGTAAGCTTAGCCATTACATGGGTGATCTCATGAAAACTGCGCTCAGTAATTTTGCTATTTTATAAACCTATTATATTTTCTAAACTCTCATAGGGCCACTAATTTTACCAATCTGCTCAAAAACACACATTTCAAAGAGCAGCATTTGAAAACAAATGCTCTATGACCTTCCTATAAACAGAAATAAAAAGGATCGCATTCTGTACAAGGCAACTATACRAATAACCACATTTGCCTATATGAATAACCTGTTTGCCACATTTCCTTTTAGGCTGCATTATTATGAATACATAGGAAGAAAAAAGGATACAATCCTCACTATGGGCAGAAATCCACATGGCAAGACAGATATCCAGTACAATAACATGGTCACTATCTGCTCCAGCCACATGACCTGGACTATCTATTAGATTTCTATCTTAGCAGCCTTACATGCCTCCAGTTCTGAAGGCAACACTAAGGCAGTTCATGAGACATGGGCCTAAAACAAAATGTAAAGATCTCACTTACACTCTCCAGGAATAGCTGCAGACCAGAGCTTTTGCTTAGCCTACCACTTGTGATGGAATACAGGCCAACAGCAAGAAGCAGGAGTGTTTGTGGCTATTTATCACGCCTGCACTTCATTTGTGGAATTGTATTTTCTTTGAAAAAGAAGCTGATCATAATCCCAAACCTCCTACCACAATACCGAGGATAAGAATTGGTATTTAGTAGTGATTCAGTGCAAGATGGGAAACAAAACTGAGATGAAAATACAAGCAAAATTCCTCTGCACTCAAATCACTATAAGAAAAATTCATAAACCAGTTCTGACTACCTATTACATTCAAATAGAATAAACCAGTCATCAAAAAGGTGTGAGAACAGAAATGTCCTAGATACGCTATCCTGTGAAATATGTGAAATTAAGAGGAAGTTTTGAAAGTTTGTAGTAGATAGGTGAAAATGGGATCCAAAACAGAGCAAAATGTTCCTTTGCTTCACAAATATGCTCTCAAAAGAAAAAATCCACTCCCTGGCCAGCCAGAATATCTTAAAGGCTACAACATGACAGCTTAAGATAGCTCACTTAAGTAACACAAACTGTAACACAGCTTCCTAAGATAGGAATCAGAAAAGAGAGCCACTGTTTTATAAAAGGGGAGCAAATGTAGACTTTGCTTATATTTACCTAGTGTGTTCAGGCCTATACCTTTCATTGGACAAACCTGTTCTTTCAAATTCATAAAAAAAAACAATTCCGCCAAATCATTTTTGCCAACAGATTACAATAGACAACTATGAAGCATGTAAAAATACATCCCTTGAACCTGGAGCTCAAAGGAGGGGGCTGGGAAAGACACTTTTATTTAATTTCAACCCCCAAATAAATTTTAAATTTGAAGTAAAAAAACCCACAAAGCACAAGATAACCATTTGAATTAAAACTAAAGCAAACAGTCAGTTCCTGTGGCTTTGGTGAGGGAGAGATAGTTTGTGAYTGTTTGTTTGTTTTAAGCCTTTAATCCTTTTTAAATTAAGGGTTTTTCCATGAACAGAAAAATTCCATGGGCAAGAATGCTTGGTGTCCTCAAGTATGCATTTTTCCAGTGAAATGTTTCATTAAAAAGACTAACTTCTACTTACTAGGATTTTAGGATGCATAATAGTGTTATTAGTATAAAACTTCATTAAATTATATTATTTAATGTGAATGGTGAAGTAGTAAATTACATGGAAAAGCTAAATGCACATTTACTGATAGTATTTGGCCCTCCCGTTCATTTTTCTTATCTGAAGTAGAAAAACAGAATTTGTTTCTTAATTTTAATGCATGCCCATGCCTTAAACTATGCTTTCTACTTGACTTTCAACAACTACAGTATATGAAACCAAAATATATTCCTCTTTATACATATTTTATAGATTGTTTCATGTTGCATCTTAAAAGGTATTTAACTTTTTCTCCTGGATCCTGATTTTAGTTAATGGCAGTAGAAAAGTCACTGTCGTTGATCTAGAACTGTTTAGTAAGAAAGAGTCAGGGCTAGAGGCACATGAAAACATGTCAATCAGATGTAATTGCTCTCCAGAAGAAGCCCTATCAGACTGAAGAACAAGAACTCACACTAAACACATGGATTCACTGCAGCACCTAATCTACTAATGAGCTCAGCTTGTTATTTTCAGACTCACTATTCACAACGTTCAACATAAGAAACATGACAGTGAAGGACAATATTGCTTAAATAGTTTTAGATAATATATATTATAGGTGGAGCCTGTAACATCACCTGTAGTTAAGGTTGCCCAACACTTTCCATTATAATATCCTTGCTACTTGGTCCAGCTTCAACTGCTTGGGTTGAAATTATCTGTACAAAGTGCCTTCCTCAGACCTAACATTTTATTTTTTTATTTCGTCAGCTTAATGATTTTTGTTAATTTAGCATCACAGGAGAATGAAAGGCATTAAGGGAAGAAGAAATTAAAGAGAAATGTGTTTTACCATAATGTCATAGCAGGTGGAGAAGACAACTTTTACCCTGGACATGACTGGTCATGTTCTTGGCTCTAGGCCTGCTCCCCCTCTCAGTACAGCATCACCCTGTACCCCGGGCCTCTGGGCCTGCCTGAGGAGTAACCTGGCCAGTCCACTGCTTTGCCCAGGAGCCCATGCAGCAGGCACAATGCAGTCCTAGATGTACCCCTTTCTTTTCCAAGCCAACCCCTTTCATTTCCATGCCGCACCTCAGGATACTGACTTTTTTTCCCCCCAAAATTCACAAATCTCAACACTTGTCTGCTGTCTACAAATATCTTTCTTCATTAAAAAAGCACATGCCTAATTCTGTGTTGGCAGCCTACTGCTCTTAACAGTTACTGTCTCTGAGCAGCAAAAGCTTATGTGATTTATTTAAAGAAATCTTCTTGCTGCTGAAAAATAGGAGTATCAATTAGTATGCCATAATTATCATGTAGTAAAATCAATAGGAAGGGATCTGTAGAGTAAAGCAGTTGCTGCTAAGGTTCTGATGTCCACATCTGCTTCAGATTGCAGACTGAAGGCCATTACTACTGGAGAGCATTAAGTGGGCTCCTGGAGTACATCTTCTGCTTTATTTTCATTCAAAGAAATCTAGTTCATATGGTCCATGAGACAAATCAAAGCTTGGTAGGTGGGGACAGCTGACAGAGTCATTTCCAAAGCATATTCCAGACACAGACTAAAATCGTAATGCAGAAAAACTCCGTAGGAATTCTACATAATGAAATTTCTGGTCATTCCATCCACCTTATTACAAAAGGGAGTTACACACATTGCCCCATTAAGCATGCAAGACAGACCTGGTCTGGGGACAAATTAGTGCTGTGTAGTAAAAGAGGTGGATCTCAATTGAATCCCAATTCATTGTTAAAATGATAAGCAATGATAAAATTCAAAGCCAAAAAAGGATGGCCTCTTACTCAAGACAGATGAAAGACTGAGAAGAACTTAATTCTGACTCTGAGTCCACCAAAGCAACTCAGAAGTAGCATTGTGGGTCTTGGACTTAGATTCAATAAGTAAATACATGCATTTGGGGAGCAAATATTAGAAAGGGAGATGGATTATTTAAAGAGTAATATTGGTAAGACATCAAATACACATTTAGAATGGAAATTGGAAGAAGTCTGGGATTTGCAGGAGAAGGGCCTTGCTCACATCATAATGTTAAACCAATCATCAGATCTGACATTCAGAAATACATTTTTACTCAGGTCATCTTGGGAAGAACATGGGTTAAAAAGGACTATTTCTCTTCCTCTGTGCCATGAGGCACGACCTATTTTTTTTTAATAAATTGGCCATTTTAACCCAAGGGTAGTGAAGATGCCTTTCATATTTTCTGGTTTTTTTTTGCCAGGAACACAATGCAGTTTTTTGTTTAAAAGGTCTTAAGTTCAATAGAAGGTGATGGGGAATTTTTGTGACTTGCAATAAGTAGGCATGAGAATGATCCAGTAACTTATTCTGGTTTTACTATTTATTACAGTCTGTGACTGGATTAATGACCCAAGTGGCTAAAAATAGTGTGCCCTCTGTGTTCTAGATGTTCAATTTGTAATTTTCAAAAGTGGAAACAACTTCCACAGCTGACCAAAATCAGGAGGAACTCTACCAGAGAACATACACATTATTACATTATCTGCTAAACATCCTGAAAAATCAGGTCCTGGGTATCTCAGATAAAATAACGAGGTAAGTCTGACAATTTTTCTGTGCCTCAGTTGTCCCTATGTAAAATGGACATACAGTTTCCCCCATCCAAAGGTATCATGAAAATTAATGTATTAGTATTTGAGAAGCATTTTGCAATAATAGTGATGAGCCTCTAAGAAAGTAAAAATTTCTGTAATTAGAGCAGAATATGAATATTTCCTAGTTAATATGACATAGGGCCACATATGAAACAACGAAGATAAAATTCTGAACTCAGAGAACATAATCCATCTGTGCAGTGAATGAGGCAGGGGTCCTGTAGGAAAAAAACATCATGTGATCCAGTAATTAAAGACTGTTCATGAAGCATAATCACAAAGGAGGCAAATGCTGTAAGAATAGCAACCTTAAGTCAGGCTGGCATTGCCTGACTTGAAAGTTTCATTTTGCAACCTTAACATTTTCAAGATTTTTTTTTACAACAGATAATATAGGCCCACTTAGAATGACTGCATGCACATATTATATAAATTCTTTCTCAAATTATTTAGCTTTTGCTGGTAAAGACTGAGGTTTTAGCAATTATGAAAGGTACCTGTGCCGTACAGCTATAAGGACTGCTTTAAAGAATTATGCTGCTCAGGGTTCTTGGTTTAAATTTTATGTTGCAAAGAACAGGCTGTTTTGTTTGCAAAAAAAAAAAGGAAACCTGGAGTATTACCAGCAAAAATGAGAAGGCTCTTGCCCTTCCTGGACAATATACTTCTATTATGACCTGAAGACACTTCAATATCCATCTCTAATTCCCTGTCATCCTCCTGCAAATGCTAGCAAGTGCTGCAATTTGCAGCAGCTTGTGTGCTAGACTTTTTTATATGAATGCTCTCTCACTGAGAACTGGAGACTCTCAGTCTGTAATCCCAGGCAAATGCATAAAGGACAGTTCCACTGGATACTTTAAGGGCATAGAGCATAAACTAGCGTGTCTCCTTGACAAATCTAACTAGTCTATGCAGTGGTTAAACAACTCAGCATAAGTGGTCTTGGGTGGTGAATCTACACAAATGCAGACTCTTTCTTCAGTTTCTTGTAGATTGGCTATCCTGTGGCACACAGATACACACACTCTGCAGGAGGGTTTGTTTTCTCTCAAGTCCCRTTCACATGGGGCTCATTTTCCAGATGTGAAAGGCACATTTGTAAAAGCAGTCAATTTAAAGTTGAATCTATGCAAAAAACAGTTTGCCTCTCCTCATTTCCCTCACCAACCAAGTCTCTGAACTTTTCCATGTCTTCTGAGGTCTTGAGGCCTCTAATGCTTTTTCTTTTCTCTGTCTGTCCACAGAAAAAATCTACTGTTTCTCTATACCTGCTACACATCTGTCAGCAGTTTGTTTTGAGAATCATGAGTCAGGTGCAAATCCCCATTAGCTGAAGTAAAGCATGTCTGAGACCTAGATTAGCACTCATGAAAGTCAGTTGTCATGGGATTTGATTTCCATATGAACCTTTCCACAGCCCACAGACTACTAAGAAACCATCAATCAAAGTACTTGAGCGTTTCACCTTTGTTTGTATTATTTTGCAGGGCATGCAACAAGCAGAAGGCCAGAAGTCATTTCGATTTCCGACTAGTTTTGTTTCATTCCTAAGGCAAATCATCATTATTAAGGGTACCTGACAACTGACAAAAGTTAGAAAGAAACTTCCTACAGGCAGGTTACATCATACACTGGACAACTGTGTGGTCCTCTTAGGAATATGCCTCTGGCCAGATTCATAGACAGAATACTGGAAATGATACATTGTAATATTTTCAATGGCCCCTAAATGCCTTTGGAAATGGGAATCTAAGGAATTGGTTCCATAAGTTAAACCTAGGCATCCATTTCAGTGATTCATCTAAGCAATTGTCCTGAACAGGGCCAACCTGAAGTCTTTAGAAAAAGTTAATAAAATACATCTTTTGAGTGCAACATAGAATAAACTGATAATCAAGCAAGGAAGTACATGGTTTAATGTCCAGGCAGAGGTTACATATTTCTTTGCTGCACTAGTGCTTTTCCATATCATTTGAGCCCAGGACCAATTTAAGAAAGCCCAAAGATCAATATAAGAACTGCAGTGGTAGATAAAATAAAGGAAGTACCCATAATAGCAGAAGAAAAGTCTCTTATTCAGATGATCTTCAACTGTTGACTATCCTGTTTTGCTTGAAGTAACTAAAAACATGACCAGAGTTAAAAGAATGTGCACTAAATTCATAGGATATGGAAGTTAACTGCATGAGCAGAGTGAGGCAGAGTTTTCTGGTTTAGTGCAGAGCTAAATCTGTACAACACTCGCACTGAAAGAGAAACATAGCATGGTAACTTGAAAGCTGATGCAAGGTAGGTTTTATTCCTCAGGTACACAGAAAGTTGAGGGAATGAATGGAAGAAAGAGTAATAACTGGGAAATGAGGATTTATTTTATGTGTAACTTACCCCTAAGATTCAGACCTGTCAAGTTTCCTGCAATATAATATGGCAGCCTATCTCCCACTTCATAACCCACACACCATTTTACAAACTTCAGCAACAGCCTAATATCTACCAAATTTCAATGAAAACATGACAGAGTCAATTTTCAGGGTAGAACTGAAACATTAAAACATTGACCACAACAAAACCTTTTTTATTGTGAGTTTTTAAGCATTGAACAAGGATTCATATAGAATGAAGTCAAAGGAACATGAATTATACATAGGACTATGAACTCAAAATACTACCAGCTGATAGCATTTGGAAGAAGTATTACTAGAAACATGGTGTGCTTATGCTCTTACCAAGGTATCTGCTTTTAGTTACTGCCAGAGACAGGATACCAGACTAAATGAATCTTTGGTCTGATCCAGTACAGCCATACTTACATTTTTCTGCTATGTTTTCTATAAAGCCAAAGCACAGTCAGAGCAATTTGTTGGTTAATTATTAGTAACAATATAAAGAACAATATAAAGAAGTGTTTTGCAAATCATCTTACGACTCTAACCAGAGCTGCTCATGCAAAGACTTCTGACAGGAAAGACACTATATTTCCAGGGTGTTCTCCAACAGATCTCCAACTGTTGAGAGTATCCATCAGCACAATGGGCTGAAACACACATAGTAGAATATGATCATTTTAAGACAGCAGCAGATCTTTGAGACTTCTGTGCAGAATTCATATTAAACTCCATTTTTAACAACTTGCTGCTAAAGGCACAAATCTATAGAGTTGCAGTTTCTATAGGGTCACAAAAACATAGAAGTTTATTTTACAGGTCTGATACATTTTAGGCAACAGCTTTATACAAGCAACAAATGTGATTTAATGTAAGTCAACTGCCTGCTTTTTGCATAGAAGTTGGGGGTTTGAAAATATCTTCATAGAAAAAGGAGGGGAAAAAAGTAACAAATCTTCTGTTGTCCTACTGTTGTAAAATATGATATCATTGAACTACATTTAACTAGGCATCTTCTGTTTGGGGAATTCACAATGATTGAGTTCCAGTTCATTACTTCGAGGGCTATGGTGCTATTGTCAAAGCCTCAAAATCAGTAAGATGGCCTAACCCCCAGGTTAGAAAGGCTACAATAGCAGAAAGGCAATTATACTGTAGGAAAAATGTTGTCCACTAATCAGCTAGCAATCAATTACTAAGAAGAGAAGATAACACTATCCCCACTCAAGTTCTTCAGTATTAATAGTGCCATCATGTAATTACTTTCGGCATAGGCAGGTGCATGAAAGGACAGATTCTATAGTACACTGCATCTAAGATTAATGAGTTCTGTCAATTTGCCCAGCAGACAACTGATTCTTCTGCTTTATGTAGCCACTAGTTTTACACATGCCTCAGGGCTTTTTTTCTGAAAAAATTAACTAGTAATTTAAATACATCCAAAAAGCTTATATCTTAAAACAAACAAACAAACAAATTTTACAAGTAAGATCGCACCAGAAAGATTTCTAATATGAGCATTAATAAGCCCTTCTTCCTAATGGCCATTCTTTCAGTTATTCTTTATTTTAGTCAGAGTAACTAGTGTTACACAAGGTCCTGCAACCATGTAATATCTCCTAGAAGGACCTGCAACACACAATGCCACAGTCACAACATCCTGAATTTCACTCACACAATCAATTCCAACGGGGTAAAAAGTAAGAGAAAGAAAATGTTTCAGTAAATAAGTCATTGCTCAGAAATCAAGACAAAGCAAATAAGGAAGCACTGTTGCTAAGTTAGCAAATACGCTGAATGAGCACAGCTGCCAAAAGCAGAATCATTCTCTGTGACAAGCTACAGTCTACAGAGTTAAGTCAGGGATACCTAGTCCTACGGGTCAAGAAAGATATGGCTTAAAATAGCATTTCTATCTGGAAAGTGGTTTCTTTTTTCTTAGAGTTATATCTATTGCAGTCAGCAGCAAAAGTCTGTTTTTAAAAAGAAAGGGTTCCCAAATGAAATATGACCAGTTCTTAGAAACATCTTCCCTGTTTGGGAGATGTATGAGCAATTCTCATCACCGGAAAAATATGACCCGTTCAGTACCTGAAAAGACCTTCACACTTACTAAAGCCATGTTCCAAGAAAGCACTTAAACACTTAAATCTTTCAAAAATAATCCAAGATATTTAAAGTCATTTAGCTGCTTAAACATGCAGACAATCTCTCAAAGATCCTATTAGACATTTCTCCAAATGTTTGGGCTCTTAAATACCTTTGAAAATCTGTCTCAAAGTGTTTGGCTATCTATACACACAGGCCTCATGAAATAGAATACTGATCTCCATTTGTATGCAGTGCAATTCTTTGATAATTACATTTAATTATTGAATTAAATTTTGAAATTTACAGTTATTATTTATAAGTATTAATTTAGAATTGTTTAAAATTTAATATTAATTTAATTATCAAAGAGGTGCAACTCTTCAATAATTAAAAAACTAAGGGTTTGGATTTGCAGTCAAAATTCAAAATTGCAAAAATTCAAGTGCTACAGCTCTTGGACTACAAGGGTACTGCTACTACTACTACTGTAGTACTGTACTACTCAGTACTGCAAGGCTGCCTCTCATCAGCTGAACTTCTTTAACTGATCATAAGCAAGGTCCACTTTCCTCAACTGCAAAAGCTTAAACTACTATAAGTCACAGGAAGCACGACAAAGGTAGTCAAGGTTAACTTCTTTTGCTTCCACCAACTAGAGCAGAATTTAATCCTAAAACACCAAGGAAGCTTCTTCAGTATCAAAGCCTTTTGAACTCACAGATCAGGAAACAATAAAGTTTACATTTCAAAATACGGGCCCAAGCCAAAAGTTTAAGTGAAAATTTTTGTGATTGGTACAAGAAATGACCTATTTATTTCTCYGTGAAGTCAATGTCATACTGTTTGTTCTTTTTCTGTCACTTCTGTTTGATTATGGAACACAGTTAAGGGTATCTGTTCTTTTACTTTCCATTTAATGTTACAACTGACCACCCATGAAATCTTTCTCAAGATTACATTTATTGGATATTAGACTCTGCTAATTAATTCTCTGGATTAATTTCTTCTGAAGTAATGTTATCAATTGTTTCCAGTAAAGAAAAAACAGGCCAGCAGTAACTTGATTTATACATAAATGGATTAAACCTACACAAATGCAGTGGCTGCAGATATCATTGATCCGTGTTCATTGGCTGCTGTTGTTTCAATTGCTATTTGATATGGTAAGGGACAATAAAGTGGGAAATGTTTTTGATCTGGAGCAACGGTTTCTAAGAAGATACCACCAACTCTATTAAGACTTACTTACATAATGTATTCTACGCACTGAAAAGCATTAATCCCTAAAATTATAACTATATCTGAAACTCATAGTTTATGGTTTGATCCTGAAAGATGCTCAGGTTCATAGAATACACTTGAATTGAGGCCACTCGGTGTGCAATAAAAAGGTGTGAGAATTACCAGAGGGAGGAACTATTCTACAAATTGAAAAGAGGCAAAAAACACAAAGTGTCCTTGAAATCATGAACTAGATATCATCAACTAGTGATTTAATGTAGAAAGGCAAAGACTGGTGTATTAGTCAGCATTAAATATAATATCTTAGGGAGACAGCTTGAAAGACCTAATGAAGAGTTAGACGTACCTCTCTTTCAGAAAGTTAACGGGAAGTTGTCACCAACCTTTTTCCTCTACCTCTGAAAATATCATCTTTTCATTTTCTCATAATGCTATCCTTAGAAACATTGCTTTGTCATGTTGTATTCATTATGTATTGAGTGCTGTATGGCAGCATAAGACCCAGAAGTTCACTCCTGTGCATTATTCTTTCTTGACTCTGTTCTGTTCTGATCCCAAAACAATGTACAGCAGTTTAAGAGTTGCTCTAATTCATGCCAGCTGACAAGAAGTTCAAAGGATATCAGAAAGACAATTTCCTTTCAGCTCTTCCAACATGGGAAACGGACTGGACAGGGAGAAAAAATAACCTTTCTATTTAGATTCTGTTCTCTGGGCTCTCTCTATACCAGTGTGACAGGGTAGGTAGGCACTGTATGTTTTCACCGCAGAAGCTTCTTCTGGAGCTGCACAGAATTGCAACTTTAAGTATTTTTTTAAAAAAACTTGTTATAAAAATTCAGGTAAAGCCCTACTGTTCTTATTAATAATAATGTACTAAATATTTAAAACAGTTTCACACCCATAATATTTACAGCCAGAGGGTTCTTCACATACTATATCTTGGCATTCTCAGTACTTCATTAAGAAAATATGATACAAAGGGGAATCTGCCAGGACACTGTGGGCATTCACATTTCTTGTTTACTGCAAGAGTTTAAACTGTCAGTGTTCATGAAAGGGTCGTCACTGTAAGAAACTAGGAATATATGATAAAATATGTCACTGTAATAAAAAAAAGTCTGAAGTAGTTTCTAACTGTTTCAGTTCCTGTTCAGCAAAATATCACCAACTGGTTAATATACTCAGCTCATTTGATTAATTAGCTTCATAAATTAGTGCAAATTATCCTTTTATCTCTGTGGTATTAGCAGCTTTCTGTTTTGAATATGTACTCTGCCTGTAAAAATAGTGACTGCTTATTCAGTAAGTCTGTTCCTGATATAAAAATTCATATCTTCAGAATAGTATCTATTAATTTTAGTGACCAAAAATAAATACATACGCATTAAAGTGCTATTTTTATTCCTGTTAGCACTGCAGAGACAGTGTAGCTAAAGGAAAGCAAGATAGATTCAGCTCATGCATTGTTAAGAATTACAGTTCTTTAATGCAAATGCAAAACCAAATTCTACCAACCCAATAACTCAACAGGAAAAAAAAATCCCTGCATTCTACATATTAAAGATAATGTGATTGCATAGTTATAACTGAAAGCAGAGTCAGACCTACTGAAACTTTTATTAGTGGTAATTACGCTTGAGCCAGAAAGAATCTGACTCTGACACTCCGAGACCATCTGAGTTTGCTGAAGATGCAGTTCAGAAATTCATCTTTGTCACATCAACTCTGCAAATGTAATAGGGAGTCACTCAGAGAAACAAACATGGAATCTGATGCTATTTTAGCACTACATTTTTCACAGTACTATTGAAGTGTACAGCAAAGGCAGAAACATTATGAGAAAAGAAACAATCTAGCCTTGCCATACCTATTTACTCAGTTATCAAGTCATCAGCCATCTTGCTCCCTGCAAGCAGAAGCAAGCTGAATCGTTGAACAAGCATGCTGATGATTTAGCTCATGCTTCTCCTCCTGTTTATATAATTTGCACTATGACCAAAATATTCACAGAGCTACTATTTTATGATGCTTCCCATTTCTTTTTAAAACATACTTATGCTGCCATCCCCACAGAGCATGACCCTTAATGGCTACTCAGGACAGCAATGGAAAATCATTTCTGACCAGCTTTCTTCTACCTATTCATGGCCACCAGAATGCCCCAACCAACCTGTATTACTTCTCAGGTGATAGAATAACACACGCTATTGTCACTTTCTTTTTATGCTTCGTTTTTACTCAATACAACAATATGAAAACTATAAATGAAACCTGAAGTGTCACAGTTTGTGGTGGAGAGTGGTGGGGTGGGGGCGAGGGGGCAGTTCTATCCCTTTTATTTAACTAGTATCTTCACTTACACAACAGGACTGAAGTAGACAGAGTTCCTGAATCCTTTCACATCAGACACAAAAGGATTTCAAGGATATCTCTTAAGACCATATGTTACAACTTGTGTTTAACGTGACCTTTTTTGATGAAGTTAGCTATAGGGAGGACCAGACTTGTTTTCTGTCAACACAGAGCACTCAGTGTAGCAGATTTTGATCTACCTAATTTGGACCAAGGTTATCTATGAAATGCTTTTCTCCAGGCCTGCTTTGACAGTTAGGATCAACTGTTAACATTATATTAATACTTTCTGGGTATCAAATGCAAGAGATTGGAACCAGGACATTTTCAGTAACATCTTTTTTCCCTGTTGTACAGGTTTGTTGAATTCCAAATTCAGTGTGCAACTCTTGTCTCACTGAACTTGAAGAAAGCAGAAATGAATGTGAAAAGTTTAATTTTACAGTGCTTGGGTTAATCATACGCTTATAAGCTTTAATGTTGTACCTGCTTTTATCAGACAGACCTATTTTATAAACAAAGACACATGCAAAATTTGAACTCTATCATAAATTTACTATTTCATTATCACTATTCTTTTTTTTCCTATACCCTAGAAATTGAATGACCTCTATCTGGTAACCACACTGGTCCAGTGTTCCTGACTGTATTTTTTATTTTAATTAAAATTACTAACCACTCCTTCCGGAAGTGATCTTAAGAGGAACTATACACCACTGGAGGATCACGCTGACAAAAGTCTAAACAACATTCTAAGAGATAGGGGTAGGATGTGGACACTGCAGAATTATTAGATTCATATGAAAGTGTCACAAAAAAAGTGAAAAAATGCAATAAGGCTAGAGAAGGCAATACCTATAATTCAGGCTGCATGGAAGTCCTAGACAGAATATTGCTGCACCAGCACTTTAGTGTTTGCTTTGAGTTCAGCAGAGAAAGAAAAGAGTTAAAGGGAGGATGTTAAACAGAAACCCAAAACTTCTTCTACAAGCCCACTTGAATCAYAGGATAATTCAGGCTGGAAGAGACCTCAAGAGGTCTCTAGTCCAATCTCCTGCTCAAAGCAGAGCCAGCTCTGAAGTCAGATCAGTTTATGCAGGGTTTCATCCAGTTTAGTGTTGAAAATCTCCAAGGATGGACACCGCACAACCTCTCTGGGTATCCTGTTCCAACGCCTGACTGTCCTTATGGTGAAACAGTTGTACTTTATATCCAGTCAGAACCTATTTCTTTTCAATTTATTCCTGTCATCTCTCGGTCCATCTTCTTAATCAATCACCTCCTCATAGGCTGCAGGCTGCCAGGCTGCTGTTAGGTCCCCCTGAAGCCATCGCTTCTCCAGGCAGAACAAGCCCCATTCCCTCAGCCTTTCCTCACAGGGCACGTGCACCAGGCTCTTACCATTTCACTGGCTCTCTGCTGAACTTGCTCCTGACTATTAATGTTCTTCTTGTATTGGGGGGCTCAAAATTTGACACAGTATTCTTGATGTGGTCCTCATGCTGTGGTGCTAACCACAGATCAATACTGGTGATTCTCTGTAGATCTCTGTGCTGAAAGGAGCTCATGTGGGTGACTCCTAACTTCCACATCTACTGCTACTTCCCATTTTATCTCCTAGTCTTTATTTAAAACAGTTGAAAAGCCAATAGCTACAGCTCTCATTCATAGCTCTGCAGTAGAGGAGGGGTTAGGGACAGGTGCTCTGCCTGTAAAAATAAGCCTTTCAAAAGATGGCAGAGGGCTTTCTCACCATAAATACATTTTAAGGAGGCCTTTTTTTTGGTCTGAATTCCTTGTTAGGAAGAGGGAGCAGGTACCACAAACACCCACTGCTGCTGTGGAGGTAGAAGGGCTTGCTCCTCCATATTGCCCTTTCTGCCCCGCAGCCAGTAATGTGAGGCAGCCTTAGTGTGTAAGGTATGAGGTAGCTGCTTTCAAAAGAAAAGAGCCTGTTCCAGATACCAGGTCATCTATAGCTAACCTCAGGTTTACAGAATTTCTGCAACTCTTTAGTACATATTATACTATTACAAAACTGATTTTCCTTTGTATTTTCTTTTCTTTCCCGTCTTCCACACCACCACCCCCAACCCCCTTCAGCTTCTATATATCAGAATTTTATATTCAAAGAAAAGCCTTAATTTTAATCACTCAGGGAGAGGATTTGCACAGGCATCCAGAGGGTTCAGATTCCCAAATCCCATTGAATTTCACAGGGAATTTGGCACCAAACTCCTTCAGGTTCTTTGAAAAAAAATGTCATTCTTAAATTAATATTGTGCATCTGGAAGTATTTGCTTTGAGTATTAAAAAAAAAATCTTTCCTGTTCTGCTAGTTTAATTTTCTAAATGTTTCTTCTCACAGATTGACTCAATAGCCGCATCAGAGTAAATCTAAGTGGAGTAAGAATAAGCTTCTCATTCAGTCACACAGTACACTCCTGCTTGATTGGAATGGATATTGTACATAATATGTCCCTGCAGATGTTTTCTCCAGTGGGGCACATTGAATTTCATTTAAATGCCAAGGCTCAAAATCTAAAACAATGTGACTTTAACAAAAAATCTGATGAGGAATTTGATGAGAAAATGGCAAGAATTCCTGTGGCATTTGGGTAACAATTTCAAGCCTTCGTTTTAATAGAATAAACAGGATCATATTTCATTCAAATCTGGCAATGAGATGAGCTTTGGGTATTACATTGATATAAACCAATAAAGAATTTGCAAATTTGAAGCACTAATTAACAGACACAATATTAAATGAAAAAAGTTTGCTCGAGGGGCAAATATATTTTGAAGACTTTAAACTTTTATTAAAAGACATTTTTGAATGGCTTCTTCTGCGTTTGACTACTTTGTTAGTTTTCAAAGAGAGGGATTCTCGTGTTTTTTAAACTAGCAAGTTTAACGTTGTTAGGATATAGATGAATAAAATAACAGTTTCACTTCCTCCACCTTGAAACAATAACTCAGTGCCATGTCACTTCAAGAGAAAAGAAAAATACATCATAAGATGAACCTACATAGAAGAGAGCTGTATTACAGAATGTTAGCATTAACTGTATTCTGTTGACTACATTGAATTCTGATATTATTTCTATCAAATGAATTTTTTAAAGTCTTATAGGAGTTAATTATTTCTGAAATGAAAAGCACTCATATTTAGAACCCGAACATGCCCTTCAGTGGGTCCTGGTGAAAAACAATTCTGAAGTTTTGGTCTATCGGTCATATCTGTACCACAGTAAGAGGATTTTCTCAACCTAATTGCAATGCTGCACATTTTACCCTTCTTGATACTACAATATCTAAGACTTACGTATCTAAAGACTCATACTTCAGAAAATGGGAATGTCAGCTAGAATATTAAGGAATTAAATCTATGAGACCGACCTTCACATAAGATATTAGAGACCGTTTTTTGAAGCAAGTGGTTATTTCATCCTAAGCATATTATCATCAAAAGTCTGCTGATGATAAAGTCACCTGCACTGACAATTCAGCAGCTGTGTTGCACTTAAAAGTTGTCACATATTTAATTCATTAGCAAGCTAGCTATCTACTTGTTTCAAGAAATTAAGGATTTTTCTTTTTTTATTTTTAAGGGTAGGTAGCATTTCCTCTGCTACATTCTATGCAATTATTGTCCACCTGCATCTAATCCTACAATGGCAGGTCCAGGCTGCCTGGTACCTTAATTTTGGATGATGTTTCCATTTTTTTCTAACCACTTTCATTTTTCTTGTCTTCATATAGTTGATTATCGTACCTTTTTTTTTCTTTTTAATTTAAACAAAAATTATGAGGTAAGTGTTTAGAAAGGTAATTGATCCTTAATTTTGAGACAAAAGGCCTGATCTTTCCTTCTGATACTGAATGTGCATCAAAGTCAAGTTAAAGCACTTCATGTGTACTGCTTAATTCTGCCAAATGAAAACTTGTACAAAATGGAATATTAAAAAAGCCATTAGCCATAAAAATAAATGACAGGGACTTGGGGAACCCATTCATTGAAGATTTATATATCACCTGGATTCAAAATTCACAGAATTTACACACACACACAAAACTACAGGAGTTTTATGAATACCTGACTCCCCAAATCCCAGATGTACAGTTTGTAATCTGTTTGCCCATATCTCTGCACCTAAAGGATGCCCAAAACAATAGAGGATTAGGATTCAAAATGAGGAAGTATATATTTTTAAAGGGCAAACATAGAAAGCCTATATAAAAATAAATGTAGAGTTTGGCAGCAGAACGAAATCTATTCCTTCCTGTCTACATGAGCACCTATCTCAGGATTACAGCACATAACCCCATGCTAGACTAGTGGTGAATGTGTGGGAATTTACAAACACAGCATCCAGGCTTCCTCATGTTTCTATGCCAACTTTGTAGCCTGTTCAAAAACCAAGGGAGAACCATCTGTAGTATATAAGAGGCACAGAGGCACTAACTGTGAATGAGCATAAGCATCCTTCATGGCAGAAGTCATAGCAGAAGCCCAGTTCAATGCAGCTACGATCTGGATGGGGGGAAGTAAAAGAAGGTCTGTATACCATGTGTCATATTGGGCATGTTCACACATGTCCCACCACATGTAGAGAGCAGAAGGACTTAACCCTAGTTCTAAAACTATGCCCACATAAGCCTACCACAACAGTCAGTTTTATTTTGCTGTTAACACATATTATTTATCTTCTTAGAAAATGAATGTGATGCAAACAAGCATTTCAGAAACAGATTCAAATACTAAGACTGCTGAAGTTGTCTCCTATGCAGCTTTTCCATAATAACAATGAGCTATCAGAGAAATTGAGTAATCACAAACTGAGGGATAACGTTTTAGGTATAGAGAGCAATTACAGTATGGACAAATAAACTGGATGCAGTAAGCTAGGCTGTGATATTGCAACACTACAGCTACTCTGTGCTAATTCCCCATGCACATGTTCTTTACTATGGAGTAAGTTATCTTATACTTACTATGAGTTAAGAGAAATCAAGCCTGCAGTTTCCACTGCAGTGCTGCCAGTTCATATTTTCTCTTATAGATGCAGTTACCTGTCTGCCTACCCATCTACATTACAGAATTAAATAAGAGATAATTTCTGTATCAAAAGAAACTATACCAAGGAAAAATTAAAAGGCAGAAGCTTTTAAAACACTAAACTATTTTTAAAATAAATGAATATTCTGTGGAACTTACTGCTGTGTGCTATCGGCCAGATTGAGAGTTTGGCAAGCCTAAAACAAAGAATGGAATATTTACACAAAGATAACTTCCACAGCTACAATAAGCTCTAGATACTCCAAAAAGACACAGACTGTGCAATGTCAACAGGAATATGAACCTTTTTATGTAGGTACCTAAGTGTCTGTGAGATTCAGGTCTCAGGCAAGATAAGATTTACAAATACTACCAACTCACRCACTTTCTGGATTAAGGGAGAGCTGTTTCCTAAACCAGTTCTAGGAGTTCACACTTTTCACTTTGATTGTAATACTGTTACCCTGTTTCTGACAACAGCCAAACTAGAAGAACCATCAGTGTGGCATGTAAGTCCCTGAAAAGCCTGTCTCAGCAATTCACCAGCGACTGGCCTTCGCCAAACCAAGCGCTGGACTTCGCTGAACCAAAGGCAGCAGCATTTTCCAGCCTGGCAGAAACCTACCCGGGCTGAAAATCACCAGCCAGCCGCAGGTGTGACTGTATTTGTTAGCTAGATGCACGTTTTTTTGTTTCCTGTTCAAGTTAATAAAGTAAGTAAATGCTTATATTAGAAGACTTCAAAGTCTCTGAACATGGTATCCTAACTAGGAAAAGCTGCATAAAAACCCCAGAGGAAAAGGACAAACGTCACTGTGTGTTTTTACAAAATGAGGCTTGGGGCTGTTGAAACATTTATGATTCTTGAGTAGCTATCTGAATCTGGCAAAACAAGTGTGCTATGCATAACTCTCCATTAAATACACAGCTTCAGCAAAAACGCTACTCTAATTTACTTTCCCAAAGTAGCTCACTTTGAATAGGAAGTGTTTGCTATAAAAGAAAAATTTATTACATATTAACTCTTACTTTCTTAAAATTCTTCATTTCTGAGACGTTAGCAGAAGTGCGAAGATATGCACCTAAGAAAGCAATTCAGCAGCAAGGCAACCGACCCTCTCCAGTAGTAGGTAGGCTCTTTCAATAGTTATTCCAACAGGAAAAGAACACTACTGGAATCATCATATCCTAAATAGCACAAGCATAAACAGCTTCTCACCAGCAGTCAGCAGGATTTGCAGAAGGAGACAAAAGCAAAGGCAAGTTCAATTCAACAGATTTTGGAAATTAAGAAAGTTTTACTTAATTTTAAATTTTCAGGAGCAGCAGATGGGATATGCTGCTCCAACAGGTCAGGCTATTCAATCACAGTTGAGAAAACAAACTGCTTAACTTTCAAAAGCTTTCATTATTAATTTAACTCTGTTCTCACTGAAGTCAGTGGAAACTGCTAACAAGTTTGAGCAGGAGGAGAGTCAGACCAGCCTTGAGCAATATGAGATATTAGATCTTCAACCTCTGCCACTCTGGCCGTTGTTTTATATTCACATATACGTGTACATGGATGTTTCTTGCCTTCTCTTTCATTCCAAAACACATATATGAATGCACTCACAAACACAACATTTGAAATTAAAATTTTAAGTACTCATGTGACTTCTACCAGTATTCATTTCTCCCATTCAGGAAAAAAAACCCAAAAACAAGAACTGTACACCACTCTACTTCAACCACTTTGTGGATAGTCCAGAAAATGCTATAACTGTGGATTTCAGAAAGCATATCTTCTATGCTATACATATATATTTGTCCCATAACATTGCTCATACCTCCACAATTTGGAAAATAGCCCTTCAATATCTCAGAAGAATATATCTGTTCTTACAACAGGTGCAATGCCAATTAAGCTGTCAGGAAAGGTAAGCAGTTACGTGTATGAGTTCCAACAAAACTGCTGGGGTAAGACAGACCGTTCAGAACAGCACCCATCCTACCTGCCCACTGACTTGTTTTATGGAATAAAACATCTGCGCTCAGCCATGCTGGGATCCATGTTCAGATCTCTGAATTTGAAGCAACATAAACAAAACTCTACGTGAGTTTATTACAAGGGCTTCTGAGAAAAGGAAACGGTTGTGTGTAACAAGCAAGTACTTCTGTGAAAAATCCAGAATAGTCATCTCTAGGGGATGCTCTTGCTAGAGAATGAAGCCTTTGCCCTATTACGATCCCTCACAGGAAGAGTGAGGTTAAAAAAATTTGTAAGTCTCAGGCAATCAGTATCTACCGACTACTCAACAGTTTTTCAACCTCGGCTCTTTCAAAACCCGTAACAATGACATAGACATGTAGAGGTCCCCTAGGCAAACACTCCCTAGACAGTTTTGCTCAGGTCCACATATCAGAATACCAGTTTCTCAGAACAGGTCCCTTCTCTGTCCCTTTTTCTGCCCTGTGTCATACTTCTCGGGCAGTCTCTGTCTCTCTGTATCTCTCTCTCTCCCACTATTATGCTCTGAGAACAGTGTCACTCAGAATTGCTGCTCTGGTCATCAAGGTAAGTGCTAAACCACCAGATTCCCTTATGGCATAAGCATGACTTTCCATACATTCATGTGTTCTCCAGCTTTGCGGTTACTCCCTCATGTGTAATGGCAAAAGCCAGCAAACAAGTAGGTTTTGACAAGATTTCCACATACAGTTCTTTTTTAGACAGCACAAGACCCTCACATAAATATATATATACACACACACACACACGCATGAATGTGCACACACACACACCCACACACAAAGACATTAGAAATCTATACGCATTTCCCTTTCCTGAACCTCTTTCTGGGCTCAGGTCTCATAGGTCAGGTCTCTTTCACATATGTACTTTCTCAGTATCCAACACTTTCTCTACCAGTTCAGTTATTTTTTGGAACGTGTTTTTCCCTTTTTCCTCCAAATCAGTTGCTCGTCCTTGAGGGGCTGCGCAATCAATTTCCTTCCTCATATCTTTCACTCCTTCTTTCGAGCTTTCTTTAAAATGGTTTCTGTAATTTATAATCCTCAGCCATCTTTGCCAGCTGGTGTCCTTATTGGAACGAGGGACTCAAAACAGTATCCAGTACAGAAACACAAAACCAACCAGGATTCATGCATTTTATATACACAGATTACCCAAGTCTTCATTTTCCAATAAATCTATGCAGTTCACAGTTTCTTACAGTTACCTTTGCTTTGCAAAGAAAACGGTTCAGTGAAGATTAGCCCTGTGAGTGTGTGCACACATTTGGGTACTGCCTGGCTCCACTGCTCAGACTATAACATTCAACATCAAAACTGAAGTAAACATAAGTCATTTCCAAGTTTCTCCAAGACGGCCATTTGTGTCACAAAACCTTTTCCATTAACTTCCAGACATTTGTAGCAAGCATTTAAAGTTGATTTTGCTTACATCGGCTATATCCTGTTAAAGGCAGCGAAAGGAAGAGAATCAAAAGCCCGTCTCTAAACAGACTAATCTTTGATTAATATTGGGCAGTTCTTTAGAGGTTAGAATCTCAGCCAAATATGTGACTTTGGAATTAGAATTGTATAACAAGATTAAAAAGGGGGTGGGCTACGATAATAAAAGAACAGAGAAGATGTTAGAAAAGTTAGATTTTTTTTTAAGGTGTAAAATGTCAATTTTAGTGTTAGGATTTCAGAGGTCAATAAGTCATAGTACATTTTGTATACTCACAGTAGTTTATTGCTAAAATCAATTGGAGCTTAAAATGCTACACAGGTATTTTTGGACTCTGGACACCTATTTGGTAGGTAGGCAAGTTACTCGTACTACAGATGAGTAAAATGAGGCACAGAAGTTGATGTTCTCGGCTAGAGTGAAACAGTATTAAGCAAATCTGCTTTAAAAAACACATGAAGTACTTCACTCAGAAATTATTGTTGATGAAAATCAAGTACCTAATTATAATCAAGTAGTAACAAGTTAAGCTATCATGTGAGAGTAAAAGTGAGATATACACCGAAAATTGCAGGCTTGTTTTCTGGATCCAATATATACGTGCTCGCAGTACTTTCCAAACTATGAGTGAGTAAAGCACTGAAAGTAAAGTATTATCTTAAGTCAGGAAATACATCTTATAGTAGATTATTTACCCAGTGCAGTCATCCTATGAAATCAGAATACATCCTTAAAACTGCCATGTGGCCATGCTTTGCCATCAGCTAAAGACTTCTTATTGAAATCTAGCAGATCTTTAAAACTATTATACAATGTCTACTTCAAACATCAGCTTTCGCTATGGACCCAATCCTGTAAGGTGCTGAGTGCCCTCAGTTGCCATTTGACATTCACTGATTACAATGTCACACCTGATTGATAAAAGCCTCAGGACAAGTCATAAATTTATTTAGGATGAGTAAGAGCAAAAGGAAAAGAGCAAAACATAATTGAAAATCGGTGTAGTTTCTGACACATTGGGCAGTAGCACTTTCTTTCATTCCACTGCACTGATGGAAAGTGGCCTAACAAATAAAGAGGAAGAAAATAGGACTCTCTCAGGTGAAAGTTCCATACTATGTAGTCATTGATTTCCTTCTCAGAGCACTACACTGACAACAAAATCTCTTTAAGTTAGTAAATATTAAGGAAAAGGAAGAATGCCTTTTTTTTTTTCTTTTGACAGTTATACAATATCTAGGCATAATGGGAATAATGGACACTGATATTATTTCATGACAAGCTGTACCAACAGCGGAGAAGTCACCATATCTGTAATGCATAGTAAAAAAAAAAGCTAGATTGTTTAGGAGTGGCACAAAGAGGGAGGGAGTTGTCTTAACTGTAAGAGGTTGTTTGCACATACTATGAACACAATTCATCTCATTATGTTACATCATAATACATAAGAAAATTTAGCAGGAGTATGTCAGTAAAGATGACATCAGCCTTTTATACCTGTTTTTTGCATATTGTGGTCCTGAAAGTATCATCTTCTCTATTGTCCAGAATAATCAACTATTACTAACAAATTGTGTTTACATTCTAATATAATCAAATGGAAAAGTCTCAGAAAGCTCATCCCCATAAAAAATAGGGCACAGTTTAACGGATTTTCAAGGCTAGAAGGCATCATTAGATCATTTAATCTGACCTCCTACACCACACAAAACTTAAAATGTCATACAGTTCTCCTTGTGCTAAGTCAAATAACTTAGACAAAATACCACTAGCTGACTGCACATCTGCTCCACCCTCTCAGAACTGTACTTCCATAGATGTACAGAAAAATATGCATGCTACCAAAAGCTGGAAATGAAAGATTTTAATCCAAAACAGTAGCAATTCTTCCTCTACAGCAAAATACAATTTGTTTCGTACAAGTAGTTATTTTGCAGCCAGCACTAATGAGACCACTCATTATTGCAGCCTGTGCAATTTCTCCCCCAAGTTGTACCCAACAGTGACTGAGAGCCCAAGGATACAAGAATTAGAGCTGTAGTGTCTCTAGCTCATGATTCTTGTTACGTAGCACCAGAATTTGCTTCATTCAGGGGAAACAGCGGAGTTGCCACAGCTTGTGGACATTCATTTAAGCTTCAAGCAGCAGATAAGTTGGCCCAACTAATGATGTATTATACCAACAGAATGATCTTTCGCTAATTGTTCATGTGTCATACTGACAGTAGGAGAGTAAAGAAGGAAAAGCAGTGGCACGAGAACAAAGTTGACAAAAGGCCTGAGAGCAAATGTTGTCCAATGTTAATCATGAGGCCATAAATATGCGAAAAATTTTGACTGGAGAACTTTTATTGGTTACTGAAAAGAATATTTTTTTCCTCTTTCTCCATCCCAAGTTTTGACACTAGTTTAACTCAGAATTTCAAGACTGGTAAATTTTTAAGTAGATGGGCATGCCTCTTAACAAACTGACTTCACAGCAATTGCCTGCAAATACCCATGGTGCTTAGTGGCTGGGAAATGGGAGGAATCAAATGTTAAAAAACAAGTCGTCACGTATTGTCTTCAGTAAGAAAATCTCTAGCCATATTCATCAGTGAATTTGAAGAGAAGGATGTAAGACATGTTTTTCTTAGGAACATACAGATGGTCAATGATGGAGTTTGCACGTTGCATTTCTTCAAGCCCCTCTTTTGTACTCAATATTTGACGCTAATAGTGAACCATTAAGTGTATCTATGTTATATGAATGGTAAATATGATTAATGAAACCGACTCAAAAATCTGTAGTTAGGATCTGGGGGGTTTAATTATTAAATTACTGTTTTTTAAACTGTTAAAGAACTTTATCAGTGTTTTATCTATTAGCAAAGTAGATCTTCAGGAATAAAAAAGTTACGAAGGCTGACATTAAATCAATTTGAGAACAACACTACTGGTAGCGGGTAGGGGGTTTTCAGGTTTACACTTTAACTGCATTAAAGAATTCTGAAGAAACAAAAAAAAGATTTAAAATTTTTTTCAAAATAGCTTCAGAATGCAGCATAACCCAACTTTTCTAATACTTCCGCCGTAAGCAGTGTTGAAAGCTAACTTTCCCTTTTAGTATGACAGGTAGAATTGTCACTTAGACCATCAAGCCATTAAAACAGTTTTTAAAAAGTATTTTGTAGATTCCATAACACTAGCATTCTAGATAATTTTCCAGTGCCTTTTCAATCAAGAACATCTGGCTAAAATTCCACTATCTGACCTTTCGATTAATGGCCCTGCCTCTTGCCTGTCATACTAATACAGAGTTTGGGGAATAGTTAGGATTCATCTGGAAGCGATATAATTTCTGCCTTTGTCTTTCTTTTCTGGACGCTAATGGCTTTTTGTCAGTCCTCTTCACTCAATGTATGACACATAGCAATTCTAGTTAAGTTGTCCATTAACTTCAAGCATTATGACAAGAACAAAGCAACTTCTTAAAGAAGCTGAGTTTAGCTATATAGATTAAATTTCTACAAATCCTTTGCTTATAAGGTGCTGCTTTCAATTGTGACTAATGTTTATCTGAGTGCAACAGTATCCATTACTAATTAAAACAGGCTGCTTAAACAAATATAAAAGGTCACAAGGGCTGTAGATTCAATGTATTAGTGTTCCTGTTTTGTTTCTCTCTGTTTTACTGTCTTATGATTTGGGTTTTTTTTCTTCAAGTTATCTATTTTTCTAAGCAAGAACTGCAGAAAACAAATCAACAAGCAGAAAGCCACAATAGGTGGTCTGAAGTCCAAGGCCTCAGTGTGGCACTAAATGCTACTTCCTTAAGATCATGCAGTATACAGTGTTCTATAGCAGACACAAGCAGAAATTAATACATTCATTTCTATGGAGACTTTCAGGTCCAAAGTTACAAACTACTAGGGGAAATAGATTCTGTCAGGAAAACTGACACATGTAGTTCTGCAAGCCTTTCAAAAATGTTTCTTCTGTTTAAATATTTATCACTGAGGTACAAATAAAATATCTGTAACATCCTATAAAAATAATGTGCATTGGATGACTTTTAGAAATATGTTTGACTGTACAATATTTTACTCAGTTCTACCAATCAGACATCTGGTCATGTCTGCAGTAAGGCTGCGATACAAAGCATTTCAGTTCCAGTTTTATGCCTTATACAGTTCTAAATAAAAAGGAATTTCTTATCCCTTATCACTAGGTCACCAATCAGAGAGGAAGTTTCTAGGAGTTGCAGAGAGGTTTGAGAAGTGGAGCTATCTTTGCTGGAGCTTCTTTTAGCCAGATAACACATTAGGGTATCATTTGAATTTAGGTTACATTTAGGCCTATGTGGCAAAGGTATTTTACTCAGTTCTAACTCAACTGTATGTTTGGTCTGATTCAGTTCTGGTTGARGTTAACAGCAGTTTGCCTCTTCCCTATCCAAATTTTCCTAGGACCAGCCATGCCTATGAAATTACACTTGTAGCCATGCTTTTCTGTGTCCCCCAGTGATGTGAGGTCTATCTTAAGCCATGGGCACAGGCACACAGCCTAAAAACAAAGCCTGACAGGGGAATGGTAATCTTCTATTTGAAATTGTATTTTGCATAGGGTTTTTTGGATACAAAGGTCTGTATTACCTGGTATTTCCAGATCTCCCTGAGCCTCCTTCTTTGGTTTCTCACCTTGGGCTAGACCAAGAGTAATGAGGCAGCTATGCTCTAGTCTCCACATCACCTTGTCTTCCATTCCCAAATGTCTAAAATCATTCAAGATCTCACTTCAGCTGAGCCAATCTGCAAAACAATGAATAAAACAAACTTTGGTCATAAATAATATGCAACCTTGACAAAAAATAATTATTTTTATGACCAGAACTATCCAGCTATAGCAGAGGACACTGCAGTGTCCAAAAAAGAGAAGGCAACTTTCATAAGTCTTTAAAACGTAATGAAACTCTAAACTAAGTCTCAAACCACGAACCTGTTGTGCTTGAACTTGAATGACTTCTCACTCTATCGTATGCCAAACAACATTCAGGAGATGCCTTATTTCAGAATAGACTAAAATTATATACAGCAACATCTGTGTGTGTGTGCACCGTGCTGCACATTCTGCCGTTTCTCTCTTGCCAGCCCTTCATCTGAACCCCTTCCCTCAGAGGGTGACAGGCAGTGCATTAGTGTACTGTTAGCTTGCTCTTCAGTGAGCAATCATCTCCCTCTGATGTGTGTGTCTTAGGGCACCTTCAATGAAAAGTACTTACCTGTTCCCCAGAGTGCTGCCCTTTCTTTCTTCATCCTCTCAGATTAAAAAAAAAAAAAAAGCTGAGTCATATTAAGGATTGAGAAGGAACTGGTCAGGTGAGTGAGAACCAACAGAAAGAACCTGTTTTCCCTGATCCCTGGACCTCTCTGTTAATCTGAATCCCACAGATGAAAATAACTTGCTGGGTACATTTCAGGCAAGGCCCCACGCTCAACAAGGTTCAGCTGCAGAGTGCAAGGTTGGTGGTGGAAGGGGAGAGAGAAAGGTAGTGTTGTTTGTGGCAAGGACAGCTGAGAAAAAAAAAGCTGTCACACACCTGATGTACCACCAGCACTCGAAGTGCTCAACTTTGTACAGGCTGATATCTCAGGCGCCATTAAGTCAGGGGAACAGCAGATAGAAAATTCTCCAAAAACTTCTGTGTCAGTTATTTGGCATTATGGATATCATCTTCTAGGTGAATCTAGACTCACAGGCTCAGATATCAAAATAAACACTGAAATAGCCTTGTACAACCTGCTAAAAAGCTATGTGGTTTCATCCTTTTACTGACTTCCTTCTAATGGTCAGTGCAGTCTTATCAGAACTGCTTTTGGATTAAGTTTGCCTGTCAGATGACAGAGCAATGCTGCCCTGGTGACCCAGGCTAACAAGAGGCGGTGAGCTGAAGCTCCCACAGAAAGGTATGGCAAGCAGAAARGAATCTGCACGAGGCTCTGGGAGGCTGCAGAATCCCCGTGGATTCTTACCGCTCAGCTCTCTTCCCTCCTACGTCAGATCAATCCAGTAAGAGCTACTTGAATCACTCGCTGACACTGTATTTTCCAGGTGGGTTGCCTGCCTCTCCATCTGTCTCGCACGCATTCAGTCCATCCACTCAGGTAGTTCACCGCCTGCTGAGGAGGTCTAGCCTGCACATGCCTGCATGTCCATTTAGCTTGTCCATGCCTTGGACACATTTACTTTAGATTGCTGAAGAAAGACTAAACATGATTGTCTCCCTAACCACATCTAACCACACCACAGATTTCCAGTTTGAACCCCATTACCAATAGCTATGTGAGGATTTGAGAATGCACAAGCTTTTGAAGTCCCCATTTCTTAATTGTGGGATAGAATCAACCCCCTGTTGTCACCTCTCTTTCATCTTCATAGTAGTGTGGCTATGTAGTGCATGACAACACTTTATTATATACACAGACAATGCAGCTGTGTAATAATGTTAGCTTTGTCCTTCAGCGCAAAATCATTTCTCTCTAATGTGTGTGTCTTAGGACTCATAACACTGAGATATCTGAAAATGCTGATTCTTTGTCATTTTGCCAAGTTCTGCAGACTTGTAGCATTCATTTAAAAAATTTGATTCAAGCATCTGCACTGAACACAGAATTCACAACAAGAACAACAAAAAGAGACATTCGTTTGATGGTACAACTTTACTGCTTTGTGCAACCGGTCACTGCAGCTCAGAGTCACTGACAAGGGATTACACTAAAGGCTACTCCTTCGTCTTCTATATGTAACTAGACAGATTATACTAAAAGGCTACTCTTTGGTTTTCTGTACGTAACTAGACAATTTCCATTTAAGACAAAGACCTAAATTTCAAGGGAAAAGACATCTAATTCTTAAGGTTAGTTACATGCTTAAATGCCTTAAAGAATTCCAGACGTTAAAGTTAGGAAAAGGAATTGTTGGTTTTTTTTTAAAAAAAGTGTGTGTGCCTGTGGCGGGGGGGGAGATTTTAAAAATGCAATGAGCCACAGAGCATTTTTCAAAGCAAAATGCTTTCATGTCACCTTTGAGGAGTATATATTTGTGTATGCGTATGTCCATACAGACATACACACTGAAATTAAGGCTACTTGCTCTCATCTGCTCTGATGCAGCTCTTTCTGATACCATAATTGAGGGAATGTAATAGAAGGAAATCACACTAGCTGAGATAGATGACTCATGTTCAGATGATTTTGGTAAGTGAGTCAGGGAGAAATAGAAGGGTGAATTACAATGTAATGACAGAAATCAGTTTTTATGTGAAAAATCAGATGATGGATTTATATGACACAAGAGCATTATCCAAAATCACTCTGTAACATGGGAAGGTGGCTACATTATAGGCTGAAGGAGAAGTTGGCAGTGATAGACATTGATATTAAACGCACAGGAGAGTAAAAAGACATTTTCCAGGTCTAGTAGAAGCTAACAAAACATTACATACAGACACCATTCAAAGGAACCAGCATGAGCTGCATGGACAATGAAACCCCGTGTTCTACCAACATACAACATCTTATCTTAAATGTTCCTAACAATGTAGTTTATCATGAAATGTGAGGCTCATAAAAAGCTGAATGGAACTACTATAACATTGTCTATAACCTAACTGTGACTAAACAGAGAGCTGATAACACTTCCTTCTGATTATACAGTGTCTGCATAAATTAAAGAATGATAATTATGTCAGGAGCTACACATTAGTGAAACTGATTTTAATATATTGTGAAGTATATTGGTACTATTTACTATTAATCAACGTACATAAAAACTTTGCTTACTCTTGTTTTGCTTCCAGCATGCTGTGTATATTAACCTGTCCAACTTTACATCCTAACCAATTGTGACTATTACATCCATATAATTTATCAGATTTAAAAAAAATTTAAACTCAAGCAACACCTTTCCATATGGCCAATTAGTGAAGTCATAAAATGCAGCAAATATATGATGCTGTATTGAACATCTGTGCTGGTTATCCTATGGGAATTTTTAATAAAGGACCAAACAGCATATTGATGTTAATTCTATGTTACCGGGACTTTAAATAAAAAACTAAAATAAATAGCATCCATTAAACTGATCATACTGTTGTAACTCAAATTGTGTTTATTATGCTAATGGAACATGAAATTAAGAAAAAGACCTTTATGCCAGTGGAATTAATTAATGAGCTTTATGAAGGCATTGGGATGTAATTTATTTCTAGATAAGTAAGTCTAATTTGCAGTTCCATGGGTCTCTGCAATGCTGATTGTAATAGTTATTCCTGCAGATGTGCTGCTCACAGCATGTCTTTCCATTAGAACTGAACACCTCATTATATAAACTGTACCTAATTAAACATAATACAGTGGTGACTTGTTAAACTGGCCTTTTTAAGTCAGCAGCTGCCTAAACTAATAATACCGTACACAAGATTTATATCATCTACCATATAATACTGATATTAAAATATACTGCCCAAGGGATTGATAACTAATTTACCAGTATGTAACAGGTACACTTCAGATCCTACAATGGAGGTTAAAGACTACTAGCCTATAAAAATCAAATGAATTCAAGTGTATTTGGAGTTCTTAATAATTATGAAAGTTTTTTAAATAACTGTGTTCTTTTTAACAGGTTATTTTAAAAAACAAAATCAGAGAATAACTCCTGTCCTATGTCCTTTCTCCATATCTGACGAGCTGTTTTTCTTAAATGGTCGGTATTATTGCAGTATCTGAACACAATTAGATATGTGCAGGCTCATTTTATTTCAGGCAAACCTAACAAAGAAACCCCTAAAAACAGATCCAACTCTTCCTTGAACTTTGAAAGTTTGATTCTGGGACTACTCTAGGACATGTCCGTCCTTCCACCAAAATGTAAATGTATCGCATATTCAAAAGTATGGCAGTCTGTCCCCATGAAGTCTGCTTATTTCAGTCAAAAAATCAGACAGTCGGAAATATATTGAGAACACGTTGATTCTCTCATGAGATAAGATAGGAATATTCAAAAACTACACAAGAACAGATTTTGAACAAACAACGTTTGACCCCGAAAACTTTCACATTACATATACACTTTCTGGTTTAAGATTTGTTTTCTGCTGCTCTCTTCTCCAAACGCTGAATGCCCTGCCATTTTGAGTTGCAGCGCAGAGTGGCGTGCGCATGAACTCCCTGCCGCCGCTCTTGCCGTTTTGCTGATCTCCGTACGAGGCAGACATGCTGTGCTGCAGCTCTCCGAGGGGAACGCTGCAGCCGTCGCAGTCGCCCTCCAAAAGTCGCGATCCTGCCCCACCTGCCGCCCGCTCTTGCTCTTTCCCGATGCGGAGCCAGGGGAAGCCACGTGCTCGGCCCTGCCTCTTGCTGCCACTTCTCCTCTGAACCACAAAGAAAATGAGACTCCAGTCCTAAACATCTTTTCACATCTGTTGTTCCAAGCAATAAACTTAAGCACATGCTTAAATTTAGTCAAAGACTTAAGTCCATCAACACCAAGTACCAAGACAAATTCAAAGTTAAGAAATGTTGAAACGTTTACTCAGTCAGGACTTCAGCTTCCCCACAATATTCACTCTCTTGTACAACCTTTTCTTGCCCATAGAAGCTAGAAAACRCAAAGAAAAGGAAAAGTGACGATATTACTTGAAGACCATCACTCAGACTCTTTTCAAGTTTGGGGGGAAAAGATTCAGATTTGCTCTGAACCGCTTTCCCTGTCTTACTGACCACATTACAAAAAGACGGTGCTTTTAAATCAGCCATTACTTTATCTCTGTTTTCAGTAAGCTGTGACAATCTAACCACAACCCTTTTCTATAGACAACTACTCTGATAGCAAACCCTGTCACTCTCATAAACCTTAATATCTGCAGCGTCATACTTTACTTTCAAGGATTCTTAGTAAAGACAGTTTGACAGCGTCCGCTCTCTTGCCAGAATCCCAATATCATTCTGAAGTGTAGTCTGAAATATATGAATTATCTGCAAATTAAAGTAAAATTACAGTTTATGCTAGAGTTACACATTCCCAGAAAAAGGACCTGTCTTGACTTAAATGAAGCAAAACAAGTAACAGAACCAGGCGCAACTTTATTTCATTGGCAGAAAAAATACAGCAGGCCTCCCAACTGAAACAGCTTGTACACAACCGGCTCGTCCTACCGACAGACCAGGGTTGTCAGGGCAGAGCCGAGAGTGGCCTCTGAAGGAACGTGGATAAGGAATACAACAGGTTTTTGCATGAGATCCTGTGATTAGAAGCAAAGCCTGTAGGAGAAATAGCTACAAATGTAGAAATTGCACCATAACATTCTGTTTGACCACTGCCTTCACCAAGGCTGCATTTTAATCTCCTGGTTGTCATCATTTACTTCATGCTTTTAAGAGAGAGTCCTCCAATTACTACCCAAAGTATTTAATTCTTGCTCTGCAATGTCATAGCTTGGGATCTTTATTGTAAAATCCTTTATTATAAAATTTCTGGACTAAAACCACTCTCTTTAAAAAATGGTATTGTTTAAATTCAAAAACAGACCTGTTTTTGATAGAAGTCCTATTTAACTTTGTAATCTCTCAGTAATCAAATATGAAATATAACAGAACAGCAACATAATTTGATGTGAGAGTAGAATTTAACAGAATCAATCCTGATCATGAGCACCATGGGTCCATGATAATTATTATTTTTAATTAAAGTATTCCAGATATGAACTAATTTTCTTTGCTCACTACTTTTATTGTATCACTTGATTTGAAATGGGAACAGTGAACACTTTGAAAAAGGGTTGACAGAGTGTCTTGTTTCACAACAGATCCAGGATACTTCTGCATCCTCTGCCAAAATGCGTTTTAGTAACTTACCACAGCTGAACTCCTCCATGACTTATCACAGATAGCCTCTGCTTCTTAAAGCAACTCAAAACTACAAAAATATTTTCCCTGTACCTTCAGTACTAAAAACACGCAACAATCTCACCAAAGACTTCATCAGATCTAGAGAACTGGCTACGTGTTGGATCTTGAACTTGACAAGCATTTTCGAATATGAAGTTATTTTAAAATTAGCAATCCTTATCTGTTTCTCAAAATAGAAGACAAAAATCCTGTCATTATGCTCCCCAACTACATACCAAAATAAAAAATATTAAAGATAAACAGAAGTCCAAAAAAATATAAACTTCTTTTACAGGATCAATAGAAAGTTTATGAAATTAATTCAAATTTCAATTATTTTATTCTACCGTTTTTCATTATGGAGCTGTTTTACACTTTCTTACTCTGAGTCTGGAGAAAAAAATTCAAAAAAACAAGGGTGGCTTCACAAGCTTACTACTGTGGCCGAGTTTCTCAGGTTCATTTACAGATTCAGGAAATCAATGAAATTGAGTGAAATATCAACATATTTTGATGCTCACATGAGCTGAACTTCCCAAGCCCTTCAGGGAAAGTGACTCACAACTGGTATGATCTCACAGGGGCCCGAGAATACTGGCCTGAGAGTTGTACTATCTACCTAACTTCTTTGACAATTAAGGACTATGCACACAAGCAATTATCCTGGAAGCAATAAAAAGACCTTAGACCATCACTTGTAGCTGATCTTCAGCCTTCTTGGAAGAAAAAGGAGGACAAACACCTGGGACCAAATAAAGACTCTCAGCAACATTTCTGGCTCAGGGAAACAAAAAACTTGCAATAATATGATCAGCAAAAAAGAAAAAGTTCTTTATTAAAGACCTAACCAAGAAACAGTTTTTGTTTAAGCAAATTGCTGCTAGTATGAAGTCAAAAGAAGCTGCTACCATAAAGCCAAAAGAAGCTGTTGGGTGAAAGAAAACGTTCTGAAGTTACTCATGTCGTTCCTTTCAAACCAAATGCAGAAGGTTATTGTCAGCTGTTTTGCCAAAGACTTTATTCACAGATTCTCTAAAACACTAATCGTCTTCCTGGAATTATTCACTATATACAAAGAGTAATTTAAATAATTATTATGATACCATCACCTGAAATAGCAGCATCAAATGGTGATTTGGGACAATTACAGGAAATAAAAATAGCAGCTTCTTCCAAATATCTCTAGACTTATTCAAAATCTGTGTCTGGGTGAAGGGAAGCCTCCTAAATCGACCCCCAGGCAACAGGAAAATCAGAGAAAAGTTCCATCCACTGATGTCTCACACTATCACTTCTCCTCGAATAGGACAATCATTTTTTAAAACCCTGAATTTTTTTTTTCTAATGACTGGGGAGGAAAAGAGAAAATAAGGAATATGCGCACATTATTTCTAGTTCATTCTCTTGCCAAAACTTGGGTTTTGTAGCACAGTGAGGTCACAACCACTCCCTGACAGAACAGAAGAGATCTGACAAGTTTGTTGATTGCTGACTAAGTTACAGCACTAAAATTTTTCCAATTATAACAATATTTTCATGATTTGCAAGGTCCATTTCCATTCCTCATGTGCATAACTGTAAAGAACACTAATGCAATGTAGTGAGTAGGATTCAGACAGTCGATTCTGCTCCCATCAGCGACAGAAATCTCCACTGACTTCAATGTAAATGGAATCAGGCCCTTCATGTACGTATTAAAAAAAGCAGACATTCCTATCTTAATATTTTCCGAATGCAGGCTTTTGATGGGACAAAGGAGATAAGACAATCTGATAAAAGTAACATGAAAGCATATTATTATCTATACTATCTCTATTATAAGACATAAAAAAACTCTATAGTGTATATATATATTACTATAAGCTGCAATGAAAGTTGACCTGGTTTCTAGAGGGCAGTTTTTTAAGTATGATGCTGCAGCAGTTTTCAATGACATACATTTCTACAACATTTCTCATGCCACTGAAAATTAGATATGTCTGCAAACTACAATATAAATGCAGCAGAATTTTATCTTATCCCTTCTTGGCTGCTAGCTATAAAGTAAGTGTTTCAATATTATTTTCTATATAAGCATGAATCACTAAGGCTCTTCAGAATTTTTTTAGAAGACAGACATTATTATTTTTGTCATTGTCATTAACAACAAGAAATATCACTACTTTTTAATTCCAAGTTGTCTTTCTTCCCTCTCTGGAGGTTCCCACACAGAATCACCCTAGAATGCATTTTAAAAGCACAGGCATTTTGAGTTAGATTTCCCCAACTTCATTACCAAATTCTCATAGTACCAAGGTGCAGAGCAGTGAAAAATGCACAGAAGGAAACATAATCCCCACAACTAAGGGGAACTCCCGTTCAGTGAGTGACAAATCAGCAGTGGAAGATAGTAGGGTGGTTTCTGCACGTTCAGCAGGGCTTCGTGGAGAAGAGACTTAGGCTGTTCTCACTCAGATGTCCCCAGGAGATATAGGGTAGTCCTAGCACAATCAGGTGACATTTTTTTCAAGGCCCAGAACACACTGCACTGAATTAAAATCTAATACATTAGGAACTGTATTAGAGTAGTACTTAGTGACTTCAGCTATGCATATTTGATGTGCTCTGGAGAGTTTAAACTCCACAGGGAATGACTTACACAGGGTGGGAAAAAAGGAATGTTATTGACTGAATGAACAGGGAGTTGAGTCAGGAAGTTTTCACAGAAAGCTGTACTGTGCTACTGGATGACTACACTGTGCGAGGGAACCCCCAGCCAACTAGATCCCAAGATAACACTGCTTCTTGCCAAACACTTCCTAGTCTCCAGCCTGCATCAATTACTGGAACACACCTCATAAGACCCAATGTAAGTAGTGTTAGCAAAGTTATTTTTCTTGAAACAGAGACAATCACGAATTCAACATATAACTTAAGGGAAAGGCAGTTAGTGGGAGAAGGTGAAAGAAAAAAATGCAAGAATGCCTTTGATTCATCCTTTCTGTGCATACTGAGCCAGATTCGTAGCCAATGCATAGCCTCATTTTTCCATTCATACCTATTTAGCTATGATATTCTCTACAACTGGCATGTTTAGCAGCAGGGCTAAGAACAAACTTGTAGATCCAGCCTTAGTACTTTCCAAACCCCTGCACAAGTACGTAAGATGGCAAAGGGTCATAGAGCTGCCCACATTTCTACCCTTTGCCCAACCACATCACTACACATCACCCATGAGCTGAAGATGTGCTCCAGTCACCAAGGTAGCTGTCAGGCCTAAGGCTTGCGGACTAGTGCAACAGCTCGGTTAAAACTAGAAATGCATGCACAAATTCTGACCTCCAGTGAAAAAAAGAATGCATATCTGTGCTCCTTTTTTGCTTTATTGGTTTCCCACCAAATCTGCTAATTTCACTATACTTTTTCTGACTTACTCCAAATTCACAACTTCTGAATAATCACATTTGCAGCTCTGCTAATTTTGCTGCTTTGGGAACATAGCAAAGTCTGGCTGCCACAACTGTGGTTCTTTTGTGTTCAAAACTGCATCACTTATGTATTTAAAAATACATATGATATTTATAAAGCCTACTCAAAACATTACCAAATTGTCCCATTTTCATGTTTTCATGACAATTTGTATGTTTTCCATATGGGCAAGTGCTGACAATATGATACAAGCTTAATGGAACAAACTGTGGTTTCTCTTTATTGTCTTGGCATCAAAAATCTACACTTGCAGAAAAATAACTCTCTCCAATATTTCCCAGGGATGAATTTTCATTAAGGCAATATTAAGTGCTGCCCTCTCTCTCATTTTATTCAAAAATGAGCCAGGAATTTTCACTGCTTACCTCACCATCATATCTGAGAGCATTATAAAACTATTGAGAAAAGCAGCTGATACCCAGACAGTGCAGAATTATTCAGCCGAATGTTCTGTAACCTATTGTGAGCTTCACAGAAAGACTCAGGGGTTTTTTTTGCCTCATTCTCTATCCACAGGCAGAGAGAAGCCATTCCTCCTGCACTGCCCTTCTATTTCTGTTTTCTCTCTCCAACTCTCCAGAAGCAGGAAGAGTTAATGCCTGCAAGCATTAGGAGAAGGCTGTGCTAAAAGACTAAGGCTGAAAAGGCTGACAGTAAATGATATCCTTAAAAGTTCCCAAAGACTCCAGTGTGGCACTGAAAAGAGCTATTATTCCTATCCTCCACCAGCATATGTACTTCAGCTATCCCCATCCAGTGTCTGCCTCCCTCTTCCTTCCTTATTGCAGAGCTGTCCTTTCCTTCTACCTTTCTCCTCCTCCAATTACTGCAGTCCTAATGTAGAGAAAGCTTTCCCTGACCTGAAGCTCCTGGGTAGGCAGTCAGATGAGCTAGCTTTCTCTTCATTTAATCTAGCTCCTACACACCCTTCACAACATGACAGGCATGTCAAATGAGCCATCCGCCAGGCCACTGACAGCAGTTTCTGGGGCATAAGAGAGGCAGTTGATGGAGAGGAGATTGTTGGAGGGAGTCAGGAAGACAGGAAGCCATAGGTAATATCACGAGTGCCTGCTGAAAGCTGACAGCTTAATGGGTATGATACCGCTGGTTATTTTACGTACCTCAAGTTTTGGTCTTGAATAATACACTTACTACTGAGAAGTTAAAGTGGGAAATAGATTTTGCCAGTGTTAATAACACAGGCTAATAGAAGTTAGAAGTTGTGGGTAATAGGCACCACCTCAGTCAAAGTCTGAAATTTGTTTTAACTTCCTGAGAGGTGAGTGTTGATGAAAGTTGCTGTGCTGATAGAACAAAAACAAGTTAATTCATCCACAGCAAAAGCAGCTTGTTCTGGACAGCCTGTCTCTAGGACAGGGATGGTTACTGGGCAATCTGTTTAAGAACCAGGTTAAAAGACAGCTGACTCAGATATTCTCTGAAAGAGCTTCCTATTAACTAACTAGAGATATTCAACCATGAGTTAGAGCCTCTTCCCATTAGGAGAAGAAAGCAGCACTTCCACCAACTGTTCTCGTCTGAGGTGACTCACCTCAGTGACACCACTGTCCCTAGACGTGCATATGGTTCCATTTGCACCTCCCACGTCTGACGGGCAAATCTGCAGGGAGCACTAGAAAAGTGCACAGATTGTCACTCCATTTCTTAGCAAGACTTCTTTCTTGCCAAGTGCCTTTCTATACATGGGAAAGGCACTTCAGCACAGTCTTACTGCCTTCTGCACAACACACCACATCATCCTGTTCTCACAGCAAACACTAACACTTCTGTGAATGCAAACAGGAGTGCAGATGAGCTTCAGCAGAAGTTTTCATTGTTGGTATTCTGCAACTTATTGTATTCTGTTTATTCTGACTCTTGTTTTCATCAGCCACGATCTTCATTTTCTTCATTTCATTACATTTCCTTTAAAGGAGCTTGTGGCTGAGGTCTAAGAAAGTTCAAATAATAATTACTTTCATCTTCTTCCTTAGCAGGTTTTTTAGATCTCTCAGTGACATTTACAAGATGAGCATTAACAGAAACAAAATGAACTTTAGAGGAACAGAATCTAATGATGACTTCTCTCTACTTCTACTTCTGGATTGTTTTCATATTAGGTACAGTACACATATATAGCTTAATTAGGACAAAATCTCTGCTAGCATATGATCTCATCCTTTGCAAAACTACCAAAGCTAGTAGTGTTGAATAGGCTGTAAATCAATCTGATATTTGCACATAGTGTTGAATCTCTCTCACCAATTAAGCACGGTTGTGGATAAGCTCTGGATCCAAAAGTTCACATGATGGAACTTTTGGCACAGAGCTGAATGCTCTCCATTAAGAAGTACAACACGGAGTCATAAGCTATATTCTGCACTGGTTCATTTATCATCTAAGCAGAGTCTTGATTAAACACCTGTCTGTTCCCCTTATTTGTCAATAGCTTGTATATCAAGGAACTGATTGCACAGTAACAGGGAGAAAGTTTGCAGACAAGAAACCACTGAGTCTATTCTGTAAAAAATAATGGAATTACTGAAATTAGGTAAACTTCCTGGAAGCTGCAGGATGGATTCTACTGCAATCATCACCTAATGTCTAAAAACTGAACAAAATTGCTCATTTGCTCAAACTTGCTCATGGAGCAAGTTGTCATCAGGCTAGTGATGATTCACATAGCATTGAAATCTAATAATCGACATAGTTTGATTTTGAGCTTTTGCTTTAGTTCTTCATGATCAAAGTGATATAATAGTGATCAAAATCATTAATATTAAAAAAATGTGTTGCGATAAGGTGAAATAGTACAAAATATAGACCACTGGGCAGACACTCTCCCAAGGGTTTTTTTTTAAAGAAAATTAACAAGAATTCTGTTAACAGGAAGAATGAAAATGGAGGGGAACAGGAAGATTTTTGCCTTTTCTCCAGGCCCAATTAGGAGCGGTAACTCTCCCAGGGTAACCTGACCTATGAATTACAGTGAACTGAATTCCTTGCTTTTCACAAATCATTTGTAAATCATTTTTTCAGATTATTCATCATACTATTTAATCAATTTCAGTTATGTTCAAATGTTCTTTTTCTTCTGGCACTTTTCTGCTTTTCACCCTTACAACTTGCACTACAGTTAAAATATAACCATCCCCAAAAGTACTGATACATATGATTGCTAACTTTGTGTGCCATTTGCTAAGCATTTTATAAAACAGAACTACAGCACATGTATCAACAAAAACAGACAATAGAAGTCATTTCAGGAATGATAATAGACAGTGGTCACATCACTTGCATTCTTACCAGGAAATTCAAGTTTTATCTGCTGGACAAAAGGGCCTGACCAGCCCTGGTAATGGGAAGTGAGCCAGAAAAGAAAGGCAGGTTTTAAAAAACTTCCCACAGAAAGATTCCAAGAGTCAAAGGACGCAACAGGATTTGGAATCTAATGCATTCCCTTCTGACTTTTTTCTTTCATACAAATGTATTTGAGATGTACAAACACTCAAAGCCTAAACCCTTTTTTTTAACATAAATTTGATTTTTCTACCTTAATTATTGTTTATATTGTGCATCATTTAGGTGTGATTATGTTATATTTAAGTATTCCTAAATTAATTCACATTAATCTAGTTACCTAAATTACATTTGAAAATTTATTTTAATGTGACATCCTGTTAATTTGTTCCTTTGGTACTTCAATCCTGCATCCCTGGGGCAATGCAACTATATCCCATCTCTAATGCAAGAGTTTCAAAGCTCCAGTACAGCATACAAACTTAGGATAGTAGGAATTGCCATACATGATCAGAATCACAGACCATTTGGTCTAACATCCTGTCTCCTGCTGGGAAGATGCTCCAGGGGAAAGTGGAAGAAACCCAGCAGTAAGCAATAAGGATATATAACTGCAGTATAGTCACTTGACGCAAACAAGGAAAACAGCAAACCAGTGATTTTATGGACAGCTACCGTAAGAGCAGAGATGAAAAAAACAACAAGAAACAGTTTTGAGGAACGCTACTATGCTTCTTTTCTCTAAGTTTTCATTCTAACCACTCTTGATAAACCCTTGGTATTGCAGCATAGGCTACAATTAAAATTACTTTTCAGAACACAGCTATGGGAAAGAGAGAAAAACGTGCACTTACTCTATACAGTGCTTTTTAACAAGTGCTGTCCAAGTGGCCCACAAATTTTTATTCAGAGAAAATCTCTGCTTTTGCTTATACCTGCTTAAATCAGGAGGAAATTTAATTGTACTGCTTTTGGTTTAGAATGGGGTAGTGAAAAGTTGAATTCAGCCATTATGCAACACTAGGACATACCTATGCAGTATGTATAAAACATACAGAGGTTCATGATCTTTGCCAACAACTGAATTACAGCAATCCAAGGCCCTATATATAGGGAACATGCCCTGATAAAAATCACAGTTGCAAAAAACCCCACTCCCCTTACCCTCACACAAGCAGAGCATTCCACTAGGGCTGAAAGGGCTTAATTTTTGTCCTCTCTGTAGACTGGACTTCAATCTGCACAAAATCTGAGAAGGGAGACCTTCATTCCCCTTCACTGAAAACTTTCACAGTAAGCCTCTCCTAGCCCTTTCATGAGAAGGCCCTGCATAAAGGAAGATACTTACTGAATGAAGGTTTAAAATGAGCTTCCCAAAAAAGCATAGGTCTTCTGCAATAAAACCTGCCTCAGATTTTGCAAATCTGGGAAAATAAAGAAAAAAAAATCTGGGAAGAAGGGAAGATCTTCTTGAAGCACATGAAACCAAGTCTTTTAGCAGTGACAAGACAATAGCTCCACATAATGATTTTTTTTATATATTTTTTCTTTACCTAAAAGTAAAAGAAATCCAACTTCAAGATTTTTTCAGAAAACTATGTTAGGAATGTCACATGACTGCCCAGAAACTCAAAATCTTTTTAGTTCTACACCTTTTGCGTATACATTACAGTACAGTCTAATAATCACTTATTTGTCAATATCATTTTTTTCTCCCACAAACTCAGACAGATGTAATATCTTACAATATTTTTCACTGCCATAATGGCCCAGTATGTCTTTACTGACAGACTTTTATATGATTAAATTCTCATCTCTCTACAGTAGATATTTTATTATTTTAGTCAGCAGTCATATACTATAGACATTCTTTTCAACCAGCAGCACTGCTGCCTTAAGTTCAATTTCAAGATGAGATTTGACTTTGAAGCTAATTTAGCTGCAAACACAGGTATCCTACAAATGCCAGTCGCACCTCACCATGTTCCTGAACTTGCAAAGATATCTGACAAGTAGCCAAACTGCACAACAACAGTGACCATCAACCAAGGATCAACAAATAACAGCAGTTTTTAGATGAAAAAAATGCTGGAATGTTTTCTCAGTTCTTGGGAAACAAAAAATGCATCAAGAAAAGAGGTTCATTCTGCCTTAGAAACTCCATTAAAAATAACTACCTAGATCACCAGCCAGACTTGAAACTTGAATGCTCATACCTGCAGTGCACACTTCATTCCTACTGTTTGAGCTAACACCAACTGTGCCATTGAATTATAAAACTAGTCACTAGACACTATCCAAATGTTGATGGATCAGGGAATCCGTGCTTTGAGTCTGACCATGGGAACAGAGCATAGTCCAGTCGTTGAAGACAGCATAGTTAAGAATGCAGATTTGGCTCACACGTGGAAAAGCTGAAACAGATAATTTATTTGCCACATATACAGCTAACAGACTCTCTGGCACATACAAAGTGTTTGACAGCACAAGATGCAACATTATCTGAAGTGATATGGTAATTGTACTTCAGAAATAGTAGCTGAGGATGCAGTCAAGAGATGCCTCTTAAAGGGATTGAATAAGTGTGACATTTCTTACCTTTCGAATACTTAACCCTTGCACTTGCAACATGCTTTTACCATCAGGACTGTTGAAGGAGTGTACAGAAAAAAATGGAGTAGAAAGGAACAGCACTGAAAACAATACTGTCTAGTAAGGAATTAATTAAGGAAAGATGGACAAAACTGGCTGTAGGAAACATATTATTTTGCAATGTCCAGAAATAAACTGGAATATACAATAATATTACTTCTCATAAATAAATGGAGTATTATTTAGAGTGTAAATGGGTAAAGACTACCCAGCCAGAGCTTTCCCAGATTGGTATCCCCCCCAATATCTTTCTTGCATGAACAAGTAACAACAGATATCCCTTTCCATTGCCATTTCTCATCCTTTGAGAAGCAGGCAGTTAGAGCTCCCAGCCAGGCCAGAGAATTTACTAGTTACTATATTCATTAGTATGGCCAAAATTGATTCAAATTTGTTTTGTAAAAACACCTAATTTTCTGTTCAAAAATGCATATTAATATATGCACGGTATTTCTGTGGCTCACACTGAACATACTCACTAGATGAAGTTGTTCTTAAGGTTCCTTTTCTGTCTAGGGAAGCCACTGCTTTGGCTGAACTGTGTTTATGGAGCCACCCCATTTCTGCCTTAGAGAGATTCAAAAAAACCAAACCTCCTGCGAAAATGTACTCTCAAATTAGAAGCAAAAGCAAAGGACATGCTCACTGAGATCAGTGAAATGAGGAAAGTCAGTTTAAGATGAAAAAAAAAGAAAATTCTGCTTTTGACATATGGCCTTCCTTTGAACACAAGACAAGTAACTTTGAGAAACTGTTTCACTGTACCACATATAGGGCCCTGCAGGGCTTTTTCAGCTGAAAACAAAAGCTACTAGTCTGATCTGGACAGGTGTCAACGCGAGCCGAAGCAGACAACACTGGGATTTCAGAAGGTAGGCACCTAACTGCAGAAACATAATTACAAATGATGACAAATAGATGGAAAGAGCTTTGTTTAATGGCCAAAGTTTAAAATGAGCTTGTAAGATCTATATACACTAAAAAGCCTTAATGCTTGTGTACTGAAGAGGTTGATAACAAAATCAGTGATACAAAATGGAATATGGAATACCACAGTATTAAAGTATTGGTATTTCTAACAGTAATACTACCTGTAACACTACCTTAATGACTTTTTCCTAGATGTTATATAATGTAATTAATCTGTTGGAACATCAGTGTGTGACACTTGGAGTGTCATCCCTAAAACCAGATTTAATCAGACATGTAGGCTTTAAAGACTGATGGAGGTTTGACATCTCTCACTAATTAGAGAATTTTGTGAAGACCTTTAGATGGCTTTCTGCAACCACGAGTGCCTCAATACTTTTATAAATCAGGTCTATGTCGACTTGAACCCACGATGTAATTCCTACATTAAAAAATACTGCTATATATGAACCACCAGTGCAGCTAATTGTAAAAAAATATTTATTCCATCTCTTTCTATATAACTGCAGTACTGAAACATATAACACATAGGCACTTTAGATTAACAACCCTTTTTTTTCATCATTTCTAGAAAAACCCTGATCCCTTTTCCATAAAAAGAAAAACTCTTATGGAAAAAATACATTCAGAAAATGGAGGCCACGTCTTTGGAGCCCCATATGCTTCAGAACATGAGTAGCCTTAAAGCAGTATTATTAACCTCCCAGAAATGTAAGAAAATTTTGTCTTTAATAACTATTTTGAACTGTGTGCCATGCAAAGAGTCTGTTGGCATGTTCCTGGTCCTTTATACCAAGAAAACATAACAGGAAACTTTAGGGAAACAGGAACAGATCAATGCCGGACAYGCAGTGGGAGTTCAGTGCAGATTGTAAAATGTGCCTAAAGGAAATTGTTCAATTTATTACTTCTTATTTAAAAAGCAGTATACACCTTTGCTCAGTGCCTGGAAAACAAAGAGCATATGTGTAGGGAAGGCAGAAGATTGAATGTGCCTCAGCAGGCAGAACTTACCCTCTCTCTTCACAGAAATATAAAAGCTCAGAATTGGATACCCCTTGAATTTGTAATTAATCTTACTATAAATTATTTCAATTACCTGCGACACTGCTGGAAAGAATATTTGCCTAAAAACTCTAAAATGCTAGTATGATAAATGGATTTTTTATTCATTTTAAACATAAATGTAAATAAAATGTAGGGACTGCCTGAAGTATCCCTCACCTAACAATGTTCTTACGGATTCAACCATAAGCAGCAGTATGTTTGTCTTCTCCACTGAGTAGAGGGGTAAATGTTCAAAATTTCAAAAATTATCAGTGATATTGGATGATCAGCTCAAGACATCATGAAGAGGCTTGTTTTTTGGAAGTCTTAAGCATCTTTGAAAATCAATCTCTAAAATAGGCACCCAAATCACTCATCCCTTTTGAAAAATAATTTGTTCTCTGAAATGGCAAATTAAAGAATCCGATCCTGATGGCCGCATCCATAAGCATAATGGAAAACAATGAGGATAGTAAGGTGACTAAGGGCAGCAGAACAACATATAGAATGGAAAGGGCCCAGTCCCATCACTATTCATAAGCACCGACTTGTTCTGCCTATGTGTTTTAACGGGGACAGACACAAGGTATCTTGAGCTGTTTTAATGAAAGAAGGTTGCACTACCCACCATTAACCCAGAGTGGAAGAAGGGCTGTCTTTGAGCATTTGAAGGTGCACAATAAAACCTTGCTACTGCTCCTCCATACATAGCTTCTTGCAATGAAGTTAAAATACGGCTTTTTATACAAGCCATGTTACAAGATAATTTCTCCTAAAAAATAAACTCATAAAAAATGCTCTTAAAAAAATTCCTGATCTATGTTTTCAACCCACATAGATATTAAACCTAGTTTCCTAGACCCTGAAAAGCTAATTATGCATTCAATTAGAGTTTCTTAATAAAGATTAAAACTCTGAAGTCTATTACAAGCCCATATTTAATTCAACTGCCATTTTATCCATGCCATGAAAGTGTGAGTGGTAACAATGAATATAAATTATAATACATGCCATAGAGTGAATGCTATTTGTCCAAGTACGTTACTATAAAGAATTAAATTTTGCTATCGGTTCCATAATCTAGTTAAAATTGGTATTCTTTATTTGGTCTTTCAATGTAGTCCAATTTCCTACTTTGAAAAACAAATTCTAGGGAATAAAGAAAAGAGATTAATTTATCATTAAGACTCTGCTTAATTGAAGTCAATTCCGAACAAACTTGAATTCAATTTCTGCTCATTAAATTGAATGTGCTCTGCGTTTCTCTCTGCATTGCTTTGAGCAAGCAGCTGAGAACAAGGGACTAACATCAAAATTATTAAATTGAGGAGATTTTATTTGGTCTTCACATGCCAGAGCTGCTTTGATGAGGAGCTGTTTTGGCACTGAAAGGAAACGAGAGCAGCTGGAGGAAAAATCAAATGAAACTAAGCCTCGGAAAATTGAAGAAAACGCAAGCTTAATAATATTTAATAATTAAATTTCCACAAACAATAGCGGCAAATGAAGTAATCTGCAAAGTCTGTGAACTCATTTGCATAATTGATGCCGGTCCCCTGTAAATGAATAATGAAGATAATAAAAGATGTTGCTAAAAATGGGCACAATAACAGCAAATTTCATCAAGCCGCGCTCTCTGATTAATCTGCTCTTGCAAATCAGCAGTGAGAGGGGGACGCGTGATTACCCGCGCCGCGGCCGGCAGCAGGCGGCAGCCCGCCCTTTCCCGNGCCCGCAGCCCCCTGCCGGCCCCATGCTCCGACCCCGGCTTGCAGCCGGCGGCGCCGGGGCGGCACGGACCTGCAGGCCTGCCCTTGCCGCCTGAGCCGTGGCCTCCGCTGGGCCAAGGGCCCGAGGCGAAGCGCAGGGCTGCCGCCGCCTGGGCACCGGGCCTGCGGGGAGGCACCCGCTCGTCACCCGCCAAGGGCAGGGACGGAGCTCTGCCCTCCATGCTGTCCTCTCGGGGTCGGTGACCCTCCTTGGGACATGCTTTGCCTCACTGCAGAAGTACCTGGTGACGTCCCAATCTGTTACTGCCTGGTCGGGCCGTCAGCACTGGAGGAGGTCTAGCTGGGTCAGCTCTGCACCTGGAGCTCCTGCCTAGCCTGGCAGTCGTACCATCGCTCATTTAGTCGTAAGACTAAGGCTAGCCATATGCGTAACCATCTCTGCTTATTTAGACTGATGCAGCGCCTCGTGGCTCTGCTCAGACTCGTGGCACAAGGCATGGCCCATCACTTAAGAACAAGTGCCACAAGTATAAATTGCTGGCCATTTTGTAATCTAGCTCAAATGTCAGTAGCCATAAAATAATATTTTTAAACTACTAATACTCAGTTTACCCTGACTTAGCTAGTTCCACAAGGGGCCAACTCTGCAGTTTTTCCCGGCATTAATTAGTGCTTTTCACAGGATTGTGATTTTTCACAGATCACAAAAAAAGATAGAAGAAATGAGTTATGCCGCTTCCTGAAGCTGATGCATACGTTGGCAGTGGATGCTACACACTGAAAATGGGAAAGCATCCTGAAAAGTAATATCTTTTCATGATGCCACCATCAAAATTTTCAGAAGCATTTAGAAATAAACATTTAGGAAATTATTTCATTGGGATTACTTATGTGAGTATTTATAGGATCAGGCCCCAAAGTGGTAATGTATAGATATAATTTAACATTTATTGTGTTGCTTTCAACCAGTGATCTCTCAGACCAGTGAAACATTGCAGTGAATGAGAACTTTTCACTGTATATAATACTTTTTGTACCCAAAACAAGATACCCTCTATTTTAATTGTGTTATTTTGCTCAGATTCTGGATCCACCTTTGCAAACAGCATTTGTTTGAAGTAAAGGGCAGGTATTTTACTGCAGAATGGAAACTTCAATACTAGACACACCAAAGAGAAGCTTTTTATATCAACCTATCTAGTGAAAAAGAAAAAAACAGATTATTTCCTCATGTTTATGCTCATTTGCAAACTACAATTCAGTCTATTTAACTTGGCCAGCTTTAACAAGTCTCATAAACCATCTCATTCCTTTAAACATAAAGAAGAAAAGTCTGCTCTTTGTGGCAAATATATTCCCTTCATYCTTCCTTTTGCACTGATACTAAACAAGTGTTTGAATCTAGCTATTAAATCTATACACAGTATTATATAGATAAGCAATACAGTTCATTTGATATATCATAATTCATACAGAAGTACCATGGGCAAATTGCATTCGGTATATATAAAAGCAGTTAAGCCATACAACATCACATGAGCAGTTTTTTCAGGAGTTTGACAAGGAGGACAATAACCAAGCTTAAGATACTGGCAAAGCCTGGAGGGCAAGAAAGAACAGGGTTTAATCGTTTTATTAGACATCTAGGGTATTGTTTTATTAGTGAAATAGGAACAGATCCCACTATACAGATTACAAATCCAAATTGTACAGCTAGGAGGAAGCCTTTTAATCATATTTGTGTTTTCATAAAACTTGCAGAATAATTCAGTTCCTAGCATAAGTCAGGACAGCCTTTGAACCACTATAAACTCAGCAACTTTGTCATTGAATGTAAGGGTCATCCTATTGGCTGTGGATTGCTGAAGCACAACATCCTCCGGTGGCAAGTCCAAAACAGCCAAGATCCCAAGGGGAGCACAGAGGTGCACRCACCAGGGTTATCTCAGCCAAGATGCCACCTGCTGCACAGTACAAAGATCCTGGAGCAGGACTAAGCAGCCTTGGTCTACAAGCTACACCAAAGCTTGAGAAAYTGATTTCAGGTGAAGCTTCAAGCTGGAAGAACACTAGTGTGAGCTTCTAAAGGAAAGGCAGATGGCCATGCCAATTTGTAGGAAAAAAAAGTCAATTGGACTAGTAAATTAAATGCAGGATTCTCTCCTTCCTTCCCTCCTTCCTCATGCCAGCCAGAGCTTTCAATCAGCCAAGGCCCAAAGGTGGGATGCAATAYATGACAGGTTCAGAATTAGTTCTATAGCCTCTATATCATGATTCATCATTTTCTGTGTAAAATACGTTCAACAATAAAAGTGAATAGGTGCCAAATGTGTGTGAAACAAATATACTAGGGGCTAAATGCAGTGGCGTTCCTTGAAATTAGGAAGTTTTGAAAAGTATGTTGACAGGCCTGAACAATAGCCTTTACAATCAAAGCAAATGAAAAAGTTTGGGGGGGGATTGTAGTCATGGATTAGAAAAAGCAAGTAGCAGATGTTTGATCATTTTAAGAAATGGTAGTTGCGATCTTCAGATAATAATATATGTTGATATAAAATTTATTTTATTTTGAAGAATAATCTTTTATTTCCTTCCCTTTTGAGTGCTATCATTGTTGCTCTTTGTTAGAAGTCATTATCAAGAAATCTCTGTCTGATAGTAGGACTCGAAATAATTAGATTTAGTCCAGTCCAGTCCAGTGATTCTGGTTCATTGACTCAAGACCTGACCTTTGTTGGCTAATTAATTAAAAGGACTCTGTATCAGATGCAAGTGTTGTGATTGTTTTTAATGCCCTACAGCAATCTTAGTTTAGAGAAACAAGATTCTAGTGCGTTAGTCTTGGCATGCATTTTATACACCTGCTATTAATACAGGTATTCTTCATCTTTAAACATGAAGATGAACAACTGTGTTTTTAATTACTTATCTTTCCATCCAAAATATTGTTTGGAAATGAATTAGGTAAGCTCTCACCTCAGTGAAACAGTAATTTAGAGATGCTGAGACTGATGCAGTATCTTGCTAAACCTGTGATCTAAGAAAGACAGGAAAAGCTTTTATTTATGTCCATTTTTTATTCCTTCCTCTCTCCCTCCTCTCTCCATTCTGATTCTGAGACTGCCTATGTAATCTCTGTCCTCCAGTGTTCCCCCAAAAAGACTGGCAGAATTTAGCAAGTCTTGCAGGAAATTGTTCTATTGTCAGCTTCACTTGATCTCAGCTGATCAGTTTTCAGGGAGAAGGAAATTGCTCTTAATACCAATGAGCTAACAGATTGCACCAATTCCCATTGCAATGGGAGGAGGAGACTAAGGCTCTTTCTTCCTTCTCCCTGGATTTTTACAGTCCCTAAATGGAGGTTGCAGGTTCTACCTGCAAAGTCACTCAGCAAATCTAACCAATGTTTTTATAGGCTAAGTCAACCTAGGAAGCTGTGTTAGACCTTTTCATACTCGCTTTTACCATTCAGCTGCCATGTTTCCCTCTATAACCATAGCCAAGTTGTCAATTTAATTGCTAGGAAACAGATTTTCTTTGACCACTCCAACTGTTTATTTTCATTGCATCTTGAAATTGCATATGATAGTCCTACACGCTAACTGGCCCTGAGGATGGTAAACTTCAGCTGAGAATTCTGTAGTGTTTCTAAAAAAGAAAAATTAAAATTTTACTGGCTGACAGCACTTCTATCATATTTTTAGACCAGATTTCTTCCTGTGAGTGATTTCCCTTCAAGCCTCATACCATTACATTGCCTGTGTTGAGTCTTGTTGGAATTTTAATATTTTAAATGTTCCTCTTCATTTTTATTTGCTTCTCTATAGCTTTTACTATGCTAGTAACAGGACTAAGCAGGTGAAAAGCTGTAATGTATACTTCTGACCATGGCTTAAAGATTGTTAAAAAAAATCACTAGAGATTTCTTATCCCAATTCTCATAATTAGGGTTTTGGCTCATTCCATTAGGTATTTAGTCATAGACAGTGAAATTTGGTTAAGCTAAAAAAAAAAGCTATCTAAAATAATGCTGTCACTACAAAACACTAGATTCAGCAACAATTTTCCCTAGTTTGTTCATCATCACTGGATCGCTAATTCTAGRTGGTACTTTCAATGACGCTCCCTCAGAGGGACAACATTACACATTCACTTGTATGATCTTCACCTTGTATGAAGAGAATGAATAAAAAATGAAGTTCTTCACTGTGAACTATGCCAGGCTACCTATTTTCATTTATAAAACTGGTTATTTTACTTTGACAGGCTGAAGGTTAAATTAAATCCGAGTTGTCTGCTCTTCTGTTGTGAAAGTAGTGGAAAGACTTAGTCGGCTCTTACATGCTGCCTCTTAAGACTGTAAGGGAAGCTATAACATAGGGCCCCAAAATATTAATACTCTAACACTAGTAAGTGTCTAAGTCACGGACTCATCTGAAAATTTCTGACCAATGACAAGAGCATACAACATTGCATTACTGATACAGAGCTGCTGGAAATAAAAATGAATTAAGATGCTGTTTGAAAACAGACGAACATTCTCAGTGATGCATTTTGAATGCCGCACAATGGTTCTTATGCATTCCACAACACRGGGCTACCTACCGCCGTAGAGCTACTGTTCCTGAGCCAGCCATTAACAGGAGTTAAGTTCCTGTACCCATTTAAGGATTTGATCCAAGTACTGGATTCATTGCCATTTCTTAACAGAAGAGAAGGTTTCGACCACTCTGACATTAAAAACGCATGTGGGTGTGGTGGACATGCATATCTTTTGCCCTTCTTAGCAGTAAACTCTGAGTAGAATTTGGGACATACTCTGCATCACAGATTTTGTAAATGCTCCCTCCACATCATTGCTGAATATTAACTGAATTCACTTGGGAGAACAAGGGTTTTCTAAACAGTGAGGATTTTTAAAAAAGCTGAAGTTACAAGGCTTTTAGCTGAGGTTACCGGAATCTTTATGGGGAGAGGCACATGTCACTGCAGTCATATCACAAAGTGCACACAGTGCACTGGGCAGCTACACTGAGAGAGCATTGCCAGCTTTTTCCAAAATAAACCTATAATGCAAACTGGAGATATTTGCTACTAGCTCATACAGAGATGAGCCCMGAGTCTTTTGAATTATTTGTTCAGTGCTTTAGCTGATAAACCACAGCCTATTTATTATACTATTTATAGCTCATTGATCAAATTTTACCTGCTCATCATGGAAGGTTGCTATATTGTAACTAAATGTAAATCTTAAATACACAAAGTCTTATCAACTATATGTAGAATATTTTTAAAAGTGTACCTTCAGTTAGAGACTGACTACTTGCCTTAATTTATGCAAATGTAGCCTATAGCTAAAAGCTTTGTATATTTGTTTCCCAATGGTATTAGTATTCAAAAAACAGGACATTCTTTCAAGGGCACTTTATAAACACAGAACTATAATTTATATAGCAAATTAAAGCTCATATAAAATGTGTGCACTGAGGTACAGATTAACATATTTAATTTCAATATTACCTGCAAACCTATTTTTTTTCCATGCACTGCTCTAATTAGCCATATAAAATCAAGTCACTGTATTGTAAGCAATTATTTTAGTGGGAGTAGAAAGAGAATCTGAATTAAATATATGGTAAGAGATAATATCTTATGGAAATTAATATACTCATTTGTATCAAGAAAAATGTGTTCTAGTTAAATTTTATAAGATAGTTTGGAGTTCAAAAATGTGACTCATGTAAAAGTTGTAGTTTTATAGTTACTAAGATGTTAGACTATGGAATTGCTTTTAAGATCCTTATTAATGTGCCAGTGCTCGTTCTTTGATATCTACAGATTGTCAGTAACTACTGTCACTTCATATTATGAAATTTCTCCTATTATGAATATTCACTCCCCCTACAGTCAAATGTGCAAACTGTTAGCAACTTTGAATGTTGCAAGAAGTTTTTCTTCCATCACTTAAATGTACACATCATATTTGACTTTTTACATTTTTACTTTTGTAACTAGAGAATTAAATGAAGGCAAAAAACAAAATTTAATTTTTGCTTTAAAAGTAATCCTATAAAAAGTAAATTTATCCTTCCCATTTTACCCTCAAAAAGCCTGAAAACTAAATGTGAAAATAATGTTTAAGGAATGAGAAAAAAAAAGATCCATGTGATAAGGAACTTTAGTTGGCTTTTAATGCAGTTTCCTATTGTGATGAGATGCAGACAGCAGAAACCATTTTCTAGCAGTAAAAGCATTTAGCTGATCAAGCTGCTGTAATTCAGGATTTTACACTCAATTTCAATCGTAGAGTCAGCAATATGTGCCATAGTTAAGTTCCCTTTCTAAGACAGATAGCAGACCCAGACATTTCCTGCTCCTCCCTCACAATCTCAGGATCTCCAGTGAAGGCCAATACTAACCACATGGAAGCCTRATGCCTGCAAAACTGTCCTGTGGCCACAAAGCAACTCTCCCCCATGCCTTGGCATGGAAGCCGCCATCTGACATCACTGCACCTACCTCAGTCTGCCCTGGGAGAAAGATAACAAGGGATTTTATTGCTTGGAAGGGTCCACAAAAACGAGTAAGCATGTAAATGCAAGTACAGATAATAAAGCCGTCTAGAAGGGAGGTACAAAAACCTGAATTACATTTTTGCCTTCCTGCCCCCAGCATCACACAAGAGTGATGCACAAGAAGCTTCCTGCATCTAGAGCTGCTAAGAAAAGAGTTTTACCATCGCATGAAATTTCAACTTTCAAATGTTTTACTGTTTCATATCTGAATAATCCAGAGACCACTATAAAAACACAGTGAGCACAAGCATGTTCTAGTTCTTCCTTTAACGTTCTCTCCCAGTCCAGCTGAACGTCCCGGCCACTGGGAATCCTGAGGTAAACTGTTCTCAAAACTTTCCACTGATGCCTTTTCACCTTGTATAAATAGACAATTTTCATACTTTGAACCTGTACCTGGACAGAGCACCAACTAGTGGCCAATTCTTAACCAGCTGTATTTTTATATATATATATATATATATATATATGTACACACACACACATATATATAAATACAAACAAATAGGAAAAAAATACATATACATACACATATTCCTATGAAACAGCTGAATTTGGAAAAATCGTCATCTCTAGTGAAACTTATTCTATTTTAAAAATCCCTAATAGTTTCCCCTAACTATAGGAGGAATAATCTTCAATCCTCTGCATTAAAGTGTACAAGTAAAAGAAGTGTGAATACAATATTTTTATTTAAAACTTCCTTTAACATTGTAGAACAAATTGGCAACATGGCCTTAACCCAACCTCTAGAAATATGTGGAAGGACTTCAGATGTGACAGCTAAAGCTTGCACTCAACATAAAGTGCAGTAGGAATGACAGAAAAAGTGGCAGACAAATTAAAGAGCTACCTCTGTTTTAGCAATTTTTTGTGACAGCATTTTAAAAGTTTGCTGGGCAATTGCTGTAAAATGACAGTGTGCTGCTGAGCAGGTAGTGCACTGAGTACATAAAAGAACTTGTCAATAGATATTTAAATAAGGACTTTCAAACTCACAGAAACTTTAATATACCTTGTTAAAATATTAAATTATTTCAGCTTTCACAGATGTGAAATTTTTTCTCTGCCAATTTTGCTAATTATCTATGACATTTATGTTTATGACAAGGAGAATTACATGCTTCAGAAAGGCTTCATTTCTGCATACTACTTACCAGTTCTACATACTAGTGGGTTAAGTCAACCCACTTGTAGTATCAAAATGAAAGACTAAGTGCTCAGATATAGAGAACTTTAGGCTCAGCGATGCAGTCTGGCATCTAATTTTTGTTCCTCAGTTTGTGAATCTATCTAAATCCAACTTTTGGGGGTATTCTCAAAAATTTATTTCCATGAAGCATTTTAAATACATCCCAGAGTTCATCCTATTGTAGCAGATGCAATGTCAAACACAAGTATGAGTCGTGGTTTTATTTCAAAAGAAAATGGCTTGCTTAGAAAGCAAATGCAAATATTGTCATGTAACAGAAAACAGATTCAAGTAATATTACTACATATTGGTGAAATATTTTGTATCTGTGCTATATTACTTACCTTCTGTATGCTTTTTCTTACATATTTGCTCAAATTTAATAGCTCGGCATTTTAGCATTTTGGAACAGAGCCTTGCTTGATGAGTTTAAACATCTTCTGAAGATTTCAGTAAAAATGAAATAGGTTTTATTTTACTCCCACACATCGGAGAATTTCCAATCACTTTAAAAAGTACTGCTTTAATCTTCCCAGCCAAAGTGACTAGTGACATTTTTCATTACAAGGCTTTGGCTGATGAGAATGTTTTAGAATAAGAATGATCCAAACTTAGCTTGCATCAGAATTATTTAAGTGATTTTAATGCCTTTGGTAACAAATTTTAATCCTGGATAAACTCTGCTGAGGGAGACTCAAGGCACAGATAAATACAGTTTTTCACTTCCATGTCACCAGTCTGAGCATATTCCACTTTAGTAGTGTCCAAATATTTTTCACTGCCGTAAGCTGCCCTGTGTGAAGTTAGCAATAGGAAACCAGTAGTAAAACAGAAGAGAATCTGAGAGATACGAGAATGAAGTATTTTGTGATATACTTAAAAGAATGTTTATGAGCCAAGACTCAATTCTATCCCACCTAACACATTTAATTTTAGCATGGAAATACAGGGGAAAAAATAAGTGCTATTCAAGAGGACTTCCTACCACCACTACAGCGATTTCACATTGTGCCTTTTGCCCCCTCCTTTGTATGGGTTGGTACTTCATTCGTGGTGTAATGTCATGACTCACATTTGCGTGTTTGACCTTGCACTCTGTTGCTATAGAACAGAGGCAATATGACAGCCTAGTRCCACAGATTTTCAAAATTTCTTAAATATTTCTAGCTTTTTAAAGCAACACAGTGGAGTAGCACYGGTGGACCTAAAGCTAGTTCATCATTTTCTGAAATGAAATGTTTTTTAAAGCAACATAATACATACCACCCCCTGTAATTAGAGACAGGATAGAGCTGGGGTGAACATGTGCCCCATACTGGAACATGYGCAAACCCAGATTCAGGTCACTTTCTGCATTCAGACAGGCAATACTTGGCGAAGATGCTACCAGTGAAATCATATCTGGTCCTGTAATTAAAGACCACACTGGAACTCCACCGCATCTGCTCCAAGGTATCACAAAGTCCTGCATCTATCTATCCCAATCCCTGTCCTCCACCTGCCTACAAAGACAATGCACTGCTAAACAGTAGTTCACAGGCATTCATGCACACCATTCACAAAATATATCAAATCTTCTACCTAAAGTTCAAGACAAATTCTACTGTCTCTGATGCCACAAAGTTCTCTTTCACTTCAAAAAAGTTTTATTCAAATAGAGACTGCAGTATCTAGATTCATGTCAATAAGCACATCATTATTATAAACTAACAGAACCCACTGAAGCCCAGGTCTCCATCAGATTCTGCAAACTTAGATCAATATGCAATAGGTCTGGTATTGGTTGAAAGGGTAATCCTAACTTGAAACTGGTTTTACTCAAACAATTGACTTCAGAATTTTGGGGGGTTGAGCCACATAATGTCAATAGCTTTTGACCAGTACTTCCAGTTCATGATTAGAACACAACTCTAAACATCTGGATGGTCAACAGCTTTACTGTCTTTTAGTATTCAAAGTCATCCTGGTTGACTTTGTAAGAAATAGACCAAACCTCACAACATAGCAAAGAAATACAGTGCTTTTTAAAGTGATGCAATGGTAATAAAACAATTCACACAGTGATGCATATCACTACACATAAAACACATATTTGGAATATTTGTACCATCTCTTCAGTCACACTCATAGTGAGTGAAATAATCCAAAAGCAACAGTACAGAATTAATAAAAATGACATTAGAAGGTATACATCAACTACTATGTGCATCATAAAATAAACTTAAACCTAGAACACTAAGGAAATTCAGTAGTAAGACAACAGTTTTCCTCTGATGAGGATTGCAAAAAATTGCAATAGACATCTCTGTCACTGAGTTAACTTCTAGTTACAATAGTCCAAATGGAGTGTCAAAGATGGATTTTGTAACATGTGCTCAATCTGCACACAGGCAAAACTTCCATCAAAATAAATGGGAATCTCGCCTAAGGCTCTGATTCTGAACATGTGCCTAACTTCAGGCTTTATTAGCCCTATTGAAGTCCACAGGACCACATGTTTAAAATTAATCACGTATAAATTTGTGGACTCAGGGCCTAAAGAGGGAGTGTGAAACTGAGCCTTACATGAACAATGCCTCAGAGTTTCCAAGAGAAGTTGCTCGCAAAACTTACGTTAAGACTCCAATGCCTAACTCTTCTAGTCTCCACCAAAAATCTCTATCTACGCCCCAGCCATTTCCTGAATAGCTCAAGGTTCCTATGGGCCAGGCAAAAAAGAGAACAGATATCCTCACTGCCTTAACCAGCTCCACGATTCATGCAGTACATGAATCGTTTTGTCCCAGGTCGAGCTCTACACCTTACCATTGTTCTCACATGGCACAAATATCTAACATGATAATGCTGGACCTATATTCATTAGTGCTTTGGTCTATAGAGTCTATGTTTTAAACAGTAACATACTGTCACTTAGGAGGGAAAAAAATCATTTTTTGACAGGCAAATTGTTGCTGTATCTCATTAGGAATGTTCTGTTCCTGTGCTTAGTCAAGACATACCAGTTGCAAAGCGTACTCGTGATAATATTATCAAGATATTGCTGTATTTGAATATCATGTGAACTCACCACCAGAACAGCCCATTGTCATCTACCTGCTTGGAATTCAGGGAAGATATTGCTCTATAGTGACTCATGCACAGAGAAAAAAAATACCTACTATGACTACATATTAAGAGAYGTATTTAGTAATTTGTTTCTAGAAGCTTGTGATTTTACAGTTTAAGGGTGGAATACTTTGAAAGTTTCTGAGCCTACAGGGAAGGGTGTCTGATTTATCTGATAATGCAATCTGTCTACAGCATCTCATTCTCATAACAGAACGGTTGATGTCTGATAAAATTTTATGAATCCCCAAGCCCAAATCAGTTATATCGGACCATTTTGCATGAATGCGATAGTAGAAAAGGCCATTATACCCATTTTTTGACTCCTTTATACTGCTAGGCCAGTTCAGTCAGTCTTTGTTTAATGAGGAACCACACCCTCCTAATGAACAAGTCTTCCAATGCAACAGAATTGTCTTTGACAAACTGAAGTAGCACAAGGGATTCAAAATCTCCTACATTTGATGAAATTCTAATCTTAGGAGGTGTAAATATCTAATAGTTTCTTCTCAATTATCTTAATGTAAAGCCAGTTCTTCAGTTACAGGTGGCTAGAAGATGGTTCCAAATAGATTCCAAGGCAGTGTCACGTGACCAAAAGTATCTCTGTTGTTAAATCACACTCTTAGAACTGCATGTTCATTTGTGCCATTAAAGAACTGGGCTTTCCACTACCTGCCTTGTCTCCTCCCTTGGAACTCCTGCAGACATGGTGACACAGACCTGCACTACTCAGTGATCCCCACGGTCTCACAGCTCACAACAGGAGGAACAAGAACGTTCTCTTCTCACAAAGCATACTGACTTGAGCTGCTAAGAAAAAAAGATGGCCAGTTTCTCATTACTCTTTTTCTTACCCTAAAAAAATCAGTAAAAGAACACAGTAAAAGAATATAATACATAGTGCAGAATAAGCAGGTTTTCCTTCACTCAGAACAGCACAGGCACTTCAGTTACATTGGATCCGGAGACAGAGAGGTAAATAATTTCTTTCCTTTGCTACAGCCTTCTTCATTTCTGCCTAAACCACCTGCAGTCTAGCTCCAAAAAGATTGTATCAAAGTTTAATAATTGGATTGATCTAAGCAATCGTTGTTTTAGTTTAATAATTTGCATGGCTTGCATCTGCAAGTACCTTTTCTCTCTATACTTAAATTTCACTTAGATAAATGTTTTACATTTTTATTTATTTGTGAATTATGTTTTAATTCACCCATCCTATATGCAGCAATATCTAATGATCAAACAGAAATTTTGAGATTTTTAAGAGAAAATTTTTAAAAATTGCAAAGAGAAATGTCCATTTATTAACACACCTATGAATCATTTGGTTTCACAGCTGAATGATGGTATTCCAAACTTTCTGGATCCTTCTTATTCCTCCTCCCCTGGGCAATCTCATCTTATAACACATCCTTGCTTTTACTGTGTTAGGCTTTCTCCTCCCTCAGCTACCCCTGTGAAAAGTTAATCACAAAATAAAATGAAGAAACACATTATTAGTAACCTGGTCCTAGAGGTTTCTCTGCCACTACCAAAATTATCTGCCATGATGAGCCAGGGGAGCCTACTGCCATTAAAAAAAAAGGAACCAGCACTTCCTTTTCCTCAAATATTTCCTCAAAAGTAGAAATAAAATAGGAAGGAAAAGACGAAGGGAGGGAGGAAACCGGGTTCTATTCCTCCAAAGAGGAAAATATTTTTACAGTGTGTATAAAACTTTCATTAATGGAATCTAGAGATGATGAAATATATCTATCTCCTTCAACTGTGAGGATCAGGGAACTGAGAAACAGCACTAGAGAGAAAGGGAGTGGGACTGAGCAGGATCACAAGGCTACCTACCCACCCACTTACTACTACTTCTGTAATTCCTTTTTTTGTGAAAATGCCCTGAATTCTGGGTAAATTTTTCACAGCTTCCTACAACTACTTACTGTGTTGCTCTTCAAGAAGGATATGTTCCTATTAGGCCTGCACAGAAATTTCAGTGCTATGTTCAATATTTTCCAAAGAATCTCTGACATCCTTTCCTCTCTAAAAGGAACACTGCACACTGATGTTGAAGAAGCAGAGCTTTCTTTAGATTTGTACTTCTTCAAGATCCTTACAGATACCAACTGCTTCTCTAGTACAGAATCAGCTCTGTTAGTAGCAGCTAGGAAGCAAGAGAGTCTTAGAAATGTCTCTGCCTGATGCTAGGGAGGGCTGATAGTTCTCTCTGACCATAAGTGGTCTTGAACATCACCTGATAGTTCAGATGATCTCATAAGCAATTTTTCGTCCCCATACTCTACTGCTTGTACCACTCTTATATGGATTTTGTTGGATCTGTACTGACGTGAAGACAGAAACTTGGACCTTAGACTTCAGATTCCTGCATACTGACATCCTTCCCTCCTGCCAACACAGGAAATATAAAACATAAGTAATATCAATACTCCTAGTATCAGGCATTTTCAATACAATAAAAACTTCCTGTAATAAAGAAGTCTAATACTTTCACCCTGATTTGCCACCACTGACAAAGCAACCCCTCCTGATATACATTACTGTACATGAATGAAGAATCAGTATCATTTATGTCAAGCTGTTACCTGGTAATTTTTTTTTTTACAAATCAGAGATTACAAGATCACTACAAATATTTTTAATGAAATCTAAAAACAGATAAGTGAATTTAAGCCTCTAATTCTTTAAGAACTAAGCCTTTAAAACTGAAGGACACGTCACTTCTGAGGGATTCAAAGGGAATCTAAATCCTTCACCAGAATTTAAGCATTGTAGGAAAATGTGACAGTAGTAATAATACATGATATTATATACTGCTAGACAAGTTGGACAAATTACATCTGCTACTGAATAGATGCGGCAAGAGTCTGTATTAGAAAACTTCCTGCTGGGTCACAAACATACATCAGTAATGGTTTGTTTTCAGCACAAGAAAAATTGCCATTGTCATATTCCAAAGCGAGTGTAAATTGTTTTATTATAAACTCCCTGTTGGTCCCTGTTTAACTGAGAAATCATTCAATCTAAATTTATTTTCTCTCTGCGTGGCATTGCCATGTGTTGGTATTACCAAACTCTGCCTCAGTAACAAAAGATTATTCCCTTATAAGAGAGACTGTATTCTTGACCTTAAGCAATCTTGCCATATGTTAACTCTTGCTTTGCCTCCGCATATTTTGAATTTTAATATAAGGCTCTCAATTTTACAAAGTCAAAGCTTTACTGTTACTGATTCGCAAGATATTTTCTCCAAACCATTCCACCATGCTAGACAATGAGACATTTATATTTTACATGTATGTATATTAATATATGAATTTTAAAAATATAAAACATAATTTCCTATTTGTATGATTTCCTTAGTTTTAATAGAGAGATAATCCCACTCCAGATTAGCAATCACAGGTATACCTGTTCCTGCCATCCTCTATTCAAATCACTTTTCAACTTGATTTCCAAGTAAACTGACCAGCTTAGTAATACCATTTAAAGGTACACAAAACAAATATCTAGCCTTTGTGTTTCTCCTTTGCATTTTCTTCCCCTTTTGTCACATTTTTAGCATCTGATGGAAATGATAAGTGACAACAAAGACTCAAGAGACCTGTGAAACAACTAGCCAGCCGCCACCGAGACTATTCAGCGTGAGAAGGTCTTACTGTTGTCTCCCAGGGCTCCACAAAGGAACGCTTTGTTAAGGATATAATTTTTCATGCTTAGCAAATGCAAGAAGTGGCAACCAGAAGCAAAATCAAATCCAGCACATTTAGTCTCACAAGCAGCTCCWTTATATCAACAGGAGCACAGCTGAGAAAAATCTGGGCTTCCAGTAAATATTTATCTGCTAAAGATTACAAGYGTTGCACTTGCATTTTTTTGTATTAGAAACATAATAGGTTTGATTTTCATATATAAACATCTGCCTATGTTCATAAGGGGGCAGAGTTGTTAAAAACAAAACAAAAGCCAAAGGCATTTCTTTCCTTTTCCTTGCTCAGAAACTACAAACAAGTAAGCGTCTGCAAGCACTTTCTACTCACTGATTTAACCTCAGGGGAACATCAACATAATCTGTATCTTACCACTCTTCACTGGAAACCTGGGGCAATTTTTATCTTTTTTCTAAAGAAAGGAGTTTTGAAGACAGGATGTTACTAGTAAACGATCTCTTCAGCATCCAACTTCTCCAGGATCTCACAGTGACTTGCAGACAACCCTGTAACTTGCCAGGCAGGCTAAACCAGGGGATGGGTGCTGTCTTAGGAGAAAGCAGTCTGTGACGAAGTAAGGCAGAATTGCTTCTCTAATTACACAGATCAAGGGCATCCTTAAAGCATATCATTAATTCTCCTTTTATCGGGTTTTACAAGAAGAGAAAAAAACAAGGAAGGGCATAGAGGAGAAGAGTGCTTTTTTCTGTCTCCCACTACTATTTTTTTTAAAGAATCTCTGATTTACTGGGTGGAAGGAACATCATTCCTCGCAAATCTCTTTTCCTAATGGATTTTGCCAGTTCCTCTTCTGTACTGGTAATTTTTTGCACATCTGGAAAAGACAGAAGCCATGAGTGGCGAAAAATTATAGTTTACTTCCAGGTGACTGTGGGGTCTCCTTCCAGCCCCTTCCAAATTAAGAAGACAGTTTACCTACTATTGTTCTGTAGTATGCAGAAATTTAGAGGGGTACCTAGAAAGTGGATGTTGCAAGATGGCTTTGACTCAGCCCAAACTGGGCAAGAGGAAAGAGAACCTGAGTTTGCCACTGCCCTCTTCCTTAGCCTGAGCGCTGTTCTTCAGTTCAGCAGCATGCAATGGAGAAGCTGTGGGTGTTCCTGAGGCTGTCTGCTGCTCTCCACTGGCAGCCAGTAGGTCCCAACCAGTCCAGCTGTGGCTAATTTAAGAATCCACAGGTGCAGCWATAATCTAGCAGCAGGAACTGAGTCACTGTGGATATTCTTTTGAATAGAGATCTGCAGCTACAGGCTGAGATGTGTCTGCAACATGAACTTCCATTAGGTCCTGGAAGATGGTAAACTAAATCTTCAGCAGGGACCTCAGAAGTTAGAGAGAAAGAATCTAGCTGTACTCTGAATTTTAGATATGTGCAGTATACCCCATTATTTTGGAGTTCCCCTAGCTCAAAGTGAGATAAAAAATAAGAGCATTTGTCATAAAAAGCATTGACAAGTATTCCTGCTACTGGCTTGTCTTTCCTATTGGRAAAAGTAGCATGTGAAATATTATTAGATAGTTTGTTGTAGCTGCATGATATCTGTTTATTACAACCCACTGATGTAACTAGGAAGTATAAACATTACATTTCCCAATAAAACTATTACTACAGAAAGGCACACATCATCGTACTTATTGTCTTCACAAAGGTATGTTCTTGCATTGGGACAATCAATAATATGTGGATTTTCTGCTAGAAAAATCAGTCAGTGTCTCATGATATTCAAACATAACTTTAATCTTCCTTTGGACAAGCATCTAAGAAAAGAAAGAAGAAATGATGTATTCCGATATAAAAGCCTTAAAGGAAAAAAGACTTCCTGTATTAATACAAGTCAAAAGCACTAACTATGCATACAAGAAATACATCCAAAATGCTGTACATTTAGTAGTAGGATCTCACTTATCCCAAAGCTACCCAAATCAGAAATCTCTTAATTAAGTATGACTGTATAATTCAGATGCAAAAATAAAGAAAATGGTCACCTTGTAAGAAAAGCAGCACAGAGACCCCAAAATAGGAGAGATGAGAGGTAGAGGATGGAAGTTAGGAAACCAATACAGATAAAATGGTAATAAAAAAGAACCAGTGCACATCTGATTTTTGAAAACTTTTGAGAAAGCACTAGTTGAGAAAACAAAAGAGTAGAAATCAAAACAAAGCTTGTTTTCTGACATTCCCTTGCCAAGACTGAAAAAATGCAGATAGAAAAGAGAGAAGCAATAGCTGGGGATGAGGTGAACACACTAACTGGCAGAGTGGAGAGTCAGTAACTAAAGAGACTTAGGAGGTGAACAGCATTCTGAGTGCCAGTAAAATTACTTGTATGTTAATCATTCACAGTCTGGGAAAAAATTAAAATACTTACCCATTACTTAGTGATCATCATTTCTAGTTTTTATTGTGGGAATATTATTTAAATGGAAAAAAATATGAAAAAGTTCAAAAAAAAATTTGTTTGGCAATGCATTTCAGGGTGTGATCTTTATTCAACTAACATGTAGTTCTAATTCAAAAAAGTTCCTTTATACCTTAATCTCTTGTTCTACTGCAAAATTCAGCTGGTCTATGTATTTTTTCTGTGCAGTTTAAGAAACACTTAAGATTCAAATAACATCCTGAAAGATCTGTTTAATGCCTTGCTTTCTAAGGCCTCTTCCCTCCCCTTTCCAATTTTGTTAATTCTAGCTGTTTGTTACTGTGTAGCTGTAGTGCACTATAAACATTGCAGAGGGGCTGAAGGGTTTTGGAAAGGCCATCTGGTTCAAGGTTATGCTGAGATAAAGCTGTAACTTGCTTTAGACTTATCTATGTCTCATCTCAACTGTGTGATACGACCCCTTCTTGCAAGCTGCATTATCTGATTTTGATAATGTGTATCAGCTGACAGACTTCTTGTTGAGTTTTATTCTTGCCACTGTGGTTTCAAAAGGTGGCTGCAATGAAGTGTAGATAAATACCTAGCAAACGTAAGGAGGTTTGGAAATAATTTTACTAGATACTTTTATACTGAACTACTTGACAATGATTAGCAGTTTTCAAACACAAGAGACCATTAAACCTGCTTTTTAAAAGAAGTATGAGTATTCTCAGTAAAATTAAAGTTTCATTCATTTCTAGTTCATTCTTAGCAGTGTCTTGCTATTTTATGCTATTACAGACTATTTTAAACAGACTCTGCTGTTTGAAGTGCCATATAAAACATTTTCAAAGGCAAATCAATTGCAAAAACACCAGGAGCACAAGTTCAGGTGGGAAATAACAGCAACAGAAGAAAAGGTTTTAGGGTCAAATGCTGTCTTAAGTAAAGAGCAGGAGGTGGCTAGAAGGCCTGGATCACGTTYTGAGATTTCAGCTGAATTCTGGAACTAATACATAGTGGTATTATCCAAGCCATCAAACTTCAAGAGGTTTTGATAGGTTTGAGGTTTTGGCCCACTTTAGTGCAAGAGCAGTTACATTGATTCTAGAGTATTTTTGGTTTTCTTCATTACAGAAACCGCTAACGGTGCTCTACTGTTAAAGACTGTTTARATCTTTAGCTGGAAGAGGGCTGAGATGATTACATTTGTGTTCATACTAAGCGACCAAGATAGCAGTTTGGATTTTGATCTTGTCCTACTATGTGCCATAACTCTTCGAAGGAACCTTTGTCTTCCGTCTCCCACCAGCCATTCTAAAATGCCTTCTTCTAAGCCCTTGTGCATATTTATGAGAACAGCCTCAAGGAGTTTAAATTCAGTGTTCAGACCAAAGGACACTCTATCTACCAGCAGATTACACTTAGGGTGCTTCTGCAGCACCTATACCTGACATGTTTTGTCAAAGCTTCTGAATTAAAGCTATATTAAATGCCAGAGGACAATCCTGTGCCAAGAAATACCCTAACTGTAAAATACTTGCTTCTGTCTGATTTGGTTAGGGCTGATTTGGTTATGCTTGGGTTTAGGGCTTCATTACAAATATTATACAATATGTAAAATCTGTAGGTTTTGTTATTCCACTACCTTTTTGATGGCAAAATTATGTTCTCCTAAAACAAGACTAAAACATTATTTATAKACTATGCCCTGATCTGTTTTTCATTCAACATCTAAATATTGAAGGTAATCCAAAGCTTAACTCTACACATTATGAAAACTACCATTTAAAATGAACCTATGTTTAAAATGACCTAGAAAGCCTTTCTTCTAAACCTGAGTAGAGGTAACAATTGCTTAAATATATTCAACACATTTAGCAGAATCCTATCACCTCTCCTATTCTTATTTAATTAAGAATTACTTTTGCTAGCCACAGGAGAACCAGAAAAGCTTTCTTTTGAGTTATTCACAGAGTAGTAAAATAACACATGCAGATACGGCAGCTGACAACATAAGCAGGGTCAGTATTAGGACAAACTGGCCAAAAAGAGCAGCTTTTGGTAAAATTTTAATCAGTCCTTGGGTACATGAAATGTCATGGAGTTTCATATGAAATGAAATGATCCCTTTCTCTTAGCTTATTTCTGTTCCAACTAATCCTCTAACTCTTTATTAAACATTATCTTTACCATCTGCTCTGGGTGAATGTTCAACACCTTGCAGAACAACTCTGGGCTGATTGGTTTTTACGGGCAACATGATCTGAGTTTTATGCACATACTTAGGATTATGTCAAGGACAAAGAGGATGAATAATCCATTAACTATAATAAGCAAGTACACATTTCAGTGTAGCTAGAACATGTGTTATGTTTCAAAAGCAAAAGATGAATTATAGATATGTGGATCATAAAATACCCATAATGCCGGACCCCTCTCTATACTAGGACATCATTTCCATACATACACACTCCACTAAACAACATTTCTGGAAATGACRTTTCTGTCTTGATGAATCAGACTTTTTTGTGCTGAAATGGCATTTCCAAACCTACAACATCCAAGAAATAGCCCTGCTGAATTTGACATTTCCTCCAACATGGAACAGATGGTAGCAAAGTACCTGCCCTATGTATAGGTCTTTAAAACACATCTATTCAGTCATTAAAAGAATGTTACTCTATTTCCATAGTTTTTGTAAGCCTCTAAAATAAATCATCAAGGAACTGCTATCATTTAAAGTCACAGTCTAAAAATTTACATTTAAAAAAGTAATTGTCAAAGGTTAGTCAAATGTTGCTATCAATTAGATCCAATTATTGCTTCCATTCTTTGATAACCGCAAACATTAAAATAACATTATCACTACTATTCATAATATTTAGTGTAATGTGTATCATCCAACCAGGACCTCATTTGCCACAAAACGCATAATTGTAAGAGTTTGGTTCCTTGTTTACAACATTTCATGTAATTACCCACCTCTTTTACCTTTATGCAACTGTTGCAATAATTTTGCCTTCCTTTGGCTAACCTTTCAGACCAAAGTATTTACCCTCTCTCCTACTATAAAGGTTTATGATCCTATAATGAACAACAATTATGATGGCATCTGATCACAGTGTATATATTAATGACAGAAAATATCTGGCCAAGATGTCTTTACTGATCGCCCTGCAGAAGGCCTGCATTAGATATCCTTGCAGTATGCTCTAAGAAGTAATTACAGACTAGTCTTTTAAACATTTTTAACAATTTGCAGAGAATTATTTGACCCACAGAGAGCAGTATACTTCACTGTCGTATGGGTCTGTACATGAAGGGAACGGTTACATTTTCCCTTGGTGGAAGTCATCCGGGCTCTGTTGATTTCAGTAGAGCTAAATTGATTTAAGCCAAAAGTGTGACTTACACGCTTTTAGAGTCAATGAGACATTAAGGACTCTGAGAAAGACAGAGATTTACTAACTATAGGACAAGCTACCACAAACTATCAGGGCTGTTCCACTGAGAGCTTCAACTGGCAACAGAAGGCTACATTAAATCCTGCTATTCAAACCTTAGTCCTCTACACACTCAGGCTGACCCAGAAACCTTAACTAGCTGGAAATTTCTTTACCTGATCCTCTAGTCCCCACCGGAGGTAAAACATGTAGAAAAGAATCGCCTAATGTCCAAATCTTTCCACCACATATCATACTTCAGACCACTGTCCCAGCAGCTGACTGGATTAAAGGAAGGTCAGCTAGACCCTAACTCACTTATTGTATGGGAACCTGCTCAAGTTACATACCCTTAACAAAATATCAAGTGTGCTAGTCAGTAGGTGAAACTCTACACAGTAGTTGGTTAATTTAGGTTATTGGTTAACATAACTTCCTAAATTTCAATACTGGTTACAGCCTAGCACTTGGCAATATAACCTATTAATAAAAAAATATAAAAAAAAAAAGAGAACAGAGCTGAAAGAGGCCAAAATAGCATTCTATTAAGTGGCAAGGAATAGGCTAATAATTTTTCTCTCCAAGTCCTCTTGCCATAGCCAGCATTCAGTGGCAATAACAGGTAGGCAAGACAAGATCCAGACCCCAGATGCAACACTCTACATTTCTTTCCTCTCTCCCTTCTCCATAGAAAAAAATAACAATAATAAAACAAAAAATAACGTTCCTACCCTACCTCAAACACAAGCACTGAAACCATCGGGGCTGAAGAAGGAAGTCAAAAGGGATGGTATAAAGAGCACTTTTATAGACATTTCTAGCTGACACCCCAACTTCCAAACATCTTCATGGTTTTGGCTCTGTCAGAGTCACACCTCACTACTTTGATTTGTTTAAACTTGCAGTCTCCCATTCTAAGATTTAAACAGCCAGTGCATTCTTTAGCTAAATCTATTATATCCATGAATCCTTTCATTTCATTAGAATACGTACCAGTGGCATAACTATGACATAATATGGCACATGATTTTTGAAAAGCGATGTGGAGTCTGTCTACATTTATGCAGTTATAGCCATCTTTATTTCACAGGGACAGCCTAAATCAGATGTTCTCATGCAAATAAGTGGTTGCTTAACACACACAGTTCTTTTTAGACCAACTACTCTTTGTGGATCCTCCAATTTGGAATACAAACACCATCACTAAATGATCTAGTCTGTATGAGTAAAACATCTTCACAACGAAGGGATATATAGTATTCACATAGGACAGGATATTTCTGGTTGTGAGCAGACAGAAAAATGCGTTCCAGACACTCAGGTCCGGTCAGAGGTCGAGGTCACTCACCAGAAGGCAGGAGTTATTTTTTTCTTGCTAATACTTCCATTAAAAGTCTTTATATGGAGTTTAAAGTTACTGCTCAAGAGTGCCTGTTGAAGAGTAAGTGTCAAGTCTCAACCCAGAAGGACCTTAGCACAAAAGATAGATTTAACATTTGTTCTTATCTAGAAAGTGACTCCCCTCTCCCCAAATCTTGTATACGTACATATATACATGAATGATTTACCTGAGGCAGAAGGACAGTGGAAGATGTGGAAGAACCCTCTCCAAAATAAGAAACTAGGAAGTATAAAAAGAGGAAAGCAAAAGAGTTATGGAAAGTGGTGGGGGGAAATAAAGATTTTATACGTACCTTAACTGTTAGCAGAAGTAATACACAAAATGGATTTCGTTTGGGTTACCAGCTTTTATCCAGATTATCCAGACACTCAGCGTCTGGTTTAAGCCCACTATGTACCCATCTGTAGTAATGTCACATGAAGGATTAGCCTTATCTGACATTTGCAATGAAYATATGGATGGAAGAAGAGGAAAGAGTGTGAAATGGAGTACAATTGTTACAGCTTAAAAAAGTCAAGTGAAACTACAGCTTTATTTGCTGATTCTGATAATACCTGTGGGGTTTTTTTTGACTTTTTAAGCATTAGAGTATGCATAAAAAAGCCCCAACAAATCCTCAATGATTTTTTAAGAAAAGTAGGCAAATCAAGAAAAAAAAATTTTAATGGAATTTCATATTTACCTTTTACACATAACAAGAATATTACATAAAAATAAAGCCTAATTCTCCATGTTCAGTTATGACAGATGGGTGTGATCACAGAAACATCAAAGGCAGGTTTATCCTAATCCTGTAAATTGGTAAGCACCTCCTGAAGGGTCTTGAGTGCCTTCTAATCCTACTGAGGATAGGCTGCAAGTGCATGAAGAGGTAATGGGAGTAAGTAACAAGGGTAATGGCTGGCTTTCCTGTTGACAGGAGGAATAACATGTATGAAGAAGAACTGATATGTAGGAAATATCCTGATTTATCTAAACACAGAGATCAGAAATTGAGAAGATGTATATTTATGTTCCCCCTCAGTGAGATTATATTATATGTATGATATGGCCTTGGGCACAGGGCATGAGTTATAATTCAGAAAATCTGGCTACTCTTCCAGGCTCGGTCATTTGCTTAGCATCACACAGCGCCCCAGGCTGGTATCTTTACCTCTTGGCATCAGTATCTTCTTTCCACAAACGGTGACACTGAATTGACCTCTTCTCAGTAGATCGCAAAGTTGTACAAAAGTCACAAGATATAAGAATCTAGTATCATTATTAGTATTAATGCATTAGAATGTATGATGAAAAAGCTAATTTTAGAAGCAGAAAGGGAAACTCAAACTAAATCCTCATTAATGTTTTGATTTGGGGTGTCTCCTCTTGGGTGCAATCAAATATTCAGGACAGAGAAGCTGAAAATAAAGAATCCTACAAACTTGAGGCAGGTAGCACTTCCCTTGGAAAGACAAAATTCGAGTAACTATAGATCAGGTCAAGTTCACCAAGACAAACCTTCATCATATGATGGCTAGGAGAAAAGTCTAATGAAGACTGGACTACGTGGTTTGAGCCTAGGTACTATAAGAATATAGCAGATAATACAGCAGCAGGGCATAGCAGCTGAGCAAACAAGGTACATAGACAGCGACAAAGACAACCACTCTTCTCCCCACTTTAAAATAGGCGTACTAAGTCATCACAGCAATAAAGTATCTTGTGCAAAGTCACAGACGATGTCTGGGGTAGCTTAAGAACTAAGCCTCGGTCTGTTTTATCATAACTAAACTGAGAAGATTCCTATTGCTAACATAAGACATGGCTATCTCATTTCCTTTGGTGAGATGGCCATAACTAATAGCTGATACTAGCAAATACTTCTTCTTATGTGTATTATTAGATATGTCACATGTTCATGAAGTAGCTCATCACCTTTTTTTAGATGTCCAGATACTGCTGTTACCAGGCAGAATGTCACTAATGACTACATTTTATAAATCTGTGTGAGACATTATTATAGCACATGCTGTATTGGCACCATTGCCCGATACTGGATGCAATTACTTTGTTGTTGCTGTTATTGCTGAGGGCCAAGATCTAACAAATTAAATTTAGAGAACGTAAATAGGCTTATATGCAAATGGAATTAAATGCTGACACAAGGATAAAACAGCACTGGATTTAGGCAGGGCTCTCTCCCCCCAGTTTTTAACCAGTCATTAGATTTAAATTGAGCAGACAGATTCATCTTTGATGTAGCTCCACTGTAATCTATAGAACTGCAGCAAGGATGAACCTGGACCAATATGTTTTTAACRGTTTTGATGCAATGGCTATGCAGAGTAAAGTAGATGAACCAGATTTTTTTTTGCTCATAATTTATGAAATTATTTCCCCACCCCCAAATCCCTACATCAAGGAGATGAGTTAGTGCATAGAAATGGAGAGAGTAGGCAGCTGCATGCCAAATACCAGCTGCTGACCACATGCTCTGTACCCATAAACCCAAAGCCAAAATATTTATCCCTCACCAAATCACTAATTCTACTGTGGCATTTCCCAAACTTATCTGACTTACCTGTGATCCAGAAAGGACTCCTTAATGATGTGTGGACAGCTGGATCAGCACATGGTTTCTCCTCATTATCACTTGCACTGTATAAATAGTGAAGCACATTTAGCTTTTCTATAACATTAGTGTCACATATAAATAATTGCTGAAGTTGCCAAATAATGTTCTTTGGTCATCAGTAGAAGATGCGAAAAGAATAATGATTGTTGGTCTGATCATTGTATTAGAGGAAATCCATATTTCAGTAAACTTCAAAATCCCTGGTAGCATTTTGTGCCTTTATTACATGACTCTTCCCATACACGGCAAGTCGTTTAACAAAATGCTTTGTAAAATAATGTAGGACCAAAATACTCTGGCAATATGCAGTGTATATGCAACTAATGAGGAACTAGGGACCACTGCTAGTACCAGTCTGACAGATYCTGATTTTTTTGGCACCTAATCCTCTTCATTTTTCTCTCTCTTCCTAGTTTTTCATTGCTTCTTTTCAGCTGACAGCTCATTGCTTATTGATTTATTCATGGGTCTTATTTTTTTGGTTTTGAGGATTCTTTATTCAATGGTAAGTTCAGAGGAATTACAATTTACACAGCCACATCTCTGTATTAAAGCCATCAAATGGCACAGAGAACCTTTTGTACAGGCATGAGGTTTTACCCTTATTGAGTCACAGCTTTCACTCTTATATTACTTTCCCACACAAACAAGGTTCTAGCTTCTTTTTCACTGCAGACATATAATACTGCTTTAAGTAACTGCTAATGGCTAACCCTCTATATTTCAGGGAAGCGTGAGAGACCTCCTCCTGGCTCCTATGGCATGGTAACCAACAGCCAGATTTTGCAGATGATTTCATTGAAATATTAGAGTAGAATAGTGCTTTTTACTTTGAGGCCCATGGAGCCCCTGGGTTCACAATAGAGAATTAAGAGAAGTCTATTGTCATGTGGCTTAAATTCATGGCAAAGAAGTCCACAAATCAAAAATGGTTATTAACTGCTACTGCTCTGTTAACAGCATAGTAGCCTTGGAACCATARGCTGCTCTAGGCAGACAGAGTAAAGCAGACAAATTTTTACAAGCAAAACTAAGTTCAAAGAAAGACTCACTTCAGATCAGATAGCCTTAGCAGTACATCTCTTTCCCATAGCTGGAAGTGACTTAAAGTTTCCTAGCTCTTGTGTAAGCTTTGGGCACCTTGGCTTACATAAACAAACACAGTCAGGAATCAAACAAGACAAATACCTAGCATTGCACTTAAATTGGTGGGATTACCGACCGATCTTTGTTTTTACATTTGCTGTTCAGTAGCAAAACACTAGGGACACCAGCAAAGCAGTGCTTATCAGCAGTATTATGAACAAAGGTGCTAGAATCAGGTCTGAAACACATCTAAACTTTTTTTGCTTTCTTCAAACATATGTATTTGCTTCTTCACCATCCCTCCAAAAATTATAAGGATATTTGCCAGCAGCACATCTTGCTTACTGGAGTTTTTAGAAAACATGATCAGAATTATTTTGACAACATGCAGTCCTATCAAAATATGAACAACCAAGAGAATTACTGCAGTATCATGTATTTTAATGAAAAGTTAGTTCCAAAAAAAAAAAAAATTTTAACTGAGTTATGAAGACATAAGCCAATAAAAAGTGAGGAAACCAACTGCTTTCATTGTATACATCAAACTTCAAAGAGAAACAAAAGAAAATACCACCTTTACAAGTACATAAATGTATAACTTATAGGAAAATTAAGACTTTATAGTAGAGCAACAAGTACTTCAAGAACAAGAAGCATGAAAGTCTGAGTATTCCCCCTTTTTCCAATGGTACAAGTTTCAAGTTTTCACCTTGTTCATAATTTATTTTACATTAAAATTTGTTACCACCTCCCCAAAATGTATATTCCACTGATTTCAAAAAAGAGAAAATGGTCCCTCARAAGAAAACATTTTACAATCCTTCTAAATTTTCAGTTTGGAAATTACAGTCATTTTCAAGTAATACAACTTTATGCTTATTTTCTAGAGCGCTAATCCTAAATATTTTGTTCTATTTAGTGTTTCGGTATGATCTGGTAGAAGCATATTCCACAGCACACCAGTTTTTCATTCTTCTCATGTGAAGAAAGCAGAGTTAGAAATGACAACTAAAGATTAGTATCTATTCAAGGGCATAAGCAAAACTAAGATACAGGACCTCTATTACTTAGGAAGTCAAATCTGCATTAAACTGCCTTTTGAAGATTATTAATAAGGAAGTTTTCAACTCAATCATTATAAGCATATTTTTTTTCTAGTCTTTCAACAGATGAAAAACAAACAGCATTTTAAGGAGAGAAAGCCACATCAAGTCTTTCTGCCTCATCTCCAGTAAAAGAACTTGCCAGATTACTATCAGCCTCACAGGGTAACATTAACAGTTTGTCTTGAAACTCCAAGGTAAGTGGTCCATTAATTTTTAGATCTTTCTTCTACACTAGCTCTGGAATTTCTCCTTTTTGTCTACTAAACTATCCAAATTTATCTGTAGTTGCAAGAATGTAATTCTTAAGTGTGTTCCTTACATCTGCAAGGAATCCTTTTCAAAATCAGTTAAGGCATTCAAATTGAAAAGAGGCTGTCCATACAATGGGTTAATCAATTCAGAGGCATATTACAGGATTCAAGGTTGAAGTAATAACTAAAATGAATCTACTCAGTTATTTTTTAAAGTGCCCTTCAGTGCTCTGAGGTAACTGGCTGCTGTTCAGTGAAATCTCTCTGCTGCTCTGGGGCCCCCTGCCGTAATGTGAACACATACCTTGAGGATGCCAAGGCAACAGGGGCAGCTGCCTTTGCCTGGCCCCTGCATCTGGAAGAGCCAGCTAATTGCATCAGCAGCTGTGAGTGGTGCACAGCTCTCAGGTGGACATAACATTGTGTACTCTGAATATTCCCTCTTCACTTTTCCCAAGGCTAGAACCTTCTCTCAGCCTCTCACCCAAACTATATTGTTCCTAAAGAAGGTTTTATTACTTTGGGGAGAAATGAGTAAAATGGAGAGTCATAAAACAGTCTTTTATGCAAAACAGGAAAATAAACTCATGAACAGGAAGGGTTCAACATATTCAAGTAATTAATCCTCAAAGTAATCAAATGAATATCTAAAATAGAATTCTGAAATGGGTTCATTGYGAGAAACCACCACATCAGTTGGTGACCAACCACAACATAATTAGAAAAACAAATACAGGCAAAAGGAATCACCTGAACACAGAATCTGAGAACTACTCAGAGAAAGCATTTTACCACCTCTAATATGAGGAAACATCAAGCTTGCAAATATGTAGTCCAAAGAATGAAAAAAAAATGTTAGCTCCATTTTCAACTCAAGTCAATATGAACTGCTAGATGACCTGGCACTGAACTGTAAAACAGGAAAATCTGGATTCTGTTTGCAGTGCTGTGCCTGACTTGTTATGAAATTTGAATGGATCACTACATGTCTCCATCCCTAACTTTTCCTTCTTATTACTCTTGAATTTGGTCAGCTACAGAAAGTATTGATCATTTCTCACAGTGGACACATCTATATTAAGATCAGAAGAGTGACTGAAGTGAGTGAAAACATTGCCAGAGAGGCTTCACTCTGCCTGGCTTGCTTAACCATCCTAGTGAGACTCAAGTTGTCCCAATAAGCACTGAGGACCTCTGGCAGAATTCTGCACCCTACGCTGTTGCCCATGTTTCCTGCCACCATGCCTTGGTAAAGGTTCTTTCAGCTCTGCCTACCAACCCTACACCCCCACCTCCTGATTGCGGCAYGCAACAGTCAGTTTGTATAGGTGGCACCTGGAGCTCAGCTGGATCTCCCACGTACCACTTTACAATACGTACAACTAGGTGCTGCTCAAACGCAAATAACTTTTTTTGACTCATGGTTGAACTAGCCCTGCTTTTCTTCCACTTTGATGTTTAGAAGCACTCCCTGAAATTCTGAGCAATTCATGCCCTGTCTGCCTAGACTGTAGATCCCTGCAGTTAGTGTGCTGAGCAGTCAAAGGTCCAGCCCGTGCCCTCCACACCAGCCTCTGCGGCACAGGCACAGAACCAGAACATGCCAGGCAGCAGGTGTACTGCCTCCTTTTGCAAGCACTGCAACAGCCACTGCACAGGTGGTTGGTTAATGCAAACAATATGATGCATATTTCCTGGGCTGAGGGGAATTGCATCTTTCAGGAATTGTATCAAGCTCTGGCAAAAAATAATATAGTGAGGGAAAACATATTTCAATATGAGTGAGCTAATTATAATTCTGGCTCTTAATGTTTCCTAACAGCCAAAATATAAAGTCCAGCTGGCATGTCCTTCCGCCTGCCTGAAGGAAATAATCCCCATTTATAGTATAATCAAAAATCATGTTTCCATATTTTGTTGGGTTTTAAAAGTTACTGCCAATACAACAGCCTACGGAAAAGCCTCAGATTGCTTTCCAAGTAATGGAGTACCAGGAAGAAAATGCTTCAATGTATATGCATTTCACCACCTCTACATTGGTTTAAAATGCATACAGGATTGCCTAGCTGGAAGTGAGGGAAAAAGAAATATCAGTCAAGAAAGGACTTTGTGAATCAYATAGCCCTGTGCAATTAAGGGGCCATTGTTAATTTTCAGATTGTCATAAATCCATTTGAGAATTTGAGACAATTCAAAAAACAATTATGGTAGAATGAAGAGGGGATTAGGCAATCAGCTGAAATGAAATCCAGCCCACAGAAACAAAATGTTGCAAGAAACCAGCCCTGAAATATGCTGGGAGAATAAAAGGCATATGGAACTGAGCAACTGAGCACACATAGTCTTTTAAAGACCAAGGTTATTTGGCAAGAAGGCAGAGGCYTTTGCATAGCTCTGAACATTGTTTTGATAAGTACAGCAGGTCTTCTTTGTTTCAGTCAATCATAAACTAAAATGTTGAAACTACCACAGATGTAGGCAAACATCTGTATGGTTTTCACTCACTATACCTGTAGTAACAAATAAACAAACCTCTCTCAGTAAATATTACAGCACCACTTGCCCTGAAATAGCATTCTGAGTATGCACCTGCAAGGGCAGATAAATTTCCATAGTTCTCATAACCAAAACAGTGCACCTCAAGTAGCAGTTTGCAATGATCAAAACAGCATTCACATGTCTATTTTTAAGTGGTTTCTTTAGAGATATAATTATGATTTTGATTACAGATGCATGGATGTAAAATAAATTAAACAAATTCCAGGGTTTATTGAAAAAAATGTAAGGGACCAATCTTAAAAACTTTATTAACATGAGCAAGTCTTAAATAATTAACAACATTGGACTTCAGCAGAGTTATTCACATATGTAAGCAGTTTATGTAGCAGCTCTAACTGACTTAAAGCCTAGATGTGCTATCTTGATTAGCAGCCTTGCAAACCAAGCACAGGAGACCACATTCACTCTTTAGCTGATAGTCATCTTGGGAGTCCATAGTACTGGAAGTGTTGTAGCTTCACTTTGGTTCAGATTCTGAGATTGGATGTCTAATATGAAATGCCTCCTGTCTTCTATGCTGCATTGTGATTCAAATGCAATTTTCTGCACTGCACTCAAACACTCTACATTTGTATGCTCAGATATTCAAATTCCTTCAGTTTAAGTCAATGCTTATCCAAGCTATCCTGTCTACTACCACAATCTAGATGGAGAGGGCTTTGCTAGCTATAAGTGCTTGAAGAGACTGCTAGATTCTAGTAATTCCTGCAGTTGCAGAAATTCTGTTATATTCTTTCAGTAGTTAAACAATGTGCAAACCTAAATCAGGTTTAGGATGGCAGAAAGACAGAACAGAAATGTGCCTCTACACACCGCTTACTACTTCAACCTTTGGCATTTATGACACCAAACCCTTCAACTGTTCTCTACACTTCTCTTCAATTTGCATTACRTAACAGCATCATAAAGAGTGCACATTGAATTTTGAAGTACCAGTATTTTTTGACCTCCTAGTTCAAGCTATTCCTACATTATCGTGACAGATCTGTCTGTTACAACATTAAAGCACCTAACAGTCTCACACTACTAATGTCTGATTATTTACTAGCAACCGCAGCCAAATCCTAGGGATTTTCAGATTTCTCTCTTATCAGTTAAATACAAAATTCCATACAGTCAAGSTATAAAGATACCTTGACTGCCTGCGCACCTTAACTACATGTCCTTTTGAAATAACATTTCCTTGCTAGGGATCAAGTTAGTCGCCAACATAAACTCAGGAATAGCTAGCATTCAGGGACAGTAATCATATAGCAAATTTACTGATATGATTATACAAGTGAGGACTACCAGCATTATGTGGCAGTAAAAATAGCCTCCTGCATCCAGAGAAAGAAAACACCAAACCACTAAGTCACATGTTTAGGACTAGCAGTGGTGGTGGTGGTGGTGGTGGTGGTGGCGGTGGCGAAATACAAGAGTATTCCAAAAGCCAGCACTGTCACACGGTAGGAAGGTACGGAGGTGTTTCCATATGGACAACACTGCCAACTGGAGCAACCACCCCTGGCACATCAGAGGCCTTGACAAGAGCCCCATAGGGAAGCTGCAGCTCTCCAGGTCTGCAGGGAGGGCCTGGGGCCTCTCCCTCGGGCTGGGACAGGCAGAGGCAGTGTCCTTGCCTGCAGGAGGCGTGCTCTGGTTGAGGAGTTGTGTTGCCAAATCAGTGAGCTGCAGGAAGAGGTGAGCAGACTGCGCAGCATCAGGGAAGATGAAAATGAGATTGACAGGATCTTCACAGATAGCTGCTGAGATGAGAGCCTGAACCCCTAATTACACTGAAGGAGGGGCAGCCAGAGACTGTGCTCAGGCAAGTGGCAAATGGAGATTCCCAAGGGGGTGAAGACTGGAAGCTTGTGACTTTGGGTAAGAGGAGGAAAGCTCATTCTCCACTCACAGATCTGCAACTGCAGAATAGGTTCAGTTCCCTGGTAGTAGACAAGGGGTGAAAGTGCTGCCTGGGGAAGCATCAGAGCTGGCCAAGCCTGAACCATGAATCAGCACCCAGAGGAAGTGGCAAGTGATCGTTGTGGGAGACTCCCCTCTGCAGGGGACAGAGGACCTCACCTGCTCACCTGTCTTGCTACTTAGGGAGGTTTGTTRCTTGCTGGGGGCTCAGATCCAGGATGTTGCAGAGAGACTGCCAAGGCTTGTTTGGCCCTTGGACTATCACCCCTTGCTGCTCATCCACGTGGGCACCAACAGCAACTAAACTTCCTGACATCTGTTGTAAGAGCAACGTGGGAGGATGCAAGCACACAGATTACATTAGCAGAAAAAGGTTAAAGAAGGAAAATGTGGGCCTGGGGCTGAATGGGGTGAGTGATTTAGTGACAGCAGTCAAAGAAAAGGTAGAGATACTCAATACCTTCTTTACTTTAGTCTTCACTAGCGAGGTCTGCCAGAAGAGGTGGCGTTGGGGCAACCTAACAGCAGCCTTCCATATTCAGAGTGGTGCTTGACAGGACGACAAGAGAGAAGAGGCATAAATTGAAATAAGAGATGTTCCAACAGGATTTAAGGAAAAACTTCTTCACCATGAGGACAGTCAAGCAATGGTCCAGAGAGATTGCGCAGTCTCCATCTTCGGCAGTTTTCAAAATCTGAGTAGATAAAGCCCTGAGCAACCTGGTCTGACCTCAGAGCTGGCCCTGCTCTGAGCAGCAGTTTGGTCTAAAGACCCCCTGAGGTCCTTTCCAACCTGAATTATCCTAAGATCCTATGAACTAGGCTAACACTCTTCATCCCAGCAAAGAGACAGCTAAAAGGGAAATATGAGAGAAGTCTAAACTCATGACTGGCATAGAGAGGAAAAAGAGAATCAATTATTCACCTTTTCCTCTAATAAAAACAAGGTGGCATTAAATGAAACCAGCAGGTCCAAAACAAACAGGAGGACCTAGTTCTTTATATCATGTATACTGAAGCTGCGGAACTCCTTGTAATGGAATATGGTAGATGCTTGAAGATACATAGGTTCAAAGGCTATTGGACAAGTTCATATATGTCATAATTCCATGGAGGGTTACTAAATGCATAGAAACCACCACAGATATTTCTTGAGTCACAAATGACTGTAGGCTAGAAAAGCATTCAGGTGGTATACTGATGTATTTGACCTATACTTTCATATTTTTCTCTAGGTTTCACTTGTTTCAGTAACGTGCTAAAGCTGGTATCTCAAAGAGCCAAACAGTGTAACTGAAAAGACTCCCACTAATTTAGAGGGGTTTTGGATTAGTTCCTGCTTTCCATGAGGAAAGTATAAGGTTCAGGAGATTGGAAGACAAGATGGGCCATAAACGAATCGGACATGGTCCACGAAAGTCTGAGAACTACCAAATTGCTAAGTACTCAAAATTGTGTGCAAAATAGGAATAAAATATTGATTTCATTAAAAATGTTAAGGACTACTTAATTCAACAACATTTTATATGTTTGCATATTTATTTCCAAATTTGCATATCTGTTTGCATATATCTTGTAAAGCTGAACGTTAATTATACTTTAAAATCATGTATAAATTGTAACCAAGAATGTTGTACGAATTTTTGAAATAAGAGACACGCTCAAGTACCATTAATTATAAACTGCCATTTAAAGCACACTGAAGCAGACCTCATATTGAAAAAATATTGAGTCCTTGACAAATAAAAAAGGCAGCAAGAGTTATTAACTGGTCTAGCTGATTAAAAGGCATCTCCTACAAGCATAGCACTGATTTTTTTCTCTCCCTCCAGAGCATGGCTTACTTCTACTCCGAAAAGACACATGATAATGTGCTGACCAACATAAATGCTGATATATACTGCAATTATGATTCATTTGCTTATAACTTCTACCTAGGGTGATTCTCTTTTTGAAGTTTTATTCATATAAAAATGACAGTAATCTGGAATAATAAACAAATAAAACTTCATGGGCTATTTTAATGGACTAGTATCAAATGAGATGAGCTGAAGTGATTTTATCACATGCTAATTAGATTTGTAAAATGATTCTGAGTAATTCAAAAAGCATTTACACAAGGTCAAATCTCAGGCAGCTTCCAAAAACCTAGACTTGCTAAATATACAAGATATGTTGATCTGATTATCACTTAAAGTGGCAATTAAAGACAGTTAAATTTCAAATAGTTTTAGATATAAGTCCAAAGTCAGGTGTCCCAATAATTATTAAGAACCAGGAGTTTCCTAAAAAAAAAAAAAAAAAAAGAGAGAGAGGGAGGTTTCTTAACAAGAATATTACTTGTAAATTGGACTTAAGTCTAAGTTTTGTGAGACATCTATTCTTCCCCCACATCCTTTCTTCTTTAACCCATGCTCAAGGGTAAGCAAGTGGTTACATAAGAGGATAGCCTTACTCCAACACAAAGGACTCTGGTTAACATCTAACCTTGCATGTACCACCGCGCCATCACTGTTCACATTTGCAGAGGTTAACTTAGATTTGCGCTAGATTTTAATAGCTGTTGATTCCTGGCATACTATGTCAGTATTAAAAAAAATCAAGACCACTTTTCTTGCTCTCTCCAGGAAAGTAATGCGAAACGCAATGAGTTTTGACTTTCAATTTTTCACGTTTTTCAATTTTCCTAGTTTTCAGATTTTTCTCCCCCATCCTCCCATTCCACAAAATATTCTGCAGCAGGGAACAAATGCCCTAACTCCTGACCTTTCATAAAATTACATGCCAGCACTCCTAATAGTAACTGATTCTTGGCTTTAGTTCTTTCTCCTGTATCAGCTATGTACTTAAACAAAAAAAAAMAAACAAACAATGTGCCTTTATCAACATGGCTCAGAGCTATTAGTGGATACTAATTAACCTGTTTAGATCCTGAAGTCAGGTGTATTTTTATATATATGTGCGTACAAAGTAAAGCAAGATAGTGAATGGTAGAGTTCAGAGAACTGCGAATACTATTTTTAAAATTAGCAACCAGCACAGCATTAAGAATGGTTGTACAGAGAGAAAAACTTCCACCATGGTTAAAAATGCAATGACTCTGAGTCACTAGACATGTGATGCTTCTCTTCTAATGCCACTGTGTCCTTCACCTACAGCTGTGGAACATTTATTTTGAAAATAGGAAAAATAGAAAAGGTTGTTTCTGTTTCTTCAAACCAAGAAATTCTGTAGGATAGGAGGGAAGACAGGAACCTGACAGGATGCTGTTCCATGGCTGTAATTTTCCACTCTAATGACAACCTAAAAAGAATGAATTAGTACAGTGCTGGACAGGCAATGGATAGTTCTCTCTCCTGGCATACTATATTCTGATGGCAGCAAAATTCCATGGTTAAGGCACTAACTAGTATTAGATAGTCCATCTGTTTGTAACAGAAGCATTCTGTAGTTCCTGTAACAGAAGGACATCATACTGATATTTTGTTATGGAAGGGCCTGGAACTACATTTTTGGGAGAATCAGGATCCAAATGCAGCTCACTGTTGTAAAAATGCCAATTATAGACATAAGCCAAAATCCTGACACAATGCTAAGTCTTCAAACTCTGGTATGGTACCTAAGTATAGAATCCATTTCTTTCCCTGAGTTTTCATAATGATACTTTCTATTTGGGTAAACATGGAATTAATATGGCAGAATGATTAAAAAAAGATTGCAACATGTTAAACTAATACAGTTCAAACTTTAATTTCCTCTGTTCCTTTATTACGGTTTGCTGCTTTGACACACAACAGCAATTGCACCAAAGTTGGGACAGAGTAACTAATRAGTAGATGGTAGTGGTATTAGTTAATAATGGTTCAGCAATGTTAATACAGCAATTTATGGTTTGTGTTTGTCATCTTTGTTTAATTTTAGTGTAAGTAGGTAATTCTTTAAGGTCCAGTAATAATCAACGTCAGCACAGTTTGGCATATTCAAGACTTGCAAGACTAACAGAGSTAAGCTAATGTCTAACTAAAATCTTTTTCTTGATTTTTTCAAGACTAATTATCCTCTCAAGTGTTTCAGCAGCAGCAAAGTTTCTCAGCTGTAAGTAATGTATCTGCAGCCAACACTTCTCCATTTATGAAAAAGCCCCTACAAATACCAGTGTACTTGTCAGTGATTTTCATATGCAACATGTCTTAAACGGCTGCTTTACAATATGAAGCAAAAAAAGAAAGACCTGATAAAAGTGCTAACTCCTTACTAATTAGCAGTCTATTTTTCAATATTTTGAAATGGAATATACAAACAAAAATAAGGAAAAAAATACAACTTAGGACTAGCTTAAACCAAAGGAATAGGAAATGGAGAAGAAAGGAGGCAGTTACCATTCACAACATCTTTCTTATCAAAAAAATAATAAATTTTATGCCCACACCCAGTAAAAGCATCTTGAAAATACCACATGAAGACAGTAGATAAGTGTTTGATTGCTGTCTCACTGACCTGCTATCTGGCCTTGGGCACGTCATTTAATTTCTCTCATCATATCTTTTTTTCTCTCATCACTCAATTTATTTTGATTGGTGAGACTTCAGGACAGGTATCCTTCTCTTATAATGGAGATACGGGAGCCTGATGGCTCATCAGCGCTTACAGAACAACCACAAAAATTGGCCACGTCTGGATGAGTACTCAAAACATCATGGGAGAATCCCTGTCCTTAAGTTTTGGCCTCTTATGTACTAAACTTTCAGACTTTCTGCATCCTTCAGTCCAAAAAAACAAAAGCCCATAGCCACCTGAAATTTCAGTTATAGGCTTCCATGTAAAATTTCTAGCATTCTCTGCTCTGCCTGTAGGACAGAAATACCACAGCAGCACTTCTATTTCTTAGTCTGAAATCAAAAAAGGTCAGTTACTGAAAATAACAATAAACAGACATATCTATTTCCCTGCTCCCCCCAAAAGTCCAGTCTGAGTTTCACTGGAATCCAGGTATAGGTTTCTGGTCCATGTTTATTTTATTAAACTTCTAATCCTTCCCAGCTATTATTTTCATCTGTGTGATGCCAATGAGAGCCAGTTAGTTCTAGTCACAAAGTCTAAATCCCAAAGTCAGCTCACTTATTTATTTGATAGTTATCGAACATATCATATAGATATCTTCTTCCAAAAGGTATTCAAAATTTTTCATTTCATGACATTCACAAAGGTATTTTAAACAGAGGGAATTCAGAACAAATTTAGTTTCTCCAATAACATTTTCTCTTAAGTTATCAAAATTTCTAATATACCCATTTTTGTATTGGCCAAACACCAGTATTAATGGTTATTCTGCAATAACAATTATTTGGGTGAGTGAGTCCAATTTTTTAATGGCCTGGAATTCACCTCTGTGTATACAGCCAGCTGAAAGCTTACTCAATGATTCTTTGTGCTGAGCCATTTTGACTAGAAAAAAAAACCTAATTACAGAAGGATTTGTCTGTCTTTTCTGTTAGGTTGTAGGAAAGGCACTGGCATACTGGTAGCTCACATACCCACTGCAGAATCGGTGCAGTTAGTATGGAGCTAGGTTCCAATTCCTGTACTTCCCAGCAAGGTCTACTACACCGGAACAAAGTACTTTCATCCAGAAAGTGAGGAATTCTGTTGAGCAAAAGTTTTAAGAAAATGCAAAATAATTCTTACAAAAAGACTTTTGATCTTTCAGGATTGCAAGTAGTACAGTTTACACTATATGCACCCTTTAAGAACACTCCCTTTTTGGATGCTTAACAGAAGCTTGCACTGGGACACTAATTCAATGTTAAGTTCAAAGCGTAAGTTGACTAATGATCATGTTATGTAATAATATGATTCTTTTTCTTGAGGGTCTGCAGTCCAAATGATGAATCTTACTTATTAACTTGAGAAGATACAGTTATCAGCAAATGCTTACAAATTTTTCTGCCGGTATCTGCACACAAAGCAAGAAATTCAACAAGTATACACACAGCCTGTGCAACTTAATATAGAATGTTTCCTATACGCTTGATCAAATTAATGGCCTCTCCAGCACCAAAGATGAGATCCTATTCTGCACATTCTATTCTTTACAGTGACTTCCCCAGTTTTGAGCAGACATATGTTTAGCAAGATGATTCATCTGTATATACTAATTTGCAAACTAAAATATCATTGCTATGCAAAAAATAAAAGACTGGACCATCCATTCCCGAAGGTCTCATTTCTTGTAAGAGCATGCAAATGCAGTAACTAAAGTAAAAGTATGTAAAGATCAATATTATCTTATATCATCAATTACTTTACTTGTTTAAGACAACCATTCAGTTTCTGCATCCAGTTTTCCCTCTGCTTTTGTAGCAGATGGTGTCTTTAGAATGGCGTAKGCAGAACAGTTGTCTCCTCTTGGGAACAGCTACTGAGCAGGACTTGTGATTCCCATTCAGTGGAAGAAATGGTGATGGAGAAGGGGAGAATGTAATTTCCTCCTTTTCCAAATTAGAATAAAGAATAATTAACACTGAAAAAATTCCTGTGAGAAAGTGGAGTGACTCTTTTTAGGGTGATTGAAGTACCTTGCCATCGTAGTCTTATCAACAGAGTCCATTCTGATAACATTGCATGAAGAGTTGTACAAAAATAAGTTTTAAAGGCATTTTTGTCTTGTTGAGATTTTTAAGCACAAGTCTATATAAGTCTATCGTAAGTACTACTTTAAATCATTAGAATTTTAGATAGCTGTGGCTGGCAATAAGCTACTATCCCGTGCTTTCGGGTAACTCTGCAATGTGTCAACTGGTTTTGGTTCCTCTAACAAGGCAAAAAGTCAGTGGGCCCTAAAAGATAGTGCATAGACTTTTTGCACTAGCCTTCTGGCTGCACTTGTATCTGAGATAAAAACAGAGGTCTCGGTCAGAGTTTTGTGCATCATTTCCAACTTACAAGGAGTTCTTTGAACGCAACAGTGACCCACAAAGAAAAATATAGTTATTGTTCCCTTTTTGATGGTTTTATACAAACAGAATGCCAACATTATCTTGTCTTACAAGATGTTTGAAAGCTTATTCTTTGCTTTTTGAAATGCAAGGGAGACCAGGTTTTGCTAGCAATCTCAGCCCTAAAATGGAGGGGACAGAAGTGCTGAACCTCTGTTAATGTTTTTCTCACAACTGTTCTTTAGTATTCAAGTCAGCCCTTGGTCAATATAAAACAAACCAAGGCATATTGAATATACCTTAGCAATGTTTGTTATGAACTTGAAGACAACATTTTATGTAGAATATCATCAGTTACTTCTCCCCAGCTCTGCCAATTCTGCCTGGAGAAAGAAGAGGATATAATACACAGACGGTCTGTGGTGGCAATCCACCTTTTCATGCAAAAAACCTAAAACAACAAAAACTCTTTTGATAATGTCATTAAAAAAAATCTCTAATCTTCATTAGCTGGATTTTTGCATCTCCCAGGCTAATGTGAGTGTGATAATACTACTTTATTCTCAAACACATTGTCCTATGATGTGTCAGCAGTGATGTCATCATTGCAAAAGAAAGGTGTATGGCCATTTTAATGATCCTATCACCTGCTTTCTAGCTAAGTTTCACTTTTTCAGTGGTCTTAGCAACTCTCGCAGCAGCAACTCTCACAGCAGAGCCTGTCCAAAACCCAGTAGCAAACACCTGATGTTTTTAACTTGGTACAATATTTTTTATTTAACTGACCATGTGTTTCATTTTCACATGAAATTAAAATGAGGTATATGAAGAGTGAGAACATGGGTGACAAGAACTATGCATGAGTGAACGATAGGAACTATACATTACTGAATGTATACGGGGTTGGCAGAATATGAGAAACTCCTCTTGATAGATATACTCTGATTAAGGAAGGGGCACAATCAGGACAATCGTGTATACAAAATAGAATAGTGTCTTAACTACAGAGGTTTTCCCGCTTTTCCGTCCCAATATGAAATGGCCAGTTTGATGAAAAGAAGACCTATGCTACTGGCTTGTTCGAAGATCATGCAGCTGTACTAACAGAAAAAGCAAAGTGCTTGTGGAATATCTGACACCAGAGAAAGCACAGAGCTCACTGACACTCAATCTTGTAGGATCGATTAATTTGGCTCTAAAATGTGAACATATTTATGACTTTGTAATCCAGTTTCCAGATAAGAGTTTTGCAAGCTCTCATCATTTGCAAGTTCACAGTCTAGCATTTCCAAATGTTGTACCAACCTAATTAAAAGGAACAGAAAATTAAGATTTCTTCCTTAACATAGAATACTTTTCTAAAAACAAAATATATTCATAGATACATAGATACCCAAATGTATCCTTTCTTAAAGTAATTGCTTGGCTGAGTTGAAACCTACAAATAAGGAACTTATAATGTGGGATTCACCCCAGCTATATATTGAAATCCCCTGGAAACCTTTAGCTTATTCATGTTCTGAAAATTATTTCAGCTAGGGGGCGTTCAACTAACATTTTTTTTACACAGCTGCACTTTTGATATTAACCTATAAGCGCAGATCTGAAATAAGCCTCCTGATCAGAGCTCTACTCTAAGAGAAAAACCCTTAGATAATATTGGGTGCTTATTCTAAACTTCTCCATTATTCTGTATTTAATGGCCTCAAGYTTCACTGTAAAGCTGTAGCAATACAAGTAAATAAGTATTAGCACCGCATATAGAAATGTACCTGCCATTTATTTGTGCTATGTCCATGCTATGAGCAGTCTAATATAGAGCTAACCCCAAAGTCCTCCTACAGTGAATGCAGCAATGATAGCGTTATACCAACACAATAAAGCCATAATCCACAGACCAGGTTACAGCAACAACAGTTTTGCCAGTATAACTTCTCATGTTATCCCAGCTTTCCTAGTTGTTCCAAGAGACAGCAGTAGCATAACTATAACCTTAAATATTTACCAATACAACTATTTTAACTTGAGTTATTATATTTGGAGTATTTGTGAGGGCAGAAAACTTCACATCAGTTAAATAAAGCCCTTTCTACCCTTTTTGGATTGCAAAGAACAGTTTGAAAACATGACTCAAATGCTCTTTAAAGGCCCAGAAATCAAAAGGCAGATGTGTGATCCTAAAATGATTTTTAAGCCACTCAGGATATACTAGGGACTGACTCATTCTGGGGACTTTTGATTTGAAAACACAGAAAAGTCCAGCCAGCCAGCCAGCTCTACTGATTCTGAGAGATATGCAAAGTCAGAGGTAGGCAGCCACTAGTCCTTCCCTTAACAGCAAGGTGTCAAAAGATCAGACTTTTCTGCTATGTATTCTACAGCAGACTTACTGGCAGAGGCAGCTGAGAAAAGGTTTGGAATTAGTGCACGGCTTCTCAGGACCATGTGTCGCGTGCTGTTCCCAGAGAGCAGCACCCCCATCTCRCTACTTAAACTTTTCTTGGTGGAAGAAAGTCAGAGGCAGTCCTGAGATGCAATGATGTTTCATCCCTACGAGACTGTTTTTCATCACATGTCCACCCATCAGGCCCCGCCAGAACAGAAAATTTATTCCTATGCCTTCAAGCTGAGTGCATCAGCACCTTTTAATGGGGTGAAAGAAAGGACCCGGGGTCAAAGTGTTGGACCCTTTCTAAGCATGTGTAACTAGGACAATCAGCAAACAAGACAAGTACAGATCTATTAGCATGGGTTGAGGTAAGGCTAGTTAAACACTGAAATTTTCCTACAGAAATTGTAAACTCTTCAACACTGATGTTTATCTGTCTGAAATGTCATAGGCTTAGCTGATCCTGTGTTGGGGCAGAGGCCTGGTTAAGGGAATGCTATGATATCCCCTCTAGCCCCTATCATAAGAGATTTTTTTTTTGCTGCTGCTACCACCCCCTCTGCAGGTGGAGGAGAAATAACACAAAATACACAGTGCAGCAAGGGACTCGCTAATATTAGTAGATGTTATGTGTTAAATATTATATATGAGAATTTTCATAATTTAATGTGTGCCACTTTAAGAAACAAAATAAGCTGAGCTTTCATTGTGCTGTAGGAAGCAAAGCTGAACGGCACATCAGCAGTTATGGTATTACATATGGACTTTTGCTTCCTCCTGGGAGTTGTTTTCCATAGAAGCAAAGCTGATTCCTATTTTCCACTTTGCTGATAGCTCTGATCCTGCACAGTTAGTACTGTGCTAAGAACTATTGTGCACCCTTCCTTCTCTCTCCCACCCCCATACACTTTCTTTTTTCCAAAACAAAAGCCTTTTCCAATGAATGAGGGCATTTCACAAAATTATTTTCCATATCCTTATATAGTGATAAAAATTGAGAAACAATTAGTTCTAAAACCTACTTTCAATTGGGAAAGTATCATTGTAACCCAGGAGACACATCCCTACAAACTTTGTATTTAATCCCAAAACTTTCACGAGGGGAAAGACTTCAGGAAGATGGGCTCCTCTACCTAGTTCTGGTGGCATTGCCTTCCAAAGGGTGAAAACAATTCGATTTCCAAGGATTACTTATGTAAGGATTCTGGAATCAGAACTTATTATATATTCTGGTTACCTTCAGGTATTCCCAGCTACTTTCTTATGTAACTACCAGCTCAGATTTAGTTCACAGTTGCAAGCAACAACAATATGAAATCAAGACAGGGCAGGCTACTACTGCTTAGCTATCAAACCTCTTGAAAATACACTCTGTAACCTTCAGAAAAACAAGCTTCCAATAAACACAAGAAGCAGGTTCCAGTTTATGATCAAGAATTCTCTCATCTTTTAACCTTGGTTCACAGGCTAAGGAGAGTACTTTGAGCAARCTGCCTTGAAGTGTCTCCCCTTTATCCTTTCCAGAATTCTCCGGGCTGTATTGCTCATTACATGTTTCTCATAGTGCTGACTAGCCCTGGCTATAATCTGTCTCCCTGCAAGCTGAGTGCAGGAACTTCACATCCAATTAATGGACCAGAAGCACAAGATATTTCAAGATGGACAGGGAGGTGGCAAAGCTTGCTGACTCTACCGGGAGCACTTGTTCTACTTTCTCAAAGGGAATATTCCATCTACTGGGGAAGTCTGGGAGATATACTTCCTGGGAGAGGGTGGTTTTGTGCTGACAGGGGTGTTAACAAAAGCTATATTTGAGACTACTGTTCTAGCTTTAGAATAAGAGATGGATGGCGAATCTTTTAGTCTTTTCCCTCTCTCAAAGTAGTATGTAGGTTTTATTGTTCTCAAAGCTTTGTGTAACACAGTGCCCACCAAAGGCAAACACTGCAAAATGCAAGCAGGGTCCCAGCATATCACTTTGCACCACGAAAATGGAATGAGAAGGAAGTGCTACAATGCCATGCAAAACATTTCCAGACCTAATTAAACAAGCCGAAAAAAAAGACAATTTTAGACTGAGTGAATTCTTCTTATCCTAGAAAAAGGAATGCATTCTGATCAAAGCACTGGAAGAAAACCAGTGCCACACAATATTATGAAAAAGATGCCTTAGTTAAGCTCAACAGGGATTCATAAATGAAGACTGAATGAAGAACTGCAAACATCTGAACACTGAAAATCTTTAATTATGGTTATAATCCATAAGAAGGTAGCACCTGTAACTGGAGGCAGGTTTTTTTCAGAACATCTCATGAGCTATTGACTTGGTACACGTAGCAACACACATTACAGGAGCTGAGTACTCAAGATGAGGGAGCTATGGGGGCACAGGACTACAAAACACACACAGCCACGTACTGGTCTGTGATTAACACAAGGCAGTGGCCCTTGATAATCACAAGGCCCTTGATAATCAAATGTCAGAACAGGGCTACACTAAGAACCAAGCTCTTCTGCCAGTAGCAACCTTGCTAGGCATAGCTCCACCATTCCCCACATTTCCAAGTCAGAAAACATGTATTTTTGTTGATTAGGCCTTTCTTTTTGAAGAATGAGTTTTCAAACAGCACTGTGGAGCTTAATCRCTGCACACTGTATGCCCAGTTCAACTTTCACTGAATCCAGCAAAAGGATTTTCCGTATATGCTAATAGAGCCTCACTCAGCCAAGCTTACAGAGAGCATATGCTTGTAAATGTAGTCAAGCCGAAATCAGTGGCACTGCTCACAGAAATATGATTATTTGTTCAAGTAATGCTCACAGGAATGAAGGTGTGCAGGATACAGACCCATTGATATGAATACTGGCTTTTTTGGTACAAAAAAACTTTGAAGGGGTTATGTGTCATTCAATTAACTATGCAATAAAGAATCAGACCACACATACTGAGGTTTAAAATAGAGGAAAACATACTTTGCTATATAACAGATAAAATTAAAGAGCGTATTCAGATACTTCCTCATCACACAAACCTCAAAATATCAAAGAGAAATTCACCCAGCAGTTATAATCATCTATCCAGGACGAAAACAAGTATTACTCATTTCATAACAATTTGTGATGGTTCTGAAACAATACAGAAAACACGTAAATTACASCAATACAATAAAGACTTGATCAGGCAACTGTTTGCCTATTTCATTGCAGCAACAGGCAAGCAACTGGAGACCAAATAGAAAACAATTTCTCAATCTTACACTGTAAAAGAATATTCACTTATTTTACTGGTTCAGCTTCTTAAAATAAATAATTTTGGTAAATCATCGTCACTGGGGAGCCTTAGTTAACGAATTTTCACAACCTACAATATTCCTGAGACTACTTTCATTGTGTTTATGCTTCACTTTCAAATTTTCAGTACTTGAATGTTTTGATCTCAAAAGACAGTTTTATTTTTTTTTTTTTACAAACTGTGTTTCAATGAATTTTTAAAAGGATCAGCATTCCATTTTTCAGAATTAATATCTTGACATAATCTTTCCTAAGTACTTTCTAAGTGAGAATACTTAAGCATATTAGAATTCACAAGTATATTTTATCCTCACCACAGCCAATGGAAGTTAAATACAGGCTTAAAAGTTTTTCTTCTAAATCAGGACATTCCACTGTATTTTAAATGAAAAACAAAACAGAAGAACACTGATAATTGTATTTTGGATAGCTTTCAGAGTGCACATACTAGATATTCTACACAAAACATGGCAATACAATATGCTAACAAACTCAGTTCTTTCTTCTTCTTCTTCTTCTTCTTYTTTTTTTTTTTTTTTTTGCTGTGGCAAGAAAAGACACCAACAATCCAGCTTACTGGGGTGGTGGGAGCAAAAAGGATTGCTTCTATTCACCTATACATAATCTAAATATAAGAGGTGGTTTCTCTTCCCTGGTTCCTTCTCCTCAGAGCAATGAACCCTCCCACACCACTGTGGGTGAGAATCCACATATAAAATTTGATTCATTAATGTTGCTTGAAACACCATTAACTCATCCTTCATGCTTTATGAGCTGCGTCAGAAGGGGTCACACAGTACTGATGCTGGCCAGCAGCCAGTGACAGCATGACTAGCAGCCAGCCGTTCTGCTATGGGCTGGAGGAGGTCCCTCAGAGAATTTTAGAGTTCTTCCATATTTCCACTTCTATTGCAGCCTAAGATCTCCTGCAGAGTTTGCATGCACAGCCTCTAAGGATACAAAAGGCTGTGCTCCTCTTGCTGTTCTTTTATGTTGGTGACTAAGTTACTTGTTCCCTGAATGCCTCCATAAACTAACCAAATCAGCAGCTAGATTTTTATACAATTCCATATGGCTTAAGTGAAGCTCAAAAATCATTCCTCCATGAACTTCAGGTTCTTTTAGCCAAACAATATCCACATGTGAATTTACAGAATTGTTACTTTTTCCTTGCAAGATGAGAAAAAACAAATATAGGAATTCATGATATAATACTGTCAAAGTTCCCTTTTTAAAGGTGAAAAAGATCTTCTTTRGCACAATTTCCTGCACTTCAACATTCTTACCAACAAATTACCTGATTGGGTCCTGAAGCACTCTGTAACAAGGTTTGGAAAATTTGCGCACACATTATGAAAGGAAAACAAGTTTCACATGGTTTCCCAGGAAATAAGTTAATCAGAGTTTGTATAGAATAAGAGATATAGGCAGTATGGTTTGTGGAAAAAATGCACTTCATGGTCCAATAGAAGTAGGCAATATCACCAATATATCATTCTCTCATGCACATTTATAAAGATCCATATGTGAAAGGTCCCACCCACAAATGCACAACATGCAAAAATGCACAGTTCTTTGGGCAATGGACTTGGTATACTCTGACAGAAAAACTTTACTGTGGCATGCTTGAAAATAGATTGAAAATTACTGCCCCACTTTGAACATATGCTGAAATACACTGTAATATCAGTACAAAGCTGACAGCATCAATCAGGAATCTTCAGAGATGCTTCATTGGATTGTTCAGAGAGATGAAAAAGCAACGAAGTGACTGGACCACGCAATTTCAGATACTTACAGCACATTCATCAATTTGAAATGAGCTTCTTTTGTCTGCAACTGTAATGGTTTAGAAGACACTTCCTTAACAAATAGATAATATTTTCTTTTCTATTATGACTGATCAAACTCTGAGACCTATATAAGAATTAAAAAAAATGAAAACAATAGCAGTATTTTTTATTAAAGGGCACGCTCACAAATGTGAAATCATGGTTACAAAAGTTCAAATAAAGCTTATTTTTTAAATTCTCTCTGACCTTGGATTTGACAAAACTGCTGTGGGTCAAGATTATGAAAGGGCTTCCATTAGGTGAAGTTATCTAAGTATTGTTCAGACCGGTTTTCAGGATGAAATACTAGCTGAAGTTTGTATTTACTTCATGCRCAATCACTTTAACCTTGCTATTTGCACAGCAGATGTCTTCTTCACAAGACTACAGAAGCTATTGACTATAAATCTTGATAAGATAAGCTGTTCATTCCTTGTTTGTCAGAGTACTCTAAAAAGTCGCATAAAAGAAAACAATTACTAAACTGAGGCAAATACTAAACGCTGATCCTAGAGCTCTTATGGGGGACTCAATAGGACTTCTGCCCAAGTAAAACCAGCAGAATTAGAACCATTTTAAGAAAGTTATTATACAGAATGCAATTCATTTGTGAAATTTAATTCTGAATGCCAAAACTGGGATTACCATTTATTCTAACTAGCACTATTTCTGAAGTCTTAATAGTTAAAATGAAGATGAAATGAGCACAGTAATTCAGCTACCTTCTTATCCTTGCATCTACCCACTCAGTCATCAATGATACAATGTGCAGCTAAAGCACGAGTGAGAAAGTTTTCATGGCCTGTGCTATGCAGGAACAGAGGGGCCAAGACTGCCAGCTCAATATGTTAAACTAAGAAAAGTCTCCAGTGAGTGTTTTCCACTATCTCTGGAGTTGATTTTAGAAAGCAGATTTCACCTATCTTTCTGCTTTAGTAAGCTGATTAAGAAAGTTTGTTCCAATTACTAAAACAACACCAAATTCATAAACTAAGTCAACATAAAAAAAAAGAGATTAAGAGCTCAGACCTCCTATTAAGGGCAAAAAGGTATGCAAAATACACCTGTGGCAAACAGTATTGGGGGGGGGGGGGTTTCACAATAATGGTTTAAAAGACTAGATGAGGTGGACCAGCCTACAGGGATGGGAAGATTGTTCTCTCATTTGGAGAGTCACTAACCTGCTTGGTGCAAAGAAGGTTCCAGCTGCTGGTGACAAGCAAAGTGCATAACAGCAGGGAGCTAGGAGCCTACAGCTCATGCATAGACTATGAGACTGCTGTCATCAGCCACCAAGGCCTCAGAGGTGAGGAAAAGAACTTTCCAGGAACAAGAATAGACTAGGCAGAGTTTGCCATTATTCAAAATTCACTGTATTGGTTTAAAGCAAAAACTTGCCTGCAAGGACTCGGAGAACAAAGCTATGTATAAGCTTTTTTACTCCTGTTGTCTTACCTTAATGAAGCTCTCTATTTGAAAAATACACATTTCTAGTTGATCCCCAAACAGTCTGGCATTTCTGAGTTTAAAAGCCATTGGTTGCCTTGGCATAACTCCCTGTGAGGTGACAGTCTAGGCTCATTCACCTCAAAGATAGATGACAGAAAACAGATTCTCACTGATTCAAATGGCCATGAAAGCATGCTAGGAATTTTCTCATGGCTGTTTAAAAAACTTAAAAGAAAACTGAAAAGAAGAACATACTACTATTTCAAAATAAAAGAATTCAGTAGTAAGTCTTTGCTTTACTGTGTATCTTATGACACTGTTTTTCAAACTTGGGTATACATAGGAAGAGACCAGTCTTTAAGAGACTAGAGTCTAAAAAAAGACTTTGAAAAAAGSAGTACCATTCCTGTTAGAGGGGAAAATGAGATAGAAACGGCCTTACACAAAGACAGAAGAGTTGAATTTTTTCCTCCTTAATCCCTGTCCRCATAGTTAAACAGAAAACCACCACTCCCATTTTTTCAGTTGTTCTCCAGAAGGACACTTTCTAGAAATAGAAACTTGCTTCTGCTGACTTTTCACTTATGTGGCTTTCATGAACTGCTCCTGAACTTTCTGAAGTTGATGAGCATTCAGCTATTTTAATAGGACAAAGTGGACTTTCTATGGGATAGTAATTCACTAATGCTAAGCAACAAAAGATGTATTGACATAACTGAATTTCTTTTTTATAGGGTGCCATGCCACAGCATACAATATTCTATAGCTCTTAGACATCTGGGAATTTCAAGAACAAACAGAAAAGTTACCTACAACTCTACCTTAATGGAAGACTTAAGAGATAAAATAATCAATTCTGTGTGATTGCCCAATCACAGAAGAATGCCATAGGTAGTACCACCTTTAAAGCATACATACATAGGGATAGGCCTCAAAACCCAGTATTAGAATTACTATACACATGCTGTCCAGTTGATCTGTGCATACTCAGTCCAACAAACTGAACTTACTCAATGCATACAGGGGATTCTGTACTGGCGAGATCACAGTCACCATTTGTGTACTGCAATTCAGTCGTCTTTGCCTGCATTCTATGGCCAAAACCTTCGGAAAAGCTGAAATTCCCTATGACACTTTCTCAAAAGAAAAGAAAAATAAATTACAGAAGTATGTAATTACAGAAGTATGCAATATCTACCATATTCCCTTTAATACCCAGTTAGCTCCCWGATCAAAGAGTGAAGCCAAGCAAGATGATATGATTGACTGAACTGACCCACTTGGATATTATTCATCACATTGTTTTTTTCCAAGTGATCACAGAGACTTAAAACAAGTAATGAAGAGAGTTGTTCTCCCATTTCTTAGAACTGAAGTTAAACTGATCTATTGATGATTTCCCTAGCTCCCCTCCAGCTTTCCCAAATTTCTTTTGAACAACTAATTCCCATTCACTTTTGCCAAGCCTTCAGGTTTTTCTTAACTGAAAAATGCAAGATATATCTGTTTTCAAAAACCTCAGAATCCACAGATTTCCATATTTTCAGATGAGAGGTAGACCCTACTAGCTGAGCAACATGACCCAAGTGTCCTTTCATAATTGCCACACACACTAACGCTATTGGCTTGAGCTCATTTCAAAGTGACCACTTGTATGGAAGAGAAGAGAATAGTCATAAGATCAGACATGTAATCTTCTGAGGACGGGAAGTTACAAAGTGATGATGATGTGGGAGAGCCATAGAATTAAGGTCATAACTGGAAAGCATACCTAATATATCTGAAAACAGCATATTGAAAACATGGTGTACTGCACATGAAATTCATGATGCAGACCTAYGTGCAGGAGAATTTGCACAGAGGTAAGTTATTAGTGTCCTATGGCAAATTTAATACACCTTCAAAAGGAGACAAATTTCAAAGCAAGTTAAAACATGATCTCTCCACCCTTTCTTCATGGCAATAGCTTCATATCAGCCTTAGAAAACTCCCCCATGGCTAGAGTCACAGGTGGTTGTTTCTATTGCTCACTAAGTTAGGTGCATTTTCTTCGGCCTTGTTGGACTGCTATGCTGCTTCTTAGCACATTTTTGTAAGGTGTCACAAATCTGTTACTTGTTAACAGATACAACACCATATGATCCAACTGCTTTAGCCTTCCAGAATCCTAAATAGTTTAATAAATTCTTTCTCAACCTTTAACTTTGGTTTGCACRAGACATATTGATCTAAACATGTACAGCTGTATCTGTACATATTTCTCTGCCTCAGTTCTCACCACAAAGGTTTTTTGGGGCCTTTAATCAGAAGTTAAATCCCATTTCTTGCTTATTGTGGTCACCATATAAACCTTTTTCCAGGAAAAAATGCTATTAAATAGGACATGTGTGCTTCAGAAACACATCCTTTCTCTCTGTTGGAGTTTCCACTAACAAGGTTGATGACAAACCTTTCTTTTTTTATCCCCATCTTCTCTCAATCTCTAGCACACACTTGTTACAAGAAAATAATTCACTGTTTATCTTGTAAGTTGGTCAGTAGCTTTTCCCAGAGATGTGGATACTTCCTATAGCATATTCACTGACTTGGTTCAGACATTAATGCTTCTTGGTAATACTCCTCCAAACCAGATACACTTCCATGATCTTCACACTTAGCCACAATCACTTATTTCCTGCTACAATGAGTTTTCATGGAAAAGAAATCAATTCTGACTTCAGCTAACAAGCAGCAGAAGCATGAAAGAAAAAAAGAAATCAAACAACATAATTGGTACAATTCTTATGAAACCTCTCTTTCCCTTAACACACTGGTACTCAAACACACTTCTACTGTCAAGGAGCCATCCACAATGCCCAATCCAATGCTACACTCTAACAACCAAACCTAATGCTAAAACCAGAAAGTAGCCTGAAATACACTACTTCTAGTGGATATCTGCTTCCATTACAAACCCTCATTCTTTTCTATTCCAAATCAGCATGCATATTGCAACCCACCTCCTACTCACAGGAAAGAAGGAATAACTTAATGCCCACATTTCAAATTTGGGAGAATAACAGGACAAAAATAAGTTTGGAGAAATCAAAAAGAGAGAAGCAATTGAAACAGATAAGGCTTTTTAAACACCTAAATTTTCTCCCACTATGCCTGGTTCACAGCTCCAGCTGCCATTCTGTCAAGTCTGGCAATAACTGCTGTGATGGAAATCTGTTAAAGAAAATAGTATGCTGTGAACAGCCTGTTTAGTGAAACAGTGGGAAGCTCAGATTAGCAATAAACGCTGAGGAAATGTGAGAAGTCTTGGCAAAAAACTGAGTTTTGYAGATGATCGTTAAGTGCCACTTTTCTGCTCTGTATTTGAGCAGTCCTTTGTACTTGTTATCATTACAATGGTGCTGAGAAATTCAGAACTTCTACACGGGGATATATAGCTACGTCAATGTAATGCCATATGATTCCACCTGTTACAGAATAAGAATGCCTCATTCCGATTCAGATGTTCTGCTTCCAAAGTTTCAATTCATCCTTCCATGGAAGCATAAGGCAGCTGCAAAATGCATACATGGAGAGCTTGACGGACTGGAAATGTGCCTTTGAATTTGCACTTCTGCTTTGGTAACAGTAGATCTGGAAAGGAGCACCAAGACAGTCCATGGTCTGTTCTGCAGTTACAGGAAAGACATAGCTGGAAATCATCTTGGACTAGCTAGGACATTGGGACTGAAGTGATTCCTAAAGACCACATGATATTGGGGTAAAAAAACAGCTTGAGTGGAACAGTGAAGTAGAACGCTTCTCTATCAATGCAGAAATGTGTAGAAGACAAGAAGTCATATACTGCTTTTCTTTGCTCACAGTACACACCAGAGAAAATGACATAGTTTATTTCTGGTTATAGGTAGCTCTGATACAGTTGTTCGATTATTTTCAGTTAGCTTAGAGAAGGCTAACTATAGAAACACCACAGCAGTTGGAATGTTGTACTTGATAAGAGACAAATGAAAGCAGTTTGGGGTAGTTTTCAACCTGACTGAACAAGATAAATGCATCTATGGTAAGAATGCACTGGAAAAAAAATTCCACAAAATGTTTGCATTTTTTCTTTTGGKAGAGAGCATCTGTGTGATGAATAAGGACTGAATGATCAGTAAGATTTGATTTGATTAGAATCCAAAATGAAAACCCTTAGAGGTTTGCCGTGCTGGGAGATCTAGAATCACCTCTTGATGAAGTAGTTATTTGCCGAATTAAGTGGCATAATCCAGCATTAAGCTTATGAAAGAAGCAACCTGCCATGGTAAACATAATTAAAAATCAAAAATACTACAGGATGGATTGACAGCACCACATCTTCATGGCCTTGGTCTCATAAAGAAGGTGCAAGAGACCAAAACCTTTAGCAATTTGAAAGAAGAACAAGCTCTTCAAGTACAGAATAAAGCTAAATAAAACAATCACTCTGCAAGTGTCCTACAACAGATGTTCAGAGAAAAGGACATCCATGAATCAGCACATAGGTACRCTCACTAAATTGCATAAAGATATAAAACCAGTCACTTCTGGAGAGACCCGTAACTTTTATATAATATTATTTATGATCTGTATATTTTTTATATAATTATATTTATATGTTATGCATTATTTATACAATATTTAAAAAAAGACATTTTGTGCTAGATGCAAAGGAAGTCATACAGGAGCAAGGAGGAAGAGTAAAGGAAAAGTGGCTAATAGTGAACACAAATAACAGCAAGGTTCTGACAAGTATGTTTGGGGGGGGGGAAAGGCATACATTAAATATCCTCCCCTTCAACGCACACTCTGAGAGACTGTTTCCCCAGACTGCTGCTGTTTGGCTCATGCTTGGCACCAAAGATATTTCACCAGAAAATTAGACTTTCTGGATCAGATGAGGACTACTATGGTTTCGACTTCTTCAAGATCAAAATCAGTAGAAAAACACAGTAAAGAAACTCCAGAGAAAAGCAATATTGCACCAGTGCAAGTCATTGTAAAGTCTACGACTCTAACAATATGCCTGCCTCAGAATACAAGAAAGAATATAAAGATTCCATATATGCATTTTTCCCTTCATTCAAAGTAAGTTTCTGCTGTTTTGAGATAAAGCAATTTTGAAGCTCTGGAGTGTTCAGTTCTATAKGATACTATTAAAAAGTTTGAAATCTAAATGATTTTTAAAAAATGTCCCTCACAGCTGAGGACCTTAACATTAAAAAAAAAGTTATGTTGCCCTTGAACACCTCCAAGAATATAGCTTACCATGCAATAAATATGACCAAAAAYAGAAGATCAACACTTTTTCCTATCAAGAAATGTGTGCCAGTTTAATTGAGAAAACCTCAGCATTGGTACATTTATGAAATGCTGATGTTAGCCAAACCATGAGCCATTTATTACCATTGTCTAACATGGCCTAGCAATTTCCTCATGAGAATACAGATCTAAGTTTGTAACATACAGAGACAAAAACTTGCAAATTGAATCTTGATGACAGATTCAAGACGGGTACTACAGACCCTTTTTAAAATGTGATGTTGACACAATGGAGCAATCTATGGCTAGATAATATTACAAAAAACCTTGTTTCAAAATAAATGCAGACTGATTGCCAAAGCAATCAGGGCAAGAACCAACCTTCCCTCTCAAGAGTACAATAGGCATTAATTTGTTTCCAATTACTTTGAAGAGAAGATGAGTCCTTCTAAATTAGTCTCACTTACCTAAGAAAATTTTGCTAGAAGATGCTAAAAACATGCAATTGTATACAACAAATCCTTTTCAGTAGGCAGAATATATACCTACATTAGCAATATTTGTCAAATTGCTATAGCTTACTGTAAAGGGTTCAAACAATACCAAGTGACAAACTGGATGAAAGCCACTATGCCAGACTAAACCGTCTTTGATCTGTGGATTCCAAAGTATTTCAAACAATTTAAGTATTCAGATAAAAGGTTTTCTTTCCTCACTTTTGCACATCTTTTAGTAGCCCCCCCCCCACAGAACCTTGAGAGCCACCAGTTCAAAAAAAGTCCCTGTTACYTCTCAGTTTTCCCAGTCCAATGGAAGGAGGTAAAAAGGCCAAAGCTTTTTGTTCAGTTTTCTGTCAGTACTGCTGTAGATGACCAGCACCAGGGAAAGAACTAGACTATAGCCAACTCTAACATAGATTATCTTCAGGAACTCTTCAGAGCTGCCCAGAATCCATCAGCCATTAGAAAAAGAGAGATAATGGAGTACACCAGAAACTGGATTCACAATTTTAAGTGACCAAACTAACTGGGGAGAAGAAGTCTGGAAAAGTATAAGGCAAAGTTTATGTTTCATTATTCAGCTGAATAATGGAACCATCTTGGAATAAAGTGCAACTCTTTCTAGCATTGTAGAGCAATTTCTTAATATTAAAAGGAGTATTCAAACTTGCATTGAGAAATGAGAATTAATCTACCCGGAAATTAAAGGTGTATAAACAATTTATGTGGCAGATTAAACAAAACCGAAGAATGTGCAAGAAAAATAAGTGAAGGTGGGGAGCCAGCAAGTCCACTGTATCTGTGACATTCTCCAAGAAAGTCATCTTTCTTTTTAAATCTAAGACTTAAAATTTGGTTTTCAACTATTTTAGTACTTTTTCTTGCTTTTGTTTTTAAAATATTCTTGCTTCTCTGCAGGACTTCAGTTGTTGGCTGCACAGTTTGGGGCTCCTTTTTGAATCAAGCCCAGAAAAAACAATAGCACATAACTACCATGAAACTGATTCATTGTTCTGTGATCTTGCATTCTTAGGCACACAGTTCCCCTTAAAAGCCAGCTGCACAAGACCACAGCAGTAGGCAGAGGAAAATGCTCAAGTCTCCTAAAGAGCTCCCTTATGTTTTGTCAGAATGTGTCCTTTCAAGGTCCGCAAAGAAAGAAGGCATCAGAGATGTATGGATTAAATCTTTCCTTGGACACTTTCCTTTTGAACTTCCTCCTCGTTTTCTGTAGCTGGGAAACACAGGCTTTTTTCTTTGATTGGCATAAGCATTTCAGTTGCTTACAAAGTATCTTGACATTAGGAGATCATTCAGTTAGTCTGCTATTATTATGAACAATGCACTAGCAATGCCAGTTCAGGTTTGGATGAAACAGTCTGCAACAGAAACTGATCTGGTGTTATAAGGTAAGACATATCTCCGCACACCACACTAAGTACATGATTTACACTGAATTTTGATCCTCTGCCAAAGAATCAGAGACTTCATCTTTATTGCACTGGTGCTAATTATTTCCAAAATACAGCATTACCCCTGGCCCAGCCCCAAGGAGAACTCAAACCAAAGGCACTAAGACCAAGTTCTTAAAAGCAGTTCAGAAACTTGGAAATTACATAAGGCTTGCTTCCATTGAAGTAAACAGTAAAATTTCTAGGAACTAATTTGAAGAAAAATCAAGGTCTGTAGCTTGTCACATGTGGAGTTCCCTTGGTACACCATTTCCCAGGGAAAAGAGAGATCTTAGTCTTAAATTCTTAAAAGGAATAATCTCTCAAGAAAAATTATCAGGTATAGCAGTTTGCCACTAGATGGAGTAGTTTAATATCAAAATTTCTATTTATAAAGAAAATCCTCTTGAACTTTCAGATCTTTCATTAATACCACTTTGCCATTACCAAATTCACTTTTCATCTTTTTGTAATGCTTGAAACTTAGACATACTGTCTCTTTCTATATTTTACCTTTATTACAGCAAAGACTAGTAACACTGTGAGGTAAATCACAATTCTAAAGCATTTTAGTTAAACTATTAGTTTAATTTAACTGCCAATCTACATCACATAATTTTAAGAAACTTCAAGCATTTAGAATTATTAAGCATCTGTAATTTTCTCAAAGTACTGTCCTCTATAATTGCCAAAGATGCCAGAAGAACTTTTTGCCAGCAAAGATGATTCAAAATTTATTTAACTAGAAGTTTTGCCCTAACCCTAACTATTAAATATTTAGGGTCCTTCTACATTCTAATATCAAAATTGAGAATCAAGATTTTGTACCAGCACATGTGAAACAAAGACTCTTGTCCTCATTAGCCAGAGTCTCAATTTACATCAGTCATATAACTGTATACTTTAGATCCCTGCAGAACTATTCATGCCTTCTCTCAGCACAAAGACCAAAAGTTGAACTTACATCTATGTTAATTTCAAATGAGAAAAACAATCTGCAGTTCCTGTTATCCAAAACACTTCCTGGTAACATTTATCTGTACCTTGTAAAGGTGAGTTGTATGCATGTTTAAAAACAAATGGAACAGCAGCATTGTTGCTGAATGCAGCTCTGAGGCATGAAAGGAAGCAAATCCTCAATGATTACACAGGTCTTACAATCCTTCTTAAATGCAGGATTTACTGGGAAAAGAGGAAGCAATAAACAGAATTGAGGGCAGCCCAGGAATGGCAGCCCCCAGCTGACCTCAGCTTCACCTTCTTCTGTTAAATGACTTATTTCTGTTGTATTATACTTACAAAATATTCATATTTTTGAAGTATGTTTTGATAATTTGAATGTTATGAAAACAAACTGTCTGCTGTATCTAGAGTCTGCATGCCTCATTATACAGCATATAACTTTATAATGCTGCCTATTATTGCACTTCTTCTAACGTTAAATCAACTTCTACCTGCACCACAGGTGTAAATAACCACTGGATTTCCTGTTGTGTTTGCTGTATGTGCACACAGTGAAAATACATGCTTTCAATGTCTAGACGTGTTGCTTTCCTGTAATAATTGTTACTATTATCTTTCATGATTAATAAAAGAACAAACATTAGGCTGCTTATGCAACTCTTAAGGTAATTACATACTTTTGTCACACAGTATTTGGTTATGGTTCTAAAGATACTGAGGACATATAATTGATATGTCCCTGTCATCTCCATCATTATTATGAACACATTAAGCTCCAATTAAGCTAAGCTCTCCTACCTCAATGAAATAGTCTTTAAGGACACTGCAGTTCAAGATTGGCCTACGAGATGGATCTCAGGATGGAGAGAAAGAATATAGGACAGAAGGAGGGGAAGCTTTATTATTTTATTTTTAGAATATTACACTGCATTTTCATGCTTTGCTTCATCACTGCACTACTTCCAGTAAGGTGGGGGGAGGGAACAGACAGAAAAAAGTGAGGAACAAGTCAAGAAAGAAAGAATGAGGGCACACTGAGTAAAGTATTCCACTACAGACATTTCTAACACTTGTGTAAAAGCTGCCTTCATTAAAGCTAACATGTCAACATTGCAACAAGTGAAGAGCTAAATGAATGTAAAGAAAATCCAGRTCATCACTTTTCAAGTACAAATCCAGTATACTTCAGCCTTCTCCTCTGTTAACACCACCTCAGTGTTTGCCTCTGGCTGTCTGCTCCTGGACAGTGTAGACAGAGAGAACAGATCAAGAGTCCAAAACATTTTTCCACATGTTCTTCAGTAGCTTCTAGTCCCATTTTTCTCTCAAAGAAGAAACAAGCTCCCTAAATACAAGCTACCTCCTAGGCAGCAAAGTAACTTGAAAATGTTTTATATTTCTATTGGTATGTTTCATTAAGTGATTACAATAAAAAGTTCAAATCCAAGGTCATCTTGACTGCTTGAGATTTCAAAGTATGTACCTCAAGATACCTTGAAGTTACTTAATCCAAAATAATTTAGTTTAGTCCTTTAGACATCCAATGTTTGCTCTACAACATAAAAGCAGGTTAAACTGTGACATTAAGTGTTTACAAGAAAATTACAGTATTAAAAAAAATCACTGGCATATATGTATCTAAGCAAATTTAGAGAAGCACAAGAATTTAATTGTTGTTGCTCTATCAGATAGCTAATCATTTCACTTTTCAGTTAGAGGAGCCACTCCATAACTAACTTGCAACCAGTCTCCCCTACAGAAACTCATCTAAGCCTTTCTATATTGTGTGTATTTTCAGGCAAACATGAGAACACCAGCAGATTTAATCACACAAGAGAAAATGTCTTTGAACATAGTGAAGATGTGTCAAAGTTTCAGTTATAGCTAGTTAAAAAGAATGTGTTTGAATGATATCCCTGCCTGCCCCTATTAAGGCCATCCACTCAAAAAGGAAAAAAAAAAGAAAAGAAGATACTACTCTTAACTTCCTTCCTTACCTTTAGACAACAGCATATGAGGAGTGCATGTCAATACACTGTAACAAGCTCTCTCTGAACCACAGGGTTCAAAAGCAGCAAAACATGAATCAAAGCACMTCTGAAGCTGCACTAAATTAAACAAAAGCAAGTTTGTTTGCCATAGCATGAGAATAAAAGAATCTGGGAGAAAGATGAGCAAAAGAAGGGGGAACAGTAACATATTTGGTATCAGTACTACAGTTTTTTCAGATGTGTCTTTGTCTTGATATTATTTGGTGCAACTGTCAGTTTCTCTGAAAATTCTGATTAGCTCTCTTCTCTCTTGGGGTGAAGCCCTCAACTACTGGTGTCAGTCCCAGCAGAGCAAGGACTGCGGGCATACAAGAATGTAAGGCACCTTTTGTTTGCTGAGAAGGGAGAATGCAATTAGAGCTAGCTATAAACCTGCCTGGTAACTCTCTTGTTTTAAGTGTTCATTAGTTGAAGATAGATCTGCCCTTTTAATTCAGACACATTGCATACTAAGTACAAGTTAATAACTACTTAGGACTTCAATACCTGACAGAGTTACATATGCAGGCTACTGTCTCTGAAAGGAGATAAAGACATGGAAAGAAAAAAACAGCCATTAAGCTAATCATGACCAAATGCATTACCATCTAAGACAGAGTGTCTGATGAAGTCTGTTTCAGGATCATTTGGCAAAGTTGTTTAAAATGTCCACAAATATATGAAAGGTAAAGAAAGCTTTGATATGTGGACACTACATCACCAAACCTGGCACCGCAGCTGTATCTGGTTTTAGGCAAAGGACTTAGTTCCCGTTTCTGTCAGTCTTTGCTGTAGATTTCAGAAGAGCAAATTAAACTTGGATGAGGTCAATGAAAAGTTCACAAGTCACACAGTCATCAACTTCCACAATACAGGGTGAGACCAAACTGTCAGTACCATGATGCAGCGGAGAAGGGACGCAACTTTCTGCCGTTTGTATGCCCTGCTGGGAGCTGCCTGCAAATCTGCAGAGTCTGCTACAGCACTGCTGGCAGCAACAGGCTTTCCAAAGGTGGGTCAAATCCCACCTCAGAAGCATGGAGCAGAGACATCCCTGCAGAAGCCTTTAGAGCAGAACTCAGAGATTTCTCTGGGGATTCTCATGCTTGACTCACCCTTCACAACACACTTCCCTTTCCTCCAAATGCAGACTGAGACTTCAGCAATATTGTGATTCTCAAACTCTTTGTTTTTATATTTGCAAAGCCTTTTGCAGGAATTTGATTTTCCTAGAATCGTGGAAAGTTCCACACCCTACAGCTGTATGTGCAAATGCTTCAATTATCTCCAGAGCCCCAATTTTCTAATGTCTATTCATAGCAACCCCAGGTCACAGTCACATAAATTTCTTCAGAAAGTCAGTCTTCTTCATAACAGGACAACATATTTTGAATCACTCTTGAATGCATCTTGCCATATTTTTGTAATAAGCTAGGGTATTTTAGATCAGCCAGCATTTGTATTAATGTGCTTGCAATTGACAGAAATAAAACAAATGAGACCAGGAACTATATAAAGTTATATCTTGGTTGTACTGATCTCTTATCTGGATTCTTAGCAACAAGGCCTTGATGTTATTACAAGTGCTGCATCAGGCCATATTCACTTCAGTGGATTCAATAAAAGCACAAGAGCCCATCTGTGCAGAGCTCATTGCAGAAACAACACTGAATAYGTTAAGCTTGATCCTATAATCAAGTTTAATTAGCATCACTGGGACTTAGCATAGGTGTAAAGATCCATCATGTCGATCCAATTGTAGGATCATAGCCTTAATGTAAAGACATATAGCATTTTGTTACTACTTCAAATAATCCAAGTTGATCTCCTTTAAAGAAATGAAGTCTGATCTTACAGTTTGTTCTGCTATAGGTAAGACACTGGCTCTCCACAGAGTTACAGTGAAGTTAACTGGAGCAACTTAAAGTTTCCCTCATAAGAAAATGAGGGAAAAGAGAACTAGGAGGCAAGAACCAGGAGGCAAGAACAGAAATAAGCCTCCTTCCCCTCCAGCACTCTTTTCTCACTACTGCAAGTCTTCCCAGGGCCTGCAATTAAGAATATGGATAGTGATATCAGATCTGTTGCACTCTGCTCCTTATGGCATCTGCCTACTTTGCTGGGTGATAATACGCCTACACCTAGCCCTAGGTTATAGTATGTAAATACAGAAGACAATTTTTAACTAGAAAGTGTGTAGCAATTGGTAGCAGGACTATGATTACATCACAGTAATTCACAGAAAAGTTGTAAGATTAGTCACATAATTAAGAGAGTAATAAAGGAATAGTGTAAAACTAGGCCAAATTTGCAGGCACCACACAAACTAAACAAACTTACTTAGTCACTTCAGTTTTCTGTTTTATGATGTCATCATCTTGTTCTCTGCATTGTCAGCGGCACATCAGTAACAGCCTCAGAGCTCCCACGCTCTCTCTCAGGGACTCTTTTTACATGGAATACCCTTTAAGAAATTACCTTTCATTCAGATTAACTTTTATGAGATATTATGGAAGAAACAAGTTTTCAATAAAAGAAACAACATTCTCAAGCTAAACACGTTAAAATCATCCACACATTTCATTTTTTCCTGTTTGGCATTTTCTTTAATAAACACCAACAAGCTGCTGGTCTAAAAAAGATTATTATATGAGCGTCTTTTTTTAATCTCAAATTATAACCTGACCTAGACATCGTCCTTCTAAATTTATTGCAGGAATTAGAATTGCAAGCTCTTTAGAGCAGAGCATTCTCCTGTCCCCACAAAGGAAGGCAAAAACTGTTATTCTTCATTAATATACTATTTTTCAACATCTGCAGACTGAAATAAAGAAATAAAAAGGCAAAGATGCATATATTCTGCCATCTCTTTTTCCTGTGCCTGAATGCTCCATGATTTCATAGGCTCTTCAGAGGATCCAACCTAGAAGGACAACTATGGGAATAGAAGAGGAATACTACTGTATCCAGAAATCAGGGAGAGCAAATGCTTACATCATTGAAAAGTTGATTTTTTTTWAAATAATGTTGGGACTATGTTTCCTTTATATGCTTATCTTTATTCCTGAGCAAAAGGACTTAAAGAAAACACTATCATAAAGTAGGCTTTAACAGTGAATTTTAGCATTCCTCCTTTACAAGTCTTAAAAAAAAAAAAAAAAAAAAACACACACAAGAGAAAAAAGTATTTCCTTCAACAGGTATCAACATTACTTGAAAAATTAACTTATCTTTTTCCCCATCTCATCAAAAAACCCACTAATTTGTAGAGCTTGTTCTGTACCTAAAAAAGGAGTGGGCTGGCCTACTAGTGCTCTGCCTCTACTCACCATAGTGCAAGTAAAATCTTTTTCCTTCCTAAGAGTTTCATTTAGCTCCCACTCAAGCATGTCTATACACTCTTGTCCCTCTAGAAAACATTACAAATTCAAGCAAGCAAGATTAACCAGCAGCTTAAATAAAATCTTACTTTTTGCCCAGTAGTCTTGCTAGCATTAAGGAAAATAATATAACACTTGTCCAATGTTCTTCACATGTCTTTAATCCTTATTTCTATATGCATCACCTAATCAAGTCATGTTCTTCCTCAGACAATACATACAACTAGTTAGACCTATTCTAAAAAATATCCTAGATTTTGCTAAGATATTTCCTGGGTATTTTTCAAAAGAGTTCAGTAACATGCCTAAGGATTCCTGAGGTTGTTTTGCACTACCTAGAACAATGGAAACCACAGCTATTTATTCTTCTAGCTCTTTGAGACAAAGACTTTGATAACACAATCTGAAGAAAAGAAATAATCAAAGGCATCTTAGTAATACTGACATCCCTTTTATTCATTTTACTTTTCTAGAACATTAATTGAGGGTAGGAATGAGTTAACAGAATAAGGGCTGAAGAAAATAGCATTCAGATATTTTAAGGCAAGGGCTGAACTCAAGATTCCATATAATGCTAAATTCACGGACTTACTTACTTAACTGCCTTCTATTTTGAGACTCACTCGGAATGTTCTCTCTTGCACAGTAATTCACTGTCACAATACTTAAACGTAGAGCTATAGTTGTCCAGCACTGCCTTCTGTTTTCCAGAATCTGAAGGAGGAATGATCTTAGTATCAGAGATTTAGCTAAGATAATGTTTTTTAAAAATCAGCTTCTCTTTTGATTCCTGTACCAATACACTCCTATCAAAGAACCCAGGACTTTGTCCTTCCAAGGTGTGTAAAGAACATTAGGAATACAGAGAAGCAGAAAAGCTTATAGGCACTGTCTTGAGAGGGATAACAGTGTGCTTAGGTTACACTTAATGGATAGACTAGGTAAGCATGAACTAAAGTCAACTGCCTGTTTTAGAAAGAATCYCAAAGCTTCACTAACTGTTGACACCCACTCATACATCTATGGTTTTTCTTTGGTGCACTATCTTTGTTTCCTTCTTAGCACATCTTGTGAGGCATGCATACCAGCGCACTGACTGCTCCTCCTTTGCAATGGGAGCAGACTAGTAGATGAGCTGCACTAATGGTGCACACCATTATCACATGCATGCCAAGAAGCAGGAAGTCTTTAAGTCACAGTAATTCAGTCATTTCTGATTTCTTGTCCATACCCTTAAACATCTGTTCTCAAAACTAGCTCAAATGAATTTTAATAGTTTGGCATCACTCTATCCATGCTTGAAATGAAAAATTATTGTTTATATATCTTTCCTTACCCCCCCACCTTCTTCCACAATCTGCCCAAAACTGCACCGTGCTCCAAAAGTAAAGCCAGCTACTGCCCCTTGACTTGWGGCTGCCAAACTAAGACTACTACTTCATATAACTGACAGCAAAGCTGTGCTGGCACAGATTTCACTGGATAATCTGAAATTCTGGCATGCGAAAAATTGAGCAAGAATTTGGTGAAGCCAGAATAACTAGGACTTCCACACCCAGCCTTTTCCACAATTGAGTGGGGTCTTCTGGGAGTCACTGTCATCTGAACTAGTCCTGACATTCTCCCTCTTTATAGCTTCTAAGGTAAGAGTTATGTACTTTGGAGCTCTTGATCACATAAAGACGTTTATCTGACTTTCACAGACTCAGAAAAGTGACCTACGTAACCTTCTAAGTTAGCATTCTTCAAGTAGTCTAAAATTGTATGGTAGGTGAAACCGCTTAAAAACTTGAACTGTACTTGGGGAATTTACAGTCACCGCAGGAGGAGGATGCCTCAACAGTTTTATCCAAGTGGTAAGCCAGTTCCTGATTCAATTTAGCATTGCCTAGGACAGTATATCTTTATTTGTGATGTCTAACACATTTTCTCAATGGCTGTGTCAAATATCTGTCATTTACCAGTACAGWAGTGAACAGTAATTAAATTCTTGCATTAAAGCTATGTTACCCCAAACTTATGAACTTTGGATACTCTTTGTAAAATAGTGACTTGTAGTCAACTGGTAGGCAGTTTGCCTCCTCTCTGCTTCCCACCCTCCTCTCCCTGCCCCCAACCTGCACTTACCTGGCCATCTGGAACAGAAATGAAAGCCATTGGCCTCAAGTGGACTACGCCTATATGTAAATTTGCTTATGTGCAAGTTTCTGAATTATATCAATGTAGTTATTTAGGCCTAAGACTATGAAAAAGTTTCATTCCTCTGAAGAGGCACATTGCTACTGTAGAACAACCTTAACATTTATTTTATACAAAATTAACTCTGTGAATATGTCCATAAGCTTGTTTTGCAGTATATGATAGAACTTCAGACTGTTTGGTGCTCAACAATGGAAGTATGAGTACACTTAAACTTTTCTGAATCTGCTAGCAGAGGCTGTGCAATCTAGCAATAGCAGTGGTAATACAGTGTTTACTTCTTTCATTACCCTTCCCCTCAGAAAAAAAAAACCCTCCAAAATTTAACTTGAAGTTCTAGAGCAAGCAGACTACAATTGGCCTACAGCAACACAGAGATGCAGTGGCATAAATGGAAAAAATGCTGCACAATGATGAATCTATCAAAAATCTCTGCTTGTGCAAGTCTGACATGAACTGCACAGATAAAAAACAGTTTTAATTGCCTCCACATAGGGTTTTGCATGAGTTCAATTAGGTAGCCCAAAGTAACATGTGAAGTTAAGGTGGAACGAGAATGCACGTGTGCATATAGACTAGGCCACAGCAAGTACGTGCTTGCGGACAGCTGAAAAACATCCTAACGTTAGTCCTGCATGCCACCAAGGGGGAAGAGACACCCTTCCCTCCCAAACACTCACACGGACTTCGAAGCCCTTGAAGCCTTACTCTGCAGACCAGGGCCAATCCCCCAAACTCATCAAGCACCCCACAGACTTGTATTTAGCCCTTTAATTTAAACTCGTACAAATGGCAGGCAGAGCCCCCACTCACCACAACCTCCTGGGCCACTGCTCCCGGTCCCCAGGGCGGCAGGTGGCTGCCCTCTCGCCGGGCGCATGGGGCAAGCAGGGCCTCTCCTCCCTCAGCAAGCCGCTTTGGCTCAAAACAGCCACAACGTTTTACGCCTCCCGGGATCGGCGCAGCCGAGCTCCAGCAAGGCTGGAAACGCCGGGCTCCCCCCGCCAGCGCCCCTGCCGCCGCGGGGGGAAACGACGGGACTCCCAGGGCCGGGGCTTCACGGGAGGGCAGAGCTGGGGGCGATACGAGGGGAGGGCGGCGAGGCGCCCGAGGGCGGCGGGCCGGGGCGGGCTGCAGCGGCCCCCTCCCCCCGCCAACTGTCGG